>NC_058133.1:136972381-137044790 GCF_016433145.1 Gracilinanus agilis
TTTCTGATATGGGATTATTTAGGTATTCTATTTCTTCTGCTGTTAATCTAGGCAGTTTATATTTTTGTAAATATTCATCCATATCTCCTAAATTGTTATATTTGTTGCCATATAATTGGGCGAAATAGTTCTTAATGATTGCCTTAATTTCCCCTTCATTAGAGGTGAGGTCTCCCTTTTCATCTCTTATACTGTCAATTTGATTTTCTTCTTTCCTTTTTCTTATTAGATTGACTAGTACTTTGTCTATTTTATCTGTTTTTTCAAAGTACCAGCTTCTAGTCTTATTTATTAATTCAATAGTTCTTTTACTTTCGATTTTATTAATTTCTCCCTTAATTTTTAGTATTTCTAATTTAGTTTTCATCTGGGGGTTTTTTATTTGTTCGCTTTCTAATTTTTTGAGTTGCATGCCCAATTCGTTAATCTCTGCCCTCCTTAATTTGTTAATATATGCACTCAAGGATATAAATTTCCCCCTGAGTACTGCCTTGGCTGCATCCCACATAGTTTGGTAGGATGTCTCATCATTGTCATTCTCTTCAATGAAATTGTTGATTGTTTCTATGATTTCTTCTTTGACAATTTGGTTTTGAAGAATCATATTGTTTAATTTCCAATTGGTTTTTGACTTGCCTGTCCAGGTGCCCTTACTGATTATTATTTTTATCGCATTATGATCTGAGAAGGTTACATTTATTATATCTGCTCTTTTGCATTTGTTTGCCATGATTCTATGCCCTATTACATGGTCAATCTTTGTAAATGTACCATGTGCAGCTGAAAAGAAGGTGTATTCCTTTTTGTCCCTATTTATTTTTCTCCACATATCAATTAGATCTAATTTTTCTAGGACTTCATTTATCTCTCTTACCTCTTTCTTATTTATTTTTTGGTTTGATTTATCTAGATCTGAGAGAGGAATATTTAGATCTCCCACCATTATGGTTTTACTATCTATTTCCTTCTTGAGCTCTGCCAGTTTCTCCTTTAAGAATTTGGATGCTATACCACTTGGTGCATATATATTGAGCAGTGTTATTTCCTCATTGTTTATACTGCCTTTAATCAGGATGTAATGACCTTCCCTGTCTTTTTTAATCATACCTATTTTTACTTTGGCTTTGTCAGAGATCATGATAGCCACTCCTGCCTTCTTTTTCTCATTTGATGCCCAAAAGATTTTGCTCATACCCTTAACCTTGAACTTGTGTGTGTCTACCCGCCTCATATGTGTTTCTTGTAGACAACCTATGGTAGGATTTTGGTTTCTGAACCACTCTGCTATTTGCTTCCGTTTTATGAGTGAGTTCATCCCGTTCACATTCAGAGTTACAATTGTTAGTTGTGTATTCACTGACATTTTTTGTATCCTCCCCTAGACCCACTCCTTCTTATTGCACTATTTTCTTTTTACACCAGTGGTTTGCTTTCAGCCAGTATCCCTTATCCCCTCCCTTGATTGACTTCCCTTTCTGTCCCCTCCCTTGTTGTTCCCTTATTTTTGTTTTTTTTTTAAAGACCGAATGAATTCCCTCCCCCTTCTTCTTTCCTCCCTTTTTGGCCTCCCCACTCCCCTGCTCCCTTTGGTTTATCCCTTCTGACTTTCTCAGTAGGGTTAGATGGAGTTTTTTATCCAGATGGATAATAAAGCTACTCTTCCTTCTCCGGGTTGGTTATACTGAGAGTAAGGTTTGATTATTACCTCTTAATGCTCTCTTCCTCTCCTTCTTATGGTAGTATTTATCCCCTCCCCTTCCCATGCCCTCTTTGTGTGTAATAGAATATCTTATTTTTCTTATTTACTCGGATTTTTCTTGGTGTCCCCTACTCTTCCTCCCCTCTTTCCCACCCCCCATGTCATCTTAGACCATTTAGTATCCTGTCCTCTCCCTATGCATTATTCTTCTGGTTGCTATAATAGTGAATATTATAATAGTGTATAGAGTTCACTACAGAGAATTATACATAGCATTTCTCCACCTAGTAATACAGATACTTAGATCTTATTTATGCCCTTAAAGAGTCAAGCTTAAAAGACTATGAGTTTTCTTTCTTTTCCCTCTGTTTCTTATTTACCTTTTCATCATCTTTCTCTTGATATCTGTGTTTGAGTGTCAAACTTTCCAATTAGTCCCGGTCTCTTTTGTGCAAAAACTTGGAATTCTTCAATTTTGTTGAATGCCCATACTTTCCCCTGAAAGTATATGGTTAGTTTCGCTGGGTAGTTGATCCGTGGTTGCAGGCCCAGCTCTCTTGCCTTTCTGAATATTGTATTCCAAGCCTTGCGTTCTTTTAGTGTTGAGGCTGCCAGATCCTGTGTGATCCTTATTGGTGCTCCTTGATATTTGAATTGTCTCTTTCTGGCTTCTTGTAAGATTTTTTCTTTGACTCGAAAGCTCTTCAATTTCGCTATAATATTTCTGGGTGTTGACTTTTCTGGGTCCAGTTTAGAGGGTGTTCTATGGATCCTTTCAATGTCTATATTGCCCTCTTGTTGTAGAACTTCAGGGCAATTTTGCTGAATAATTTCTTTGAGTATGGAGTCCATGTTTTTATTAATTTCTGCCTTTTCTGGAATACCAATGATTCTCAAGTTATCTCTTCTAGACCGGTTTTCTTGGTCTGTCACTCTCTCCTTGAGATATTTCATGTTTCCTTCTATTTTATCAGTCTTTTGACTTTGTTTTATTTGTTCTTGTTGTCTTGAGAGATCATTGGTTTCTAAATGTTCGATTCTAGCCTTTAAGGACTGGTTTTCCTTTTCGATCTGGTCATTTTTGGTCTTCAGTTGTCTTGTCTCACTTTCCAATTGCGAAATTCTGCCTTTTAAACTGTTATTTTCTTGCCAGATTTCTTCCATCTTCCTTAGCATTTCATTTTTAAACTCTTCCATAACTTGTGGCCAGCTTTCATTTTTTTGGGGAGGTTTGGATTTTTGTTTTCCCTCCTCTGTTGTCTGGATTTTCTCTGTGTAGAAGTTGTCCAGTGTTCCAGAGTGTCTCTTGATGGTCTTTTTCTTCTGGATTTCCTTATTGCTGGCCATTGTTAGCCCCGCCCCTTTTCCGCTTTGTCTTTGCACTCCGGGTCTGCCTGGGCCTTGCAAGCTTGGGGGGGGGGGGCCTCCGGTCTCCTTGTCCTCGAGGTCAAGCCTCCTGGTAGTTCCCGGTCTGCCCCTCTGCCCGAGGTTCCTTCAGCAGTCTTTGGGGCTGCTTCCACAGCCAAGCTCAGGTCTGCACTGGGTCCTCACTGGAGGTCCAAGCCTGGGCTGGAGATCGTTATTCAAGCCTAGGGCACTGCCTTTGCCTGCGCTGCTGGTCTTAGGGCCCTGCCTTCACCCCCGCAGAAGGTAGTGAAAGTCTGTGGGCTGGAGATCTTTATTCGCCCCTGAGGCGATGCCTTCAGTGCTTGGGAAAGGCCGAGTTTTAGGGGCCTTTGTCCTGGCCGGAGGCGGTGCCTTCACCCACGTGGGCGCTCAGGGAGAGTCCCAGCCACCTGGGGTCCCTCGTCTTGCAGCGCACAGGTATGGGCTCAGGGGCTGCCAGTGATTATCTGGTTGCCCCAGTCCTGTTTACCGGCTTGTGCGGTGTGGGGGGTGGGGGAGGGGCTTCTTCCTCTCGTGTTTTAGTGTGAACTGTTTCACCCCTTTAAAGTGTGGAAATGCCCCGATTCTGCGTACCTTCAATGCTGCTCCCTGTTGTGGGGTTCCTTCGTTCCTCTGGACTCGTTTTTATTTCCCCTTGAGGGGTTCTGTGTGGTTCGGTCAGGAGAGATCGAGCAGCTGCTCCTTACTCTGCCGCCATCTTAACCGGAAGTCCTCCCAGATTCTCCTCATTCCCTCTTAAAGAACTTTAAAATTTGTAATCATGATTCTACTCCTAATAAATATATACACTTTATGGGATTTTTATTTTTAATCTATTCCCTTTGAATATATCATAGAATTTATAGGCATTTGAAATGGCCAAGGCCCCCTCTTTCCCTTATATTAAGCAGTCAACCAAAGCCATACTGAATAAAATGAAAAAAGAATAATCTACCACAGCTTTTCAGTGAAAAGCAAATCCTCTTACTGCTACCAGTGTTTATTAACATAGGCTCAAGCATTCTTAAACCAGCATCATTCTCTATGATAATGTGTGGAGATCTAAGGCACTTTAAAACAATGATTTAAAAAAACCCAGGTGATAAATAACTCTTAATCCATTCTTTCCTACCACTTTTTTTTTTTTAAACCTTTACCTTCCGTCTTGGAGTCAATACTGTGTATTGGCTCCAAGGCAGAAGAGTGGTAAGGGCTAGGCAATGGGGGTCAAGTGACTTGCCCAGGGTCACACAGCTGGGAAGTGTCTGAGGTCAGATTTGAACCTAGGACCTCCCATCTCTAGGCCTGACTCTCATTCCACGAGTTACCCAGCTGCCCCCTCCTACCACTTTTGAATATGTGTGTAAACTGTTTTGCTTCAAAAGGATAGTGTGAACAGGTTTGTTATTAGCATTACTATGCAGAACTGTAGGGAGACCAGCAGCAAAAATCATAGTAACTCTACACATTAGAAGAAATCTGTTCCCACTTTTAGGAAAGTGAAAAGTTTATGAAAAGACTACCTTTGGTGCAGAGATGCCAGAACCAATATATGCAGATCTCATTGTTGGTGTGTGAGTTGAACGTGGAGGGTGGTCTGTAATCTGAATTCAAGAGAAAAAAAAGCATATAAATGTCCTGAGATAGTGCATCCATTTTGAACATCACTAAATTAAACCAAAGTAAACAAAGCTAAAAAACTTCAGGCAAGGCAAACTTCACACTAGTTAGTATGATGAAAACTGAATAATGCTTCAATTAATAAATATATTTACATAAATAAATTTGTTCACTAAGGAAAACTTGCTTAAATCTAGAAATACAAGGAAAAACTACTTGCAAAAGAAAAGCCACAAAATAAAACTGAAAGGCCATCTAATGTAGTCTGGAAGATAAGTAATTTTTAGTTTTGATTTGGCTATATATATTCTTTAATAATTAAAAAAACTTAACAGACACGCATCTAAAGCAATTAACTGACATTTCATTAATAAGTCTCTAAATCAAAGATTCTTATTAACCTAGAACTAATGAACTTAAAAATATTTTAATAACTATTTCAATATAATTTCCTTTGTAATCCTATGCTTTTAAAAACATGATTCTGAGAAGGGATCCATAGGTTTCACCAGATCAACTGCCAAAGGGGTCCAGGACACAAAAAAAGGGTTAAGCATTCCTATTCTAAACTGAGGCATGTAAATATTAGACTTACACATAAACAATGATTTCCACAGGTTTAGCAATGTGTGTAAAGATAAATATAAGCTAAAAACTTACTAGAATGAGAAATAATTACTTGACATTTGGTAAAGGAATTAATATAGTAATGGGAAAGTTCTTAACAAGCAGAGGAGTTAGATCAATATATTATTGGGTCTTTAAGATTATATGAGTTAGTTATCATCTATACCTCTTCATTATTCAGTTATAGAAAACGCAAGACTTGTTTGTTAGCTGTGGGGTAAGTAATCTCCTTGAACAGAAGGAGCTAATGATGTTCTTGTATGCTACTTGGGGTCAGGGAGACAGGGTGTTTGAAATATAGACTGATTATTAAAAGGCAGACATGAAAGTCAAGAGATTTTGAGCCAGGGCCTCTGAGTTGGATGGTGCAATTTTACAAGGAAGCTAAGAGAGGGAAATGGGTAATGCTTATAAGAGGTTGAGGCTAGCTAGAGAGAATATTAAATTCTTAAGGAAAAAAATCACATTTCTTTGCCACTGTAATTGTTGAGTATATTTGTAGGCTGAAAAAATGTAATTGTGGATCTCTTCAAGCTTATTTAACACCTTCTATTCTGGAATTAGTTTCAATTTAGATTCAACTGGTTTTACCTAGAAATTCTCTGGGGAAATATTCTGAACCTAGATCAGAATTTAACATATAAAAAGCTTAATATGGGACACTACATTTATTATAGAAATAAGTAAAACACTAATTAAAAAATATGCTAACATTATAACCCAAATAATGGAGACACTGAATTGTTTCATAAAAGTTTCACAAAATCTTCATAAGGTTATATAATAGGGCTACAATATTTATTTTATGACTTCCCAAATTTACTCTCTGTCCTTACTAGAACCCTAAACCCAACCCTGGAAATACAGAATAAAATCCAGCTTGAATTAATAAGAGATGACAGGAGAGGATTAAGTTAAGCAAGTGATAAATGCAACTTTCAGTTTCAATGACATGAACAAAGGTGTCATTTGTGCTTTAAAAAACAACAACTTATTGAAGAACTTATTTTAATTGAGGAGAGTCAACTGGCTGGCTGAATGAAATCTTCTGGTCACATTATGTACTACCACAGCTGTGTTTGCTGCATTATTAGAACAAGGGGGCAAAAACCAGATTCACACTGGTTGAGTGATCTAGTCAGAATTGAGTACTTTATAGCTATGAATGACTTGATAATTGCATTTTAAAAGACTTTTGATTATATACATGATTGGATTTGGGTTAAAATTTTAAAAGTTAAATAAAAGTGTAAGAATTGTATGACAATGATAGCACTGGTATTTGATAGTCCAATGTTCCTACTTAATTATTTCCTCAATTTGTTACCCTCTCACATATAATATTGCTAACCACGGTTAAGATAGTTTAAAATTAGCTGATTTGGGAGGGTCTGTCTTCAGAGACAATTATCTTATTTGATTTTTCTCAACTATCTATACTACTGGTAAACTGTATTATACTATAGTAGTGTAAATGTCTCTGCTGTGTTATAAAGCATAGGTAAAATAAGCAGATGAATTTAACTCTTTTTGGTAATGGGATTGATTTACTGTTTCTGGTCACAAGTTAAAGGTCAGGGAGCAGAATAGCTCCAGAGAGGTACCTCAATTGGTTCAATGTCACTAGCTGTGGAAGGAGACCTGGACCTTGACTGGAGGTGAGACTTGACCTCCTCATCCCGTGAAGGAGGGTTAGACAACGTAAAGTTCTCAACTGAATCAATCTAGGAAAACAAGTCAAGGAAAAAAAAACCCAAGAAGTCACTTTTAACAATTCACTTCTCTTAGCAATATTAAGTCATGATCATGATAGTGTTTCTCAAAAAATGACAACAAAACTATAATTTTAATATTACTAGGGATGTTTCAGAATATATAACCATAACTTTAAGTCTATAATAAATAAGCATATGAAGTACACCAGTTGAGCAGGTGACCCTTCCCCAACTAGTACCACTGATTTCTTAGTCTCAGCATTGCTACTGCATGTTCTACAGGGATATCACACACAGAATTTTTGCTGGCATCTAAAGGAATTCAGCTCATGAACAAATGCAAAATATGTAATAAAAATGCACTCAAAGTTGGATACTGTACTACATCTTAAACAGAACTGATAGAAACCCAACAAAAGCTTTATTTCTCATGGTTCAAACTGTTTTCATTTTGTAGTAGCAGAATTGTTGCCACTGGTAGCAAAAGTATAATTTAGGAACTTTAGCAACTGACAAGAATGCTGTATAGAACCCTAAATTAATATTATGACTTTTATGGCTTAGTAAATTTTTTCAATTTATCAGGAATAAACTTAAAACCCCCAAATTACATGTTTTCAAAATAAAGATGAATTTTAGCCTAGTCTCTTATAATGATAAAAGCCTATTATCTAGAACCTAAAAGAATGAAAATTAAATGATGCAGGATTAAATGATAAATGCAGTAAATGTGATTAATGAAGTCTAAAGCAAAAAGTTATACTTGAGATTTATAAACTTGTTCAATTCATGCCTTGGGCTGTCTTTGGCTGAAAACAATCCTGGCCATATAACTCAATTTATGTCTGGAATCTTTTTTTGAATTCTGGTACATGTTGTGTGGAAAGCATAATATACAGGCAATGCTTGATTTATCTACACAAGGACACTCAATAGTGTGAATAACTTAAATATGAGCTTTGAAATTAATTTTGATTATTTCTATTGAAGTATGATGTGCCTAACATCCTAGAAAGTTACAATAATTCAAAATAATTGGACCAAATTGTGAAGACCTTTGAAGACCTTTACTAAAGTCCTACTCTGATATCACATCATGATGTAGAGGTGATCCTGAATTGTTAAAGGCACTCTACATTAAACATGAACTCTATCAAGTCCTATCCCAAATGGAAAAGGCTTTGGGTGCAGGCCTAATCATGATGCATGTCTATTATCAAAAGACTAGCCTAGCAAATTTCAAAGAGGCTCAATATTGGATAAGTCCCAAGTGATGACTTTTTTGGGTCTGACAATTCTCAAAAACTTAACAAATTATTCAAGAGCTGCAATTCATGTCAGAGAAAAAAAAGATAATGCAAATAAATCACTATTTGTTCAAATACTGAAGTATGAAGATATATTTAAGAAACTACATCTTCCTATCATTTACTGGATCAATTCCTTAATAGAAAACTTGGAGCTTCTTTATTTTTTTAAATTTTATTTAATTGATTAATTAAGAACATTGTTCCACGGTTACATGATTCATGTTCATTCCCTCCCCTCCTTCCATCCTCCTCCCATAGCCAAGGCGCAATTCTACTGGGTTTTACATGTGTCATTGATCCAGACCTATTTCCATATTATTGATATTTGTACTAAAGTGATCGTTTAGAGTCTACAAGCAGTTGTTTTTCTTCTGTGTTTCTGCTCCCACAGTTCTTTCTCTGGATGTGAATAGTGTTTTTTTCTCAGAAGTCCCTCAGAATTGTCCTGGATTAGTGAATTGCTGCTAGTATAGAAGTCCATTACATTCGATTGTGCCACAGTGTATCAGTCTCTGTGTATAATGTTCTTCTGGTTCTGCTTGGAGCTCCTTTACAAACTATCTTCCCTCTACTTCCTGATCATTCTCCAGATTTTCCTTTTTTCTCTACTTACATTATTTTGTACTATGTGGTAGGCTGGTCTTCTTACTGCTGTTTTATCTCTTTTTCACCAATGTAAGTATATTGCTTCCTTTAAAATACTATTTGATAATCATCTTCTATAACAATACATCCCCATTGTCAATTTACATTAACTTCCCTTGTCTTGTTACTTAGCTGTGTTTTATCTGTTTAAATTCTCCAGTTATTACTAATATATGTCTTGTTTTCCCAATTACAATGAAACTTTTTTTTTAAACCATAGCATCTACCTTAGAATCAATACTGTGTATTGGTTCTAAGGCAGAAGAGTGGTAAGGGCTAGGCAATGGGGGTTAAGTGACTTGCCCAGGGTCACACAGGTAGGAAGTGTCCAAGGCCAGATTTGAACCCAAGACCTCCCATTTCTAGGCCTGGTTCTCAATCTACTGGGCCTACCCAGTTACCCCCACAATGAAACTTTTTAAAGACACAAGCCATATTTTTTTTCCTCAATATTTTTCCCATGAACTAGTACAGTGCAATTCACATAACAATTGCTTAATCAAAGCCTGTTTAAATTAATGAATTTGGAAACCATTCAGCTTCCCAATTCTGAAAGCTAATTTTCTCATTCCCTAACTACATGCTTTATGATGCATATATTCAATTCAATATAATGAATAATATTAAGCCACTGCTGCTACACTCTTTCAAATCGAACCTTAAGAGACCAAGTCTGGAAGTAGCTAAGTGGCTTAGCTCTAAACTTTTGGGAATCACACTTCTTTGACCCAATCATTTTTTCTTTCTGCCCTACCTTTCAAATGGACCTCTACAGACCAAGTAGGAGATGAACCAAGCCATGTAGCTTATGGTTTAGTTCCCTTGGACCATGTGTTCATCTTCATTTCCATTTTGGCTGGTTTTCCTCCTCATGCCTATGTACTTGCTCTTAATCTTTTAATTTCTTGCTCTGAGAACTATAATCATCATCAGCACCATATCACTCTTGTTAATTCTCAAATTAAAACCCCTTTCCTGATCACCATCCTAATAAGGCAGTATCTAAGCCTATTAGAATGTAAACTCCTTGAAGACAGAGATTGCAACTCTTTCTTATTTTTATACATAGTACATTTAATAAATGCTTCTTAATTCATTTATCAAACAGCTTTCAGAAAAATGAAGAACTGGAATATGATCCTAAACATAATAGCTTTTTTCTGGACCATACATTTATTAAGGATGGGCCATATAGGAAAACTTTATAATTATTAAAGGGATTTTCTTGGTGGAAAACATGGATTGAAAATAGAATTATGGGCCAAATCTAATAAAGAGAAATTTCATCACAGTCAGTTTTGTAGTAATGTCTTATACCTGCATTCAAAAATATCAACTTCCCAAATACAAGATGTGATTAGACAGTTACTACATAAGGGAAAAATTAAGGGGTTTTAGAGGTACTCAAAATTCAATGAGTCTACAAGGTGATATGGCAGCCTAGAAACATTATGGAATCTTATGCTTTTAAGAGAGGCATAGTTATCTAGGACTTGGGGGGAGGTGACAGCTCCAATAGTCTTTGTCATGGTCAGATGACATCTAGAATACTGGGTTTGGTTCTGGACACCAAATTTTAGGAAAGATACTGATAAGCTATTGAGAATATCAAATTGAGGAATTGAAGATGGTGAAGGGCATCAAATACACACTATATAAAGACCAACTGAAAGAAATGAGGATGTTTAGTCTTTAAAAGAAAAGTCTTGGAAAGAATGCTATTCACATCAAGAGAAAGAACTGTGGGAGTAGAAACGCAGAAGAAAAACATATGATTTATCATCTGTTTATATGAGTATATGATTTGGGGTTTTGGTTTTAAAATATTACTTTATTACAAAAATGAGTAATGTGGAAATAGATATCAAGTGATAACACATGTAAAACCCAGTGGAATTACTTGTGAACTCTGGGAGGGGGAAAGGACAAGGGGGGAGAGAGGAGAGAGAAAATTAATCATGTAACCATAGAAAAATATTTAAAAATAAAAGAGAAGCCTTATGGGCGGGGGAGGAGGAGAGGAAATGTGATGGTTATGTATGTACATGTATCTGAAGGACTATCATGTTGAATTGGAATTTGGAATTTGACTTGTTCTGTTTGTTCTCATTTAAAAAAAAAAACTAATGGAGAAAGGACCAGATGGGTAAATTTAGTCTGACCTAAAGAAAAACTTCCTTATAACTAGAACTATCCAAAAGTGAAATGGAATGATTTTCATGGCTATGTGTTGCTCTCTTGTATAGTGTTCAAACAAAGAATGGGTGACTACTTGTTGAAGGTGTTGTTGAAAGCCAGGAATAGGTTGGATTAGTCACTTTTGAGGTACCCTTTGAAATTCTGAGAGGGAGTGACAATTTTATAGTTTTTGTAATTATTAAGCTGAAAATGGTGGAATACCAAAAATATTTTATTTCTTTTTAAGAAATACCACAGCAACTAAGAGATAAGAAACAGGAAGAATCAGTCAGAAAACTCAGGAATTCACCAGGAGCCAATATTCAAAAAGAGGTGAAGGAATAATACACATGGCCTCAGATACCTACATATACATAGACTATGGTTAAAAAACAAAGTAAACAAGAGATTTTGATACAAAAAGGTAAATTAAGCCTCATAGGTATTACTAAAATTTGTTGGGAATATGACTTGTGAATAGAATATGGCAGTGGAAGTGTATTATTTTAAAAACATTATAAAAGGAGCATTAGAATACTATCATAAATTCAATAATATTTTGATGGGAATTTACAACAACTTACCTGATTAGAAAGATAAAAAGAGATTATGAGTTGGAAAAACATCACAACCAACCATGAAGGTATGATGATAGTGATATGAAATTTCCTTGATATTTTTCTTCCTATATGGGAACTACTATTTTTCTGTAGTAACCTGATTAGTAAATAGGCCTGCTTGATATCTTACTTTGTTAAAAAAAACAAACAAACTTGTTTTCATGAGTCTTATGACTTTTCTTCCTATTTTAACACTATCCTATGATCTTGGACCAAAAGGTCCTCGTAACTTCATTTCTTGTCTATTACTATAGCTTTCTGG
This sequence comes from Gracilinanus agilis, assembly GCF_016433145.1. Taxonomy (NCBI): domain Eukaryota; kingdom Metazoa; phylum Chordata; class Mammalia; order Didelphimorphia; family Didelphidae; genus Gracilinanus; species Gracilinanus agilis. The sequence goes on from NC_058133.1 coordinate 136,984,444, forward strand.
TTGATCCTCTTGCGTCCATTAGATTCCCCAATTCTAGTCCATTTTCCACTCAAATGTCAAAAAATCTTCACAAATTACAGGTCTGACCATGTCATCTCCCTATTTAATCAACTCCAATGGCTTACCATTACTTCCAGGATCAATCTAAAATCATGTGTTTGAGTTTTAAAGTCCTTCATTCTTCTTATACCTTACACCCCCATGTACTATACAATCCAGTGGCTGGCTTCCTTACTGTTTTTCACATAAGACATTCTATCTCTAGACTCTGGGTATTTTCAAAGGCCTAGAATATTGTTTCTCTTCAATTCTGTCTCTTGGTCTCTCTCAAGTTTCAATTAAAGTCTTACTTTCTGTAAGAATTTTTTTTCATTTTTTCTAGTTACTTCCCTCTGAGAATATACTTAATTTATACTAGATGTATCTTGCTGGTACAAGGTTTTTGGCATGCCACCTCCATTAGACTTTCTTGAGAAAAAGGGATTTTTTTTGTCCTTTCTTTGTATCCCCAGTCCTCAACACAGTGCTCCTAACAGACATTTAATAAATGATTCTTGAGTTGGCTTGAAAGAAGGCCAAAGAGAGATGGGAAACTTAAGCATGAGATTCTGAAAAGATGGGAGCTGACTACAGAAACCAATGAGACACAAAAGCAGCTCATAAACTGACACAGATTTTTAAAAGACAGATATAGAAGATAGAAGAAATATAGACTTGTGCAAATATAGATATAGAAGATAGACAGATATAGAAGATAGAAGAAATATAGACTTGTGCAAATCACTAACCTCTTTGGCCCTCAGTTCTTCTGTCAGATGAGAGAACCAACTTGCCCTAGAACCATTCCCACTCTAGTGATATGGTCCTTTAATTCTGATGTTACTTCATACATTTATGAAAATAATAAGTAACTAATGGTGAATTCTTAGAAAGAGTATTTCACTCTTGTAATACTAGTGCAAGGAATACCAGGTAGGTTGAGGCTGGCAATCACTCCACAAGACAACCCAAAAGTTTTCTTAGGTAACATTGGAGGAAGAGAATTAAAGAAAGGATGGGAATGCTACTTAGGTAGATGGGATATCGAAAATACATGATGATGGTAAAAAGGCAGAACAATTTAGTTCTTTTGTATCTGTTTCCCCATTCAAGAAGAATGATCCTTGGACTGTGAAGAACAAAACAAAAATGCTTACTAGAAAGTAGAAACCTAAGTAGGAAGTATCCTGCTTCCTTTCATGAGTTCAAGCCATTAGGTTAAGATGAGCTATATTTTAAGATAATCAGAGTTGGCAAATCATCCTTGGTTTCTTATATTTTCTCTGTCTTTAAAAAATTTGTATGGGTTTATAAGCTCCTCCTGTGGATTATGGAACTCAGTAGTCAGCTTTCCTTTACCTCTGCAGTAAGCCACTATCAGTGATCTTTAAAAGATACTGGAGTGGGCATTTGGGCGGCTCAGTGGATTGAGAGCCAGGCTTAGAGACGGGAGGTCTTAGGTTCAAATCTGGCCTCAGACACTTCTAGCTGTGTGACCCTGGGCAAGTCACTTAACCCCCATTGCCTAGCCCTTACCACTCTTCTACCTTGGAGCCAATACACAGTATTAACTCCAAGACAGAAGGTTAAGGGGTTTTGGGGGAAAAAAAAAAGATAATGGAGTGTGGGAGAAGTACAGTAGGGGTCAGGAAGGACATACGTGCTAATTTTCCAAAAAGGGAAAATAGATGAATTTGGAAACTACATATCAATGAGGTTGAAATTAATAAAATCTTAGGATACAGATAGTTTATGAGAGTTTAGAAGGGGAAGAATAGATAATTAAAAGTCAGCATGGCTCCACAAAGGAAAAATAATGCAAGACAAACTTCATTTAATGGGAAATTATGGGAATGTTCTAAGCACATTACAGAGAGTCAAAAAATTTTTTGGACATCCTGGATAACAAGATTTTAGCAAAGAATGTGGCTATAAGAATAGTAGTCACTTCTATAAGCATGTTAAAATTTATAAAATGCTTTTTAACATTTCATTTAAATTTTACCACAACACTGTCAGGCAGAATCTACAAGTATTGTTAACCTTGTTATTACTGAGGCAGCTAAGTGATGTAGTGGATAAGAGGGTTTTTGAAATTTTTTTTTAAAATATCATAATATAGCATCCTGGATAGAGAGTTGGCTTGGAAACCAGGAAGACCTGGATTTAAGACTCTCTTCTTATAAAAAAGAGGTATGTGAATCTGGACAAATCATTTAAACTCTCAATTATCCTATAGGAAAATCTGAAAAAGTGGTAAAAGTAAAAAGTGTAGCTAATCAATGCTGAAAAACTATATCCTCGATAATACCAGTAATTTTGAGGTAGACGTCTCCCTTTTCATAAATGTATGAAGTAACATCAGAATTAAAGGACCATATCACTAGAGTGGGAATGGTTCTAGGGCAAGTTGGTTCTCTCATCTGCAGAAGAACTGAGGGCCAAAGAGGTTAGTGATTTGCACAAGTCTATATTTGAAGTAGAATGAAGATTAAAACATTAGTATAGAAGCTAATTTTTAAAGGGTGCCTAAGAAAGTGAAATATTACCACTCTAATCTTTGCTATTCAAGTAGTCCCTCTGGTATGATGACACTACAGCTACAATTAATACATTAAAAATCAGTCTTTGTGAGAGTGAGAACTTAGGGAAAGGGGGAAAAATCATTGCAATTTAATTAATGAAAATATACATCAGCAACTCTTTTCTGAAGACCTATAGTTTAAAAAATAAAAATGTCATGTCTATACATGTTACTGCTTTGTGAGTATAAACATGCTCTGAAAACATTTGTCTACCAACTATTTTTGATCCATAAAAGTGACAAAAATCAATAAAGATAGATTCATATTTGATATGAAATGAACTTCTAATGTAACAATGTCAAAACTATTAAAATGATTACATCAACACTATGTTATAGTAATATTAAAGACTAAATACAGTTTTAAATTTTATATAAGGCAAAGTCAATACAGATCAAACAAAGTTCAAGCTTATTTTTAATTTTTTTTGTAAGGGGAAATAGTTATTTTCTGAGAATAAAAGGGAACGACAAAAAATGAGTATGGATATTTCTACTTTATGATAGTTGAAATAAATAATGATGTCAAATTAAGAAACTAATTAATTAATTAAAGTTAATCAGAAAAATAAATAGACATTTTGAAATTTTTAGAATTTTTAGAATTCAGTAACTAAGTTACTGAGGGCATTAGAAGAGGCCCCAGTGGGATTTCATTAAGTTGATTTAATCAATCTAAAAATTGATTATACTGTGTTTTTGCTATTGAGTAATAATCACTTAGGAATTCACCAAATTCTTCTTGTTTATTAGGAGTTTTCATTTACTGATTCTCAGAATTTAAGAATACAGCAGTAAAATATACTTAAAATATTAAATACTTAATAAACAATATACTGTAATATTTAAGATAAATAAAATACTAATATACTTAAAATATTTAAAAATACTTAAATCATTATCTGATTTTTAAATAACAAACATTAAAGATTCCTCAAATTATATAGACTAACTTTTTCATAAATAATACATATAATCAAAGACACTCATCTGGAATATTTAGCTTTTTCTATTTGTAGAAACCTAATTTTAAGCATTTTTTAAACCAATATTCTGATATATTTTACTGCATAATGCTCACTGCCTTTAACAAAAATAAAGCTTTTTCATCTATTTTCATATGCTACAATTATTTTTAATACATATTACGTTTACAAAATGTTTAATTGACAGTTTAAGACAAAGCTCCTTTTTCAATACATCAATTTTTCATATCTTTAATTTTGAATTTTGGAAAAGTAATCATCATGTTTAAAAAGCTCAAATATGCCAGAAGCTAGTTTTAATCCAAAAGCTTCAGTGATATCTGAAATTATTTTTAATAATACATCTTTTGATATAGCTGTAACTTTCTTAAATAATCAAAGTTACAAATAAGTTTAGGTTAGAATAATTGCCAGTGAGATCAAACAGTCTAACTTTTGTTTCTCTTCATAGAAAGTTGTTTTAACATATACTCTAATTTCTGAATGTTTTAAGACAACAACAAAGATAATCACCTTTTTTCCTCCTACCCACAATCTAAAGCAGTGATTCCCAAAGTGGGTGCCATCACCCCCGGTGGGTGCTGCAGCGATCCGGGGTGGGGGGGAGGCGGTGATGGCCACAGGTGCATTTATTTTTCCTATTAACTGCTATTAAAATTTTTAAAAAATTAATTTCCAGGGGGCTAAGTAATATTTTTTCTGGAAAGGGGGCGGTAGGCCAAAAAAGTTTGGGAACCACTGATCTAAAGGAACATACTCAAAAGATAAATTCTTAAAATTCTTAAAAGAAGTTACTTAGCTTTTCTTTGTGAATGCAAATTGAACATAGAATTACTAATATTTATCCTGTGTGATTAAAAAGCAAAATCATGTACTTTATTGTAAATGTTTGAAGTTTAAAAATATGATCTAATTTATATGGAGATTGTTTTGTGAGGAAGTTCAGGGAGAATGAATATATTGACTTGACTTCCTAGTTCCTCAAATGAGAAGTATTTTCTTATGTTTTGAAAACTTTAATACCATAAGGGTGATTTAGAGAAAGGAAACGAATATAAACAGAAATGATCTGGGTCAAAAATATTGTTAAATCATATTATAGTGGAGCTGAGAGTAGAATCAAAGTAAAGTCTAAAAGAAGAGTGGAACTGAAAGGGAAGTCACAAGAGGCTTAAGAACTACTGTGGGGTGGAATTGTTCTTTTTATAAACTCACTGCTTCACTGACAGATAATCTTCATAAATGCTCGCTGGAAATTCTGCTCATTTATTTATTTATTTAAAGCCCTTAAAAATACTGTGTATTGGTTCCAAGGCAGAAGAGTGGTAAGGGCTAGGCAATGGGGGTCAAGTGACTTGCCCAGGGTCACACAGCTAGGCAGTGTCTGAGGCCACATTTGAACCCAGGACCTCCCATCTCTGAGTCTGACTCTCAATCCACTAAGCCACAAATTCTGCTCATTTAAAGCACATATGAAATAAATGACTGGTAAAGGCTAGAATGAATTTCCTGAAAGTGTGTTATAAGGTTTTTGTTAACATTTTGCCAAGATGGAAATCTGTACATTTTATATCTTTACTCATCCTAACTTTAAAAGGACCTAGTTTTAAAATGCCACAATACTTTCAGGATATATAAAAATAATTATAGCCCAAATATATGTTATGAATAGAATGCAATAAAGAATTAAATGTTACTGCAGTAACAGGATGCATAAAATTGTATTAGAAAGAATACTATAAATACTCCCTTAGACTATGAGTGGCTTGAGAGCAGGTACTTTTTTTTGGTCTTTTTTGGAGGAGGTACATTTGGAAGATGCTTAATAAATGCTAGCTGACTTGACTTATATGACAATACCTGAATTTATTTGGGATGGTCAAACAATGAGGGGATTTATATAAATGATTTTCCCCTCAAAGGCTTCAAGTTTAAAATTTAAACCATTTAAAAATATCTAAAAAGTACACATAATTAAAATTTTTGCACTGCAATAAGCATAGTATTAAGACACTTTAACCATTTGATACTCGTCATTAATATAAGCAGTCATTATTGTACTATGCAAACAAATATATTCCTGCACTATATACAGCTAGACTACTGATCAATTTGGCCATTTTCTAGCACTGGCCAGTATTTTCTGTTAGTTGTAACTTTTCTATAGTTTGTAGCAACAGCCTTATCCATATACCCACTTCACCCAATCTACTGTTAATAGTTAATGATGTATTCTAGGTTTCCAAGAAGAACTAGATAAACAATGAGAAGTCTTTTTTAAAGGAAAACTACATTTCTAAGTTAATTGGTTTTGGCTAAGGGCTCCTTCAAGCTATGCCTTGGCAGCAAAGTAAATAGGATTTGTAGTAGTTATTTTCCTTTTGGATTTATAGCTGTGATCTTGATAACTAAGGCTTCCAAACACATAATGATCAAATATAGAAGGAACTACTTAGTAGGAATACAAATAGTAAACTAACTATAAAATAAATTCTTCCTGAATGTTTAGTTTTGTGATTACACTAGAAGTAAATTAAACAAAAATTATAACTAATCTGATAAATTGTTTCTTAAGCATAATTTCTATTCTTTTACACATGAGAACAATGTATTTATATTATTAGTCTTTTTGTTTTTCTTCCTAGAAGTAGCATAATGTGGCTAGAATATTGTACTTAGTGGTCAAAAGACTAGGAAACAAAAGTCCTAGGTCTAACACCTTTTAAAGTGTTTTAAGATCCATTGTATAATCTGAAAATGAGAATGAAATGCTAGTGTTAACCAAACTATGAGATAATATTCTTTATCAACCTTCTCATTTTAAAGATGAGACCCAAAAAAGTTATATGATTTGTCCAGGTGTGCAGTATGTTCAAACAGAAACTAGTTTTAACTCCAAACCTTGAGTGATATCTGGAATTATTTTATCCATAGATTCCCTTGATATAGTTAAAAAGAGTATTGATTTTTTTTATACTAGCAACTGTGAAGTTGCAACTTTCTTAAGTAACCAGTTACAAATCAGTATAGGTTGTGAATAATTGTCATTGAGATACAACAATCTAACTTTTGTTTCTCTCCATGGAAATCTGTTTTAATATAGTCTCTCATTTATCTCTTTTTATCAAAAATTTCTGCACTATGGAAATGTGTGAATTTTATAGGAAACCATTTTAATATAATCCTCAGAAAATATATAATTTTATTGATAATTCTGCTTAGCAGAGAAGATGAGAAACATATTTCTGAGCAAATATATCATATTCTATGAAAATTTTCTAAATTTGGGCATCTCTAAGAATTTACAAATTTACAAATTTACAAATCTGACTGTGCTAGTTGAACATTTTTCTATTTGCCTAATTTTGAAATAAAATTTTAGTGCTACTTTCCTTTTAAATCAACCTCAAATGAAATTAAAACCTTTATTAGCTTGATAGTTTGGTCAAAGAAACACTATCATGTGAACATTCCTAAAGCTTTGAGTTCAAAGCAATAAAATAAAATAAAGCACAGCAATAACAGCAGCAGCAGCAGCAGCAGCAAGGGCAGCACAAGACATGCAGTAATATAAATAAAACATTGCAAAAAAGGCAGCATAGAATGTTCTGCAACCACAGGCAAAAAAGAAGGGAATGAGGGGAGTAAACGGTGCAGTGGAGAAAGTACAACGATCTCTTACACGTCTGCCTTTGCTAGCTGGAATACAGGATGGAGAGCGCTTCAACAGAGAAAGGAGGAAAATATGTTACAAAAACTCTCACAAACAATTATACTTAAAAATTCTTATGTTAGCAGGCAAATGATATATGCCTACAAATATATAAATATATATATATACATACAGAGAGAGAGAGAGAGAGAGAGAGAGAGAGAGAGAGAGAGAGAGAGAGAGAGAGAGTCACATTTTATGACAGAACAAAACCACACATTTGTCAGACAATTTTCTGGGAAAACGAGCATGTGGAAAAAACACTGCAAAAAAAAAACAAGTAGTTTGACAGACTAAGCTGGTAGGAGACAGCAAGGTTCTACACTGGACTATGCATACACAAGAAGACTCATAAAATATCATCACACACCATACAACTTCTTCAAACTCCATGTTGATGGTGAGTGGAACAAAGTCTTTTTGATTTAGATATAGTTGACATTTGAGTGTTAAACTGATTCCCACTGAAAGAAGGACAATTAATTGTTTTAATTTGGTTGCTTAACTAACCCTTTCCAAAGATGATTCTTTGACATCTGTGTTACAGCTAAAGAATTATTAGTAAGCAATACCAGTATTTCAAGGATATTTCTCCAACCTGGATACTCATAAACAATGGTACCAATTTCTTGAAATATTATCCGATTTGTAATATATAGTCACCCCAATATCCACTAACATGATCTTACAAAGTCTAGCATTTGCATCACACTTTCAACTTTTTTCAAAATGTTTTTCTAGTTGATTTTTACAATAATCATGGGGTTGGAGGAGAGGGGGAGTGAAGGGAGGGTATAGGGCAATGATTATTTCCATCTTTCCATTTTATAGATGAAGACTTTGACTAAGGCATGGAGGGAGAAATTAAAGTGATTTATACAAAATTATATGATAAGTTGATAGGAATCCAAAATTAGAACATCCAAGTCTCCTGAATGCTCCTGAAGTCCTTTCCCCAATTATGTCAAGTTTACTCTATTGTTTATCCCCAGATAAAAGGCAAGAAGGTAATGAGATCAAACTTTTAGGTTCAATCTCTGTAAGTCTAAGATATTTTCAAATAAAGAAATAAAATCTATTCCACGACCAAATGGCTCTTCCTAAAATGCATGCTAACAATCAGATGAAAGAACTGTGAAAGGCTCAATGTATATCTATCTTTACTACAATAACCTGAAATCTTTTATTTCAAACAGCTTTGAAAATAATGTCACATTTTCCTAGATACCTACATTATAACCTAAATCTAAATTAGACACTACTTAGAACTAAAAATGATAATGAATCAGCTACAATAAAGACGCTCATCTTCAGGAAGCATATGCTGCCTCCAGGCATAAGCGGCTGAATCCCAGACATTTATTTTTATATTTACACTTTCCCCTGATGGGATAATTACAGTAAACCACAAAATATATGGTTTTATATAAACATCTAAATTAGTAGCATGCCAGATGACAGAAACCAGTGTTCTGTCCTCATATGCAACTGTAACATTTAAAACATATATTTAGTATCTATGAGGTTCCTTCCAGCAGCACTTTAAGGCTAGAAGTACTTTTGATACATACACATAATTTGGTTAATTTTTGAGAATTAGTTAATGGATTCTAGAAGTTTAATAAATAAATTACAAAAATAAATGGTTTACCACAGTATTTCCAACATGGTTCAGTGCATTTAGCTCATCAATCAACAATTTAATTACTGCAGGTATAGTTAAGCCAAACTTATTGACTAACCAAATTGCATATGATAATCTTCAGAAATATAAAAACTAATGGAAAGCTGTACTGAAGGTATGGTTGAAGGTGAAGGGAAAGAAAAGGATGATGCTGTTCTGTTTAACAGTATGTAAACAAGACATTAGCAATAATTACATGGTCTTCTTGCTTATAGAACATTTATACTACTTAAAATTCTATGAATATGAATTCATTTATATTATCAAGGAAACATACCAAGGAGGCTTATTGTGGTATCCTTAGCCACAATGTCTTAGTGGGAATGTTGAGGGAAGGAAGAAGAGATATACTATATAACTGAAGGTTCTTAGGAAGAGATGAAAATTAAAGGGTGTTAGAGACAAATGGGACTTCTTTTTCAATTTTATTGAGGTGCAATTCTTTTCCTGGTGCTATTCACAAAGCCAATTGTGATTGGTTGGAGAGAGCACATATGGATCACACATAAACTTGGGCATGTTTTCCAGAGACAACATTACTTGTGCACAAGAATATGTGGCAACATATACAGTTAGATGTATATGAGAGAAGCTTTGAAGACACTAGGATCAAAAAGCAGAAAAAGCATAAGTTATTCAGAATGACCAAAGTGCAAATGGCAATTCTTACTAGCTAGGCAGTCCAATTCTATATGCAACCTTCCACTAGTTTTTGTTGTTGTTGTTGTTGTTATTTCAGAGTCATTATTATTCCTATAGATTTAAGTCCAGATCAACTTTTTATAAACATCTGGACTCACAGCTTTTACCACCATCTCTGCTTCTGTGATTCTTAGCCACTATTAAAGCAAGAAGAAAATTGGGCATTTCCTACTCTGGCATGAATTAGTTATTTAGAACAGTAGACAACACAGAGAACTTCCAAAGACCTACACCTAAATTATCCAAAAACCTAAATTATTCCTTCCTCTCTTTTAGTCCCATCCTGTCGTGCCCCGTCAGCATAGAACCCAACTCAATTTTTTGTTTGCTTCTGTCTTTGAGAGAGAAATATAGTTTTCCCCTCTCATTAAAGATAGCCAGTTCAAAATGAGGAAAGCCATCAAACATTAAACCTGAAAAGGAAAATATATTAACTAAAAATTGTGGTCTATACTTTAATTAAACAAGAACTACACGCAACATTTTTCCTCCTCTTGATCTACTAGACCAATCAAAGAAAAGGTTTTTTTCTTCTGGTTTTTATTTTGAAAGATTCCAAGTTGAATGAAAATTTGGGAGAGAAGAGGAATTAACCAGAATTTAAAGTCAATCTGTTAGAAAGACCTCTAATACACATTGCATAGGTCCTCTATGAAAGATTTATGCAATGTCATGGCTAAGAATCACATGGGATGAAAAGGAATAGGCTATGATCTATTATAGTGGAGATATTACCTCTATTACCTAGAAAAAGGGTATATTTTTATCTGTAAAAACTTATGTATGGACAGAATGGTAGCTACATAAAAATAGGAACAATGTTTAAATGTACCTATTTCCCAGAAAACCTGACTGGTCTGTAACACTTAAAATAGTGTTACTTAAGAAATTAAAAGTATTAACTATAATGTATAAAAACTTTATACAATAATGTCAATGTGAACTGCATGGTGTGTTATTTAAAATCACTTGGGATACTTGGAACTACATTTCCCGTGATCCCCAATGGGTTTCCTGTTTTGGATTACATCTTCAAGGTGAGGGACGGTTTTAAATATTGGGAAGTGACTTTGAACTTGCTCTTTAGCTACCTGGGCGCGCGAAGATACGAAAGGTAAAATGGCTGAGGTGGCAGTTTGAATACTTACAGGTGCATGGTCTAATGATTTTTATCTCTATCAGCATGGCTTTTATTAAAATACTATTCTCCCTTTTAATCTCGACCATCATCATTTTTTAATAACGACAATGGTGACAGCTCCCCCTCCCCACCTCAATGAAGGCCAGAGGTTTATGTAGAGCAGAAAGTAAAGAGAAGCCCTGAATATCCTAAAATTTGTAAGGTAGGATGATGTTGCTGATAGCAATGATCTTTTAACATAGTAGTGTATGTGTTGAAATTCCCTGAGAAAAGAATATGATGAACCCATTTTGGTGGAAGATAGTATTTTTAGCAAAGAAGACTAATAATGTGGTGTCACACAGAAAACTAGAAAGACTATTGGATGGAAGTGAGGGGGTACCATATATATGTGCAAGCTAAAGGAAACACAAGAAAAGCCTTAAGAGCAGAGGCAGAAGTAGTAAGAAAAAGAGAATAAGGTGGAACAGAATCCAAGGGTACTTATGCATATGGGTAATTCAGCTCAGGGAAATGGTAAGAAGCTAAGTGCTCATAAAAGAAAGGAAATTTAGTCAGATATTTCCTATGGACAGAACCTAGAGAGAATACATGCCAAACTAGTGGAGTATAGATAGCTATCAAAAAATGATTTCTATCAGAAGACAAATGGAATGTACCACATCCTAAATTAAAGAAAACAGCTTAATCTAGAAAGTAGAACAAAAAGGTCAACTGAGAGGAAGAACTATCATCCTAAACATTAAAGATGAAAAGAGACTATAGAGAGACTAAGGATAGTGAATTCCTAGAAAGGCCAATGCTTAATACTTTAAATTTGTTCCAAGCCAAATAAACACACACACACACACACACACACACACACACACACACACACACACACACACACACACTCTCTCTCTCTCTCTCTCCATATACTTTTGAATATGAATGATATTTGTAATAACTTCTATAATTTAAGAGATCAAGCAATACTTTTTGTAAATATACTATCTTTACATAATATTTTTAGTGGAAACCAAAATTATTCTTCAACATCAAAATAATATAAAACTTTCTAAACAAAAATGTGAAATTTTACATAACTACTTTAAACATACCACGGCAGCCAGACTTTCTGTTGTTTAATAATAAAAAGATGTTATTATTAAAATATAACCAAATTAACATGCATTAATTATCATGTACTTAATATCTATTTTGCAAAACTAAAATGTGTTACATAATCTTAAGAACACATTTAGACCCCTGCTAAAGCATAATATTAACATTTTTTTTTTCAGGTAAAAAGAATCTATGTTTGATATGGTATAAACTCAGTGCTCCCCCAACCCTCCTTACATTTTTGGAAGTATGGCATTTTCAACATGATAAAACGTTTCTTTATATTAAGGATTATATGACTTAATATGAATTTTAGAGATTTCATATGAGAAGAAATTATGTAAAAAGGATGAATGGAGAATATTTGATGGGAATTATCTAAATCTATAAGTTTAATTCAAGAAGAAAATAATAATGCAGTCAATTTACATCTATATACATGTATTGATTAAAAATACTTCAAAATCAGTTTCTATGTTAAAAGAGAACTTGTACTGGTAAACTAAAATTTTGTCTTTGTGCCAGTTACCAGAATTTAATAAGGTTTTTAAAATCAGTAGTTATAAACAACAAAACAAAATTTAGAAAATGTTTTGGGAAGAGAATACAAAGAAATTTATGATTATGTACAGGAAAGAAAAGGAAGAAGTGAAAATAGCAGTTACCATATATCATAAAAATGTTAAGTAATGGTGACAAAATTAAATCAGTATTTCAGATCTGAGATTACCTAAGGGGACCAGAATGAAGGGAAAATGACAAATCCTCTGATAATCAAAATATTTTGCATAATATATTTCTTTACTTTTGGTATAAGAAAATGTAGTAATATTGTTTACCCATAATTTATTCTATAATTTCTTAAATTGACTGCATTAATTTATAGATTCTCCAAATCAATTCACTGATCTCTTTTACCAAGGGATGCATTGTTTGAAGATGAAAGACTTACGTCATCCAAAAAATCAATCAGTGAAGATGAGGAAGAAGAAAAGGAATCCTATTTAACGAATACAGCAATAAAGAAATAGAAAAAAAAATGTATGAAGCAATTTAATAAAAAGAAATAATAACTCCAACCTTCTATAACAATTAAATAAAATGGTAAATGGCATTAAATTCAAGGAAATAAATGAACAAAGTAGATACTATACCTTTTATTACTCAAGAAATTTGTAAACCCTTTTCATTACATCTAAAGAATGGTGCTTTTTCCTCTGCCACAAAGTAATTAAATAATTTATATATTATGCCCCAAACATGATCAATGATTACAAAAATTATTAAAAATAAAATTAAACTGGAGGAAGTACTAACAATAACCAATATAACTTTTAGATATAATAAATGGCTCTCAAATTCAGATTTTTTCCCCCATTAAATATACTCACTCAGTTCTAAGAGAAATGTTACTTACATAAAATTACAGTAGGACTTTCTACCAAAACATATTCCTTTCTATTTTTTCTTTTTTCATTGCACAGTTCCAAGGTGTTAATGTATGATGGAATTAAAACAATAATAACGTCCATTATTTTCTTTTTTGTATCCCCACAGTGTTTAGCACAGTGCTTGGCATAGAGTAAATGCTTAATAAATGCTTGTTGACTGATAAGATTTTATACAAGCTTAAAAAATTTTCAAAATAATATGGAGATATAAATAAGAGGAAAAGTAATTCAAATGATTTTACACTTACTTCAAATTGATCCAGAGCAGAGGTAGGCGCATTCAAAAATGCCAAGAAAGAATTCTGTGAATCTTGGTGCTTTACACCTAGAAGACAGCAGCAACTTTTTTTAAACTTGAGAACAAAACTATTTTTCATGGATGACCTTTTCTGTCTGAGTTTGTTAAAAGTATTCACAAACCAAAGTATTCAGAAATTATTAAAATCCTAAGTATGTACACTCAAACCAAAATAGAGTCAGTGTATATTATTTTTTCCTTAGCATTATATATGATATGGTTAGAGTATTTTCTGGTTGATTTATTTTTAAAGTATATCTATATTAGACTTTGTAATGGAATAATAGATATCATTCTGGACAAACTGATTTTTGACTTTCAAATTATTGTGTAGCAGCCTCTCTTCCCATCCTTCACCCAACCCAGCCCAATACAGAGCTTAAACAAAATTTTTGATCTTTTTGGGAGGCCCAAGATATTTCCAATGAAAAAGCCTTTAAACTGACTTAAGTTGCCTAGGCTGGTTTCATCTAACCTACTGAAGATTTTGCTTTGAAATATTCTTAGGAAATGCACAGGAAGGATCTGATAATATAAATAACTTCTTGTAAGAAAACAATATATTTTTAAAAATATTATATAAAACAGTTCATTTAATTAGGTTTGAAATTTTTTTCAAGGTATTAAATGCCACTAGGCTACTTGTTCAGATAGAATGAAGATTCCAGATTATAGTTTCCTGAAAATATTTTGAAAATAAAAGATCACACATTATTTTCTAAATAACAGCATTATCTTTAAAATTCAATGAGCTTTAAAGCATTACATATAAACATGCTACTCAAATATTTTAAAAAATAGAGTCAAAGACATTTTTTAGCTTCTTAAGCACACTCGTTTGGGAACTCATGTTTACCTGTGAGTTTTCAGATATAATTTCTATGTTTAGAAATGCACAAAACTGGATATGTATATTTTATTTTTGAGATTGTTATTTTGCTATATTCTTGGCCCAAATCACCATTAAAATAAAATTAGGTTAAAATACTAAATTGACTTATAAAATTATAGTAAATTGTAATAAAAGAGTTCTTCTTTTTTTTTTTAACCATACTAAAATGGCTTTGTGTATCATGTTTTACAAAAAAACGTATCATGTCACAAATAGTATATCATGAAAGTCTTGGTGATGGGCAAAAAAACAAGAACTTTTCTGTAGTTCTAATAAATGCAGACTGCTGCTATGACCACACTTGTCCATTTCTTGTCCATCTTTGTCTTTCCTTTCACCAAACAATCTTTTTTTAGCCTCTCTAATTTGAACAAAGTCTGAGGCTTTATCAGTAGGGGTAATCTGCATCCTCTTGTATCAATCACTGCTGCTGAGTTCTTTCTCACTTCTCTCTCTCTCTCTCTGCTATTAAGGCAATAAATTATTTAATAAATATTGGTTGCTTGATTTAAAAACAAAAAAACCCTTACCTTCTAAGTATCAGTTCTAAGACAGAAGAACAGCAAAGGCTAGGCAATTGGGGTTAAGTGGCTTGCCCAGGTTACACAGAAAGGAAGTATCTGAGGCTGTATTTGAACCCAGGACCCCTGACTCCAGGTCTGGAACTCTATCCACTGTGTTACTTAACAAATATTTATTAAATACCTACAAAGTTAAGAATATTGCACTCAAATGCTTATCTCTGCCACCTTCATTATGTGCATCTCTTTACCCTACTTGCCAATCTTCCTCGGTACAAGAAAGGGATCAGAACTATAACTAACCATTTTTGTACTCCTGGCGGGCATCATTGAGAATGGAGCTTCAAATGGGCTGTGGTCTTGGAGGAAAGAGGCCCATCTACTCCATGATACCATGAGTTTTCTAGGCTAGTGGGGTAAGGAACATGTATTTGGCATAAAACCACTTTTAGTGGGGTCCAGGAGAAATGGTGAAAGAAAGGGCAGGTACCCTTAGCAATAGTGTTTTAGGCATCCCCCCCCCACTTAGGTATGCCATTGCAAATCCACTTATTTACAAATATATGATGAAAAGAAAAGTTCTAAAAGCAATTACTAGGAATCAAGAAGATACTGGTTCAAATTTGACCTCAGACACTAGCTGTATGATCTTGAACAAATCACTTGACCTTTGTCTCAGTTTTCTCAACCAAAACACAGGGATAAAATAGCACCTACTTCTCAGGATTGTAGTAAGAGCAAATGAGATAATGTTTGTGAATTGTCTGCAAATTTTAAATGTCCATATGCTAGCTATCATTATTATTATGTTATAATTTACCAAAATTTCCCATGACTTTTTGTTAAAAGTAAATTATCTACTGCTCTGTGTGAGATAATCCTTCATTTGAGATAAAAAGTATTATTTTAAAATCTCATTGATATCACAGAAATTCAATTCGAGGAGCACATTGAAGAGAAATGAAAAATATTCTCATTGCTCTTTTTGTGGTGGTCAAAGAACTTAGTTTAAAAAAAAGGCAACAAGTAAAGGAAACCTCATGGTATACATAATAGGCCCACCGGATGTAGTTCATTCAATAAACTTAGGTAATATGTGGCATTCAAAAACATTTGTTCATTGGTTAATTACTATTTTCATTAGTGCCTGGCTGTAGTAGCTAGTTACTTTACACATTACTCATATCTCCCCAACTAAATTCTTTGTTCCTCAAAGACTGGAGCTGAAGATTCTTTCCTTTGTGCTTCTAAGATCACATCATTAGTAACTTTAAATAAATTTCTAACCACAAAAAGCTATTTATAAAAATTTCAATAATAATGAAAAGAGTTCAAATTGGTGCAAAATTATATTTATTCCTACTATAAAAATGGATCCAGAAAAATGGCTCTATTAAGACAGCATTTCTCATATACATCTGGAAGCAGCCTCTTAGAAATATGGTAAAGTATATCCACAATGATGCAATGAGACCTGATTTATATGGACACCAGCTTCCATACCCTTTTCAGATTTAAGTTCCTCAGTTTCCTTTTTCAGCTTTTCAATTTCTGATAGCAGTTCCAAGTTCTTCTTCTCTGACTCTTGCAGTTTGCTTATAGGAAGGGAAAAAGACGTATGTAATTAGTTAATAAGTTCTAGTTATTTCCTCACTTAATATATCATTTATATAACTGTTACTTAAGAGTTTTTGACTGAAAATCAATATTGGCCAAACTGAATTGTCAAATAAAAACTAAACCATGAAATCAAAGGTAGCTTTCAAATTCTGCTAGAACTTCTTTGGAATGGAACCATAAAACTGCCTTTATTTACTATTTTTAGGCTGCTTTACCATTATTGATTTATGAACAAGTATGTGAACTCATACCTTGAGAATATGAAGAAAAATTAACATTAATTTTGATGTACAATATATATATCTATATTGTATATGTTACATACAGTGGTATTGTATTTGCATGTATGGAAGGATTCCTGTTAAGAGCCAAAAATTTAAATAAAGTATCCTTGACTCTGAGTTAAAATTTTAAACATTCAAATAATTAAAGCTTCTATTTTTATGGGCTGGCTTTCCATGCAAAAACTGAAGTTGCAAATATATATACCTATATATACATCTATGCACATAGCATGCACATATATAATATATATACACATGGTTTTTTCCCCACACCATTTAAATTTTAGATTTTTAGTGGTTTACATTTAAGAATTTTGAATATTTGCAAAATGTTGCACTTTAACTATCAAATCTTTTTTAATCCCTCTATTAATCATCTATAATTTACTTGTAAAATGATAATATTAACATTCTTTTTTAATGAAGTTTTTCCAATTACATTCAAAAATAATTTTTGAAAATTGTTTTCTGACATTTTGTGATTCAGAGTCCCATTCCAGAGGCACTAAATAATCTGATAAAGATTATACCAGTGCTTTCATGCAATATGTATTTCCATATTTTTCATGTCATAACTTCAGACCTATATTGCTAATAATATTAAGATTCTAAACAGTCAGAACTATAGTGTCCCCCATTTTGGTGTTAAACTTCTGAAAGCCCTTACTGAAAAAAAAAAATAAGATCATGATTTTTAAATTCATAAAAACGCTAAGTATAATTGAGAATCTTTAAAAAGCACATTACAATGTACCCTGGAATATGAGATCAATAGAACTACAAAAGGTCTGCATGGTATTGATCACAATTTTAAGATGATTAAAAAAAATTTAGCTCAATCTGCATTTCTAAAATACAGTTGTTCCTTGATCATAGAGGGCTTTTAGAAATTATGTAGTCTATATATTTTAATTTTGTGGTTCAAATAATATTTCTAAATAAATAAAGAACAAACAACACTGAGCTATATTAATACTTGTCCAAATCAATTTATAATTATATTATCAAGGACAAATGTTGCAGATTCACAATAAATTGGGCCTAGAACTGAATGAGATCAAGCTGATTTACATTTGGAAAATTGTCCAGCACTTTTAATTATCACAATTTGCTCTCTACCACAAAAGCATAATATGTACACACAGAATATTCTTTCAGGAGTGTAGTTTTCTAGTTATAAGTCATGGAACAATATGATTCAAAAAGAATCAAAATTGAAAGTGTCTCAAAGGCATGGTATGTTACATCTGGGTAGTATTTCCAATGATGACTAGGAAAGTTACATAAAAGGATATCCACAGTCAAAATGTGTTAAGCAATCCAAGAGTGAGAAGTTAAGAAGTAAACAGCTCAAGTGCAGCACACAGCACTGCTACCCATTAAAAAGCTAAAAGAATTAGTGAGTCTTTAATGCACTGGGCAAGACTGACTATAAGTGATTTGTAGAGAAATAAATGGGTAAAAATCACAGGAGACAGGAGGTATAAGAGGGCTGAGAACTGTACTGATGAAGAGCTCAATCCAACCAAAAAAAGCATTTAATGAGCACCTGTAATGAACCAGATTTTCCACTAGGTCACAAAAACAAAGAGAAAAACGGGTTCTAGACTGAAGCAGCTTGTATTGCACTGGAAGGAGGTAGGGGCTGATGTTTTAATTTAAAACAAACTATTTAAAATTATATAGAAATGAGTGTGTTTCATCTTTAGATTTCATTTCTTTAAAAAATTAACAATTTGTTGATACATTTTACAAGTTCACTTTTTTTCATTTAACCAACATCTACCTTCTCCCCCACCTAATCTGATCCTCTCCATTAATAAATACAAAACCCTTTAACATAACTTGTTTTAAAAATACATACTTCCCAGCAAACAACCAAAGAGTGTGTCAACAAAGCACATCTCTTGAAAACCAAAAGTCAATTGTTCACAGAACAAGATTGGATTAAACACTGATAGGTGAATTTAACCAGTTTTCTTGCCTCTCCTAGTTGACTTTATTTTTACTGGTGATCTCATTGTATCTCTTACTGGAATTACAGAGGTTCTGAAACAATGAAGTACGCAAGCAACAGTAAATGATTTTTAATACTATATTAAGAAGAAATGTGGAAATTAAGTTTTCTATTTTTTTCATTATAAAGAAAAATTATTTATGTATAGCCCATAAGTTTTTTAAAAATTGAATTAAATTAATTAATTTATTTATAAAAACCCTTACCTTCTGTCTTGGAGTCAAAACTGTATATTGGCTCCAAGGCAGAAGAGTGGTAAAAATTTAGGACTTCCCATCTCTAGGCCTGGCTCTCAATCCACTGAGCCACCCAGCTGCCCCCAGCCCATAAGTTAAAAAGCATGTAACTAAGGCTTCTTTTTAAATGACTTCTCACTCATTCAGGAAGTAGTTTATTTGAATTTATTATTCAATCTCACCATTCTGTTGAGATGTTCAGTGCTTTGACTTTATTAAGTTCTTCTTGGATGGTCTGTTTGGCTTTGATTTCTGCATCCAGAGCTGACTGTAATTCCAATCGAGCTGACATATCCAGTTTTGCAAAACGGCGCATCTTCCAAGGCATGTCCTAAAAACAAACAAAGAAAAATATGTTTGCACTATATTCTATAATATTCTTATCATACATACAACAGTTACTAAATAATATGGAAGATCCCCAATAATTTTACCTTTCTCAAGGAATAAAATGGAAAGATGATCTGCAAAAATTATAATTTTACACTAAATTCAAGGATAAGTTATTTAAAAGAGAAAAGATTCATTTTATACAAACATTCATTAATTTAATTGTTCAGTATCTAATTCTGAAATGGGAGTCAAAGTATTTGGTTTCTACTGAAAATGTTTATTATAGGTCAAAAATTAGAAAAGCTCAAAACAGTTTTCATGGTTTATTTTTCATTATCATTATTAATTCTTACATAAAATGGAAATATCTTACTGTTGCTCTTGTACCAAGGCTGGAATTTCTCAAAGCCTCCAATTCCTCTGTCATTTTAGAGGCTAATGCCTGAAGATACCCTCGTGCATCCTTTTCATCACTCACCCTAGAGTATTGAAAAATAAAAGACTGATGTGAAAACTCTCAAAATGCTATATATTTAAAATTTGGTGTATATGGAAGCTTTCTTCTTCATTTTTAAACCCTTAGCTTCTGTGTATTGGCTCCTAGGCGGAAGAGTGGTAAGGGTGGGCAATGGGGGCTAAGGGACTTGCCCAGGGTCACACATCTGGGAAGTGTCTGAGGTCACATTTGAACCCAGGACCTCCCATCTCTAGGCCTGGCTCTCAATCCACTAAGCTACCCAGCTGCCCCCTGGAAGCTTTCTTCTTATGGCCTTCTTGAGGTACTAACCCAGTAACAGAATCTGTGGGTCAATGGATATGAATGTTTTAGTCATTTTATTTGTATAATTTCAAATTGTTTTTCAAAATGGTTTGAACAATTCACTGCTTCACGAACAATGCATTGGTGTACTTATTATCTCACAATCTGTTCAAGATTGACAAATGACTGGGGGGTAGGGTTGATCATTTTTCCTAATTTGTAGAATGTGGTTTGCATTTAGTGATTAGGAGTTTCATGTGACTCAGGAGTCACAATTCTTTTGAGAGCTATTTGTTTACATCTTTTCATCACTTATATACTGGGGAATGGCTATTAGTTATACACATATGCATATATTTGTGAACTGTTATCTTAAATACTAAACACTTAGAGAAATCTGATATAAAGACATCCTCCCTTCATTTGACCACATCCCTTCTTATTTTAAGTCCATTAATTTTATCTGTGGAGAAGCATTTCAGTTTTTATAATCAGTTATCTATTTTCTCTTATGTAATTGCCTTTTTCATTTAGTTAAGAATACATATACTATCCATAGATGTGAGAAGCATATGACCTGTTTCTCTTCTAATTTTTTAATAGTATAACTTTAATATTAAAGTCCCTTGTCAATGTATTGTGAGATATGGTTTAAGGTATAAGTCTAATTCCTCTCAGTCTACTTCTTGTTTTCCTAGAAGTTTCTTATTGAAAATGGAATTTATGCTTTTGCCTTTATCAAACACAAAGTGATTGAGTTTCATTGTTTCTAATTCTCCCTTGTCTATTCTATTGCTCTGTTTTTTTCTTCTTTTTTGAGGTTCCATTTTAAAAAAAAATTATAGAATTCATTTAAATTGTCTAAGCCCCATGTTGGCAAACCTACAGCATGTGTGCCAGAGGGGGACACTTGGAACCCTCTCTGTGGGCATGCCCACTGTCACCTCAGTACAGAGTTTGCTACTAGAAAGCCAGAGGGCCGTGGGGCAGGGCTGCTCCCCTCCCCTTTGCCACACAGATTGCAGTTTGGGAACTTGGTCACTAAAAGTTTCACCATCACTGTCTCAGATTCTTTCCCTCTCCTCTCCACATCATAGAAGGGATCATCTGGGAAGCCAATTATATAAATTATGGCTTTCATGTTTCTAATTTTCAGTTCACTTTCTGGAAGTAACATTCAGAAGTTATTCTTCAAGTATTAAATTTGTAACTGTGTATAATGTCCCCTTAGGTCTACTCATTTTTGCTGTTTATTATACAATGTAGTTCTTTCTAACTTTAAAAAAAAAAATTAGCCCACTCATCGTTTCTTATGGCACAGTAGTATTCCATGACAAGCACATATTTTTGTTGCACTACACAATTTATTGGACTAATCCTGAATTGATGTGCATATTTCTGGTTATTTGTCACCAAAAAGATAGCTGCTATAAATTTTTTCCTCACAACCCTTCCAACACTTGTCAGTTTGCCCTTTTGTCATTTTAGCCAATCTGATGGATGTGAGATAACTCAGGATTGTTTAGGTTGGCATTTTTCTCATCAGTAGTGATTTAGAGCACTATTTCACATACCTATATAGGGCTTTGATTTTTTTGTCCAAAAATCATCTGTTCCTATCTTTTGCCTATTTATCAGTTGCGGGATGGCTCTTATTCTTATAAATTTAACAAAATTCTCAATATATTTTAGATATGAGACCTTTAACTGAAAGAGTCTATAAAATTCCCCCCCCCATTTTGTTTTCCTTCTAATCTTGTAAATGTATGTTTTATTTGTACAAAATAATTTCAATTTAATATACTCAAAATTATCCATTTTTATCTCACAAAGCTCTTCTATCTCTTGTTTACTCATAAATTCCTCTCCTACTCATAAATCTATATGTTCCCTATTCTTCTAATTTAATTGTGATATCTCTTTTTATGCTTAGAATCTAGACATAAATGATCTAGACTCTAGATCATGTATCCATTTTGATCTTAGTTTAGTGAATGGTAAAAGATATTGGTCTCCAGTTTCTGCTAAGCTACTTTCCAATTATCTAAAAAATTTTTACCAAATAGTGATTTCTTATTCCAAAAAACTGAATGTAGGTCTTTATCAAATACAAGGTAAATCTTTTACTATTTGTTGTATGTCTGTCCTGTCCACACCTTTCTATTTTTTAGCCAGTGCCAAATAGTTTTGATAATTACTGCTTTATAATACAACTTTAAATTAGTATTGCTGGACGTTCTTTCTTTATATTTTTTCATTAATTAGCTTTATGTTCTTGATCTTTTGTTCTTCCAAATGAATTTGGTTATTATTTTTTTTTAGCTCAACAAAGTATTTTTTCAGAGATTTAATTGGGTGGCATTGAATAGATAGGATTAATTACGTTGACTTTGTCCATCCATAAAAAATTACTATTTCTCCATTTATTTAGAACTGACTTCATGTAAAAAGTATTTTATAATTATATTCATGTAGTTCCTGGGTTTATTTTGACAAGTATTTTCGAAGTACTTTATATTATAGCGGTTATTTCAAATGGAGTATTTCTTTCTATTTCTTCTTGCAGTACTTTGTTAGTAATATATAAAAATTATGATAATTTACGTAGGTTTATTTTATATCCTGCCACTTTGCTAAAATTATTGATCGTTTCACCTAACTTTTTAGCTGGATATCTAGGACTTTCCACATACACCACATCATGTTGATTGCAAACAGAGATTACTTCTTTGACCATTCTGATTCCTTCAATTTCTTTTTTTCCTCTTATTGCTATTACTAGCATTTCTAATATCAGCCTAAATAATATTAGTTATAATGGGCATCCTTGTTTCACTCCTGATCTTATTGATAATTCTTCTAGTTTATTCCCATTATAAATAATACTTGTTGATGGTTTTAAGTAGATGCTTCATATCATTTTAAGAGAAAATCCATTTATACCATGTTTTCCAGTTTTAAATAGGAACAAGTGCTGTACTTAGACAAAAGCTTTTCCTGCAACTATTGATATAATCATATTGCTTTTATTTTTTAATATTAGTATAATAAATTATGTTGATAGCTTTCCTTATCTTAATCTATCCCTGAAAATTTGATATAAATCCTGTTTGGTCACAATAAATAGGCTTTGTGATATATGTTTCAATATCCTAGTTAGCATTTTATTTATGATTTCTACATCCATATTCATTAACAAAACTGGTCTATAATTTCTCTCTATATTTTGACCTGTGTGCTAACTTAAACATGCTTCTGAGTTCCTTTTGGATTTGCAACTTGAATACTTTTGTTGACCCATCAGAAACTATGTTTGGATTGTGTGCATGCTTAGGCTTAGATTTACTACTAACCTCATGCAGGTGTGGGTGGGATCTCCAGATATCTATCATATTTAACTTATCTAAGATTCCTTAACTGCTTTCTTATTTTTTTTTTTGTTAGATTTATATAGTTCTGAGGGAGGAAAATTAAAAGTTCCTTGCTAATATTATTTTGTTATCTATTTCCATCTGTACCTCATTTAGTTTTTCCTTTAAAAATTGAGATACATAACACTTGGTACATACAGCTCAAATATTAATAATGTTTCATTATCCAAAGTAACCATTCTCCCAAAATAATATAGTTACTCTGTTCATCTTTTCCAATTACATCCATTTTAATTCTAAGTCTGTTAAAGATCATGACTGATAAACCCTACTTTCTCTGGATTATGTGAGACATAGTATATTCTGTTCCAGCCCCTCACCTTCAGTCTATGTGTATCTCTCATTTTCAGAATGTTTCTTGTAAAAAACACATTGTCAGGTTCTGGTTTTTGATCCTTTCTGCACTTCCTTTTCTTCCCATGGGTGAATTCATCTCATTACACTCAATATCATAGCTGTGCATTGCTGCCTATTATTCCTCCTCTTTGTCCCCCTCTTCCTTTCTTTCTCCTGAATCCGTCCTCAGATGTCCAATTTCCTTTGACCAATACCACTCCAATTCACACCCCTTCCCAAAAACCCTCCCTCATCCTCTTCTATTGCTCTTCTAGTTCCAAATTGACCCACCTTTCCAAAGATCCCTTCGTCCTTCCCCCCTTACCTTTTTTCTTTTTTTTTTTTTAACATTTAATAATATTTATTTTTTAGAAATGTTAACATGGTTATATGGTTCATGTTCTTACTTTCCCCCTGACCCCCCAAACCACCCCCCCAAGCTGATGCATATTTCCACTGGTTTTAACATGTGTCATTGATCAAGACCTATTTCCAAAGTGTTCATAGTTGCAATGGTGTGGTAGTTTCGAGTCTACATCCCCAATCATGTCCGCCTCAACCCATGTGTTCAAGCAGTTGTTTTTCTTCTGTGTTTCCACTCCTGTAGTTCTTCCTCTGAATGTGGGTAGTGTTCTTTCCCATAAATCCCTCAGAATTGTTATAGATCATTGCATTGCTGCTAGTACAGAAATCCATTACATTCGATTTTACCACAGTGTATTGGTCTCTGTGTACAATGTTCTTCTGGTTCTGCTCCTTTCACTCTGCATCAATTTCTGGAGGTCTTTCCAGTTCACATGGAATTCCTCCAATTTATTACTCCTTTGAGTGCAATAGCATTCCATCACCAGCATATACCACAATTTGTTCAGCCATTCCCCAATTGAAGGACATACTCTCATTTTCCAGTTTTTTGCCACCACAAAAAGCGTGGCTATAAATATTTTTGTACAAGTCTGTTTATTTATGATCTTTTTGGGGTACAAACCCAACAATGGTATGGCTGGATCAAAGGGCAGGCAGTCTTTTATAGCCCTTTGAGCATAGTTCCAAATTGCCATCCAGAATGGTTGGATCAGTTCACAACTCTACCAGCAATGCATTAATGTCCTAATTTTGCCACATCCCCTCCAACATTCATTACTCTCCCCTTCTTTCATTTTAGCCAATCTGCTAGGTGTGAGGTGATACCTCAGAGTTGTTTTGATTTGCATTTCTCTAATTATTAGAGATTTTGAACACTTTCTCATGTGGTTATTGATACTTTTGATTTCTTTATCTGAAAATTGCCTATTCATGTCCCTTGTCCATTTATCAATAGGGGAATAGCTTGATTTTTTATACAATTAATTTAACTCCTTGTATATCTGAGTAGTTAGACTCCTGTCAGAGTTTTTTGTTATAAAGATTTTTTCCCAATTTGTTGTTTCCCTTCTGATTTTGGCTGCATTGTTTTTGTTTGTACAAAAGCTTTTTAGTTTGATATAATCAAAATCATTTATTTTACATTTTGTAATTTTCTCTAACTCCTGCTTGGTTTTTAAATCTTTCTTTTCCCAGAGATCTGACAAGTATACTATTCTGTGTTCGCTTAACTTATTTATAGTTTCCCTCTTTATATTCACCTAAGACCATTTAGTATTCCAACCTCTCTCTATGAAAAATTCTTCTAATTACTATAAAAGTGGATACTATAATAGTGAAAAGAGTTCATTACAGAGAATTACACGTAACATTTCTCCATGTAGGAATACAAATAATTAGATCTTATTGAAGCCCTTAAAGAGGCAAATTTAAAAAATATGAGATTTCTTATTTCCCTTCTGTTTCTTATTGACCTTTTCATGTTTCTCTTGATTTTTGTGGTTGAATATCAAACTTTCCATTTAGTCCTCGTCTTTTCCGTGCAAATAGTTGGAAATCTTCTATCTTGTTGAATGCCCAGACTTTCCCCTGGAAATATATAGTCAGTTTTGATGGGTAGGTGATCCTTGATTGTAGACCTAGTTCTCTTGCCTTTCTGAATATCATATTCCAAGCCTTGTGGTCTTTCAGTGTGGAGGCTGCCAGATTCTGTATTATCTTGATTAGTGCTCCTTGATATCTGAATTGTCTCTTTTTGGCTTCTTGTAAATTTTTTTTTACTTGGAAGCTCTTGAATTTGGCTATTATATTCCTGGGGGTTGTCTTTTCAGGGTCTAGTGTAGAGGCTGATCTATGGATTCTTTCAATGTCTATATTGCCCTCTTGTTGTAGAACTTCAGGGCAGTTTTTCTGAATAATTTCTTTTAGCATGGAGTCCAAATTTCTATTAACTTCTGCTTTTTCAGGAATACCAATGATTCTCAAATTGTCTCTTCTAGACCTGTTTTCTTGATCTGTCAATTTCTCAGTGAGATATTTCATGCATCCTTCTATTTTATCAGTCTTTTGACTTTGTTTTATTTGTTCTTGCTGTCTTGAGAGATCATTGGCTTCTACTTGCCCAATTCTTGTCTTTAGAGACTGGTTTTCTGCTATAAGCTTTTGATTTCCCTTTTTAATTTGGTCTATCCTGTTTTCCTGCTGTTTGATTTTGGTCTCCAATTTCCTTATCAATTCTTTTGATTTGGGGGCATCTTTTTTGAATTGCCCAATTCTAGCCTTTAGAGACTGGTTTTCCTTTTCAATCTGGTCATTTCTGATCTTCGATTTACTTGCCTCACTTTCCAATTGAGAAATTCTGCCTTTTAAACTGTTATTTACTTGCCAGATCTCTTCCATCTTTCTCATAATCTCAGATTTGAACTCTTCAAGACCTTGTGACCTGTTTTCATTTTTTTGGGAAGGTTTGGATATGGTTACTTGTTTGTTCTCCTCTGCTGCTTGCTCTGTTGTCTGGATTTTTTCTGTGTAAAAGTTGTCGAGTGTTAAAGGTTTCTTCTTCATGTTTCTCTTCTGGGATTCCTGAGTCTGGCTTGCCATTGTGAGCTGTGTGCCCTCTCAGCTTTATCCTCATGCCCAGGGTCCGTCTGCGCTCTTTAGGCTCCTGAGGCCTCAGGTCTAGTTGTTCTAAGGGTCAAGCCTCCTGGTGGTCCCCTTGCTTGTTCTTCTGCCTGAAGCTCCTTTAACAGTCTCAGGGCACTGCTTCCACAGTCGTGCACCTCTCTGTGCTGGGTCCCCACTCAAGGTCCATGCCTGTGCTCAGGATCCGTGTCTGCGCCTACGCTCAGGGTCTGTGTTTAAAGTCCGTACATTCTTTAGCCTCTTGGGGTCTTAAGTCTTGCTGCTCTTAGGAGCAGGCCTGGAGCTGCCAATGACTTAATGAGTGCCCCAACTTTCTCTAACTCTTTTGCGCTGGCTTTGGTACTGTAGGTGGTATGAGGGGGAGGGGGTTGCTCAGCTCATGTTTTAGTGAGAGCTATTTCACCCCTTTATAGCATGGAAGTGCCCTGATTCCATGTACCTTCAATGCTACGCCTTGTTGTGGGGTCCTTTTGTTTGTCTGGATTTGTTTTTATGTCTTATTCAGGAGTCCTATATGCATGGGTTAGGAGAGGTCAAACAGCTGCTTTTTACTCTGCCACCATCTTAACCCGGAATTCCCCCATACCTTCTAATTCTTGTTTCATTCACTTTCCCCGAAATCCCTTCCTCATCCAGAGGACTATGCCCTTCTATTCTCTGATATGTGTTCAATTCTAAAAATTCCTCCCCTATCTTGCCCTAAGGGTCCTTCTCTATTCACTGGATATGTATTCACCCTTTCAACTCATTCTTTCTTCCCTCCTGTTTCTGTGGACATTAAGAAATTTTTTCTTTCTAATTTTGTATCTTGTTCTCCCTTTACCCCAGGTCTGATGAGAGTTGAGTTCCAGTATTACCAGCCCTCCACACTCTCTTCCCCTTTTCCATGGCAGTGCTTCCACTCATGCCTCTTCTATATGAGATAGCCATTCTACCCTACCTCCTCCTGGTCTATTCAACTACCATTTTGGCTCATTCCATTATAATCACCTTGATCTTGAGTCTTCCATCCATACATGCCCCTTTAAAATACCCAAGTAATGATGCCATTCCCAGGGACCTTAGATGACATTTTCTCATACAGGAATCAAACAATTTGATCTTTTGGGTTGTTTATGATTAGTCTTTTATTATCTTTGTATGTTTCTTATACATCAAATTTTCTGCTGAGTTCTGGGTTTCTCCCCTGGAATGAAACTCCTTTGATTCACTGAGTGCCCATTTTTTGCTTTTTATAATTATGCTGGACATATTGTTCTTGGTTGCAAGTCCAGCTCCTTTGCTCTACAAAATGCTGTGTTCTGTGTTCTTTTACTGTTGTAGCTGCTAAGTCCTATGTTATTCCAACTGTAGTTCCACAGTATTTAAATTGTGGTTTTTTCCCCCTTGTTGCTTGTAGTATTTTCTCCTTAAGCAGGGAGTTATAGAACTTCACAATGATGTTGTTTTTTTTTTTTAAGGGAATAGCTTTTATAAAAAATTATTTTATTTTTTAGAAAAATTTTCCATAGTTACATGATTCATGTTCTTACTTTCCCCTTCACCCCTACCCACCAACCCCCCCCCCCCCCGCATAGCTAACGTGCATTTCCATTGGTTTTAACATGTGTTGTTGATCAAGACCTATTTTCATATTAATAGTTGCATTGGTGTGGTGGTTTCGAGTCTACAATCCCAATCATGTCCACATCAACCCATGTGTTTAAGCAGTTGTTTTTCTTCTGTGTTTCCACTCCTGTAGTTCTTCTTCTGAATGTGGGTAGTGTTCTTTTCCATAAATCCCTCAGAATTGTTATAGATCATTGCATTGCTGCTAGTACAGAAGTCCATTACATTCGATTTTACCACAGTGTATTGGTCTCTGTGTACAATGTTCTTCTGGCTCTGCCCCTTTCACTCTGCATCAATTCCTGGAGGTCTTTCCAGTTCACATGGAATTCCTCCAGTTTATTACTCCTTTGAGCACAATAGTATTCCATCACCAGCATATACCACAATTTGTTCAGCCATTCCCCAATTGACGGGCATACTCTCATTTTCAAGTTTTTTGCCACCACAAAGAGTGCAGTTATAAATATTTTTGTACAAGTCTTTTTTATCTATGATCTCCTTGGGGTACAAAGCCAGCAGTGGTATGGCTGGATCAAAGGGCAGGCAATCTTTTAGCGCTCTTTGGGCATAGTTCCAAATTGCCATCCAGAATGGTTGGATCAGTTCACAACTCCACCAGCAATGCATTAATGTCCCAATTTGGCCACATCCCCTCCAACATTCATTACTCTCCCCTTCTGTCATTTTAGCCAATCTGCTCAGTGTGAGGTGGTACCTCAGAGTTGTTTTGATTTGCATTTCTCTAATTATTAGAGATTTAGAACACTTTCTCATGTGCTTATTGATAGTTTGATTTCTTTATCTGAAAATTGTCTATTCATTGTCCTTTGCCCATTTATCAATTGGGGAATGGCTTGATTTTTTTATACAATTGATTTAGCTCCTTGTATATTTGAGTAATTAGACCCCTGTCAGAATTTTTTGTTATATTTTTTCCCAGTTTGATGTTTCCCTTCTGATTTTTGGTTGCATTGTTTTTGTTTGTACAAAATCTTTTTAATTTAATGAAATCAAAATTATTTTACATTTTGTATTTTTTTCTAACTCTTACTTGATTTTAAAATCTTTCCTTTCCCAGAGATCTGACAAGTATACTATTCTGTGTTCACTTAATTTACCACAATGATGTTCTGGTGCATTTTCATCTTTGAGTCTCTTCAAGGTGATAATCAGTGAGTGGATCCTTTCTATTTCTATTTTGCCTCTGATTCTAGAATTTCTGGGTAGTGTTTCTTAATGATGTCTAGGAGTATGGTGTCCAAACATTTTTTTTTTAACTTTCCAGGAGTCTGACAAATTCTTATATTGTCTTTCTGATATATTTTTCAGGACAGTTGTTTTTGTGATAAGATGTTTTCATATTCTCTTATATGATTTCATTTTTTTATGTTTGCTTTTTATTTCTTATAGCCTTAGGAA
Source organism: Gracilinanus agilis (assembly GCF_016433145.1). Classification (NCBI taxonomy): domain Eukaryota; kingdom Metazoa; phylum Chordata; class Mammalia; order Didelphimorphia; family Didelphidae; genus Gracilinanus; species Gracilinanus agilis. The sequence continues at coordinate 137,014,611 of NC_058133.1, forward strand.
ATCATTAACCTCCTCCTCTCTAATTCTAGTTCTTAATAAATCCTTTTCTTCTATGAGTTTCTGGATTTCTCTTTCTATTTGGGTGATTTTTCTTTTATAATTTTATTGATTTTCTTGCATTGCTCTTATTTTTTTCTAATTTTTCTTCAACCTCTCTCATTTGTTTTTTGAGGTCTTTTTAAAAGATCTTCCAAAAGTTCTTTTGCAGCTTGTGTCCATTTATCATTTTTTGGTTGTTGTTATTTTAGCAGGAGATGATTTTACTTCACTCTCTCCCGAGTTTGAGCTGGGATCTTCTCTGTTCCCATCAATAGTTGGGTTCTTTCTCCTCTGTTCATTCATTTTTTAAAAATGGAGTGGCCAGGAATAGGCTTAATTATTAGCTTTATGCTAGAATCCTAGGGTTCCTAGGGGAAGGGGGATGGTATCTTAGATTTCAGGATTTTTTGTGTTTGTTATTTATTGGGCCCTATTTTGCAATTTTTATAGGGTCAAGTGTAATCCCTGCTTCTCCTGCTCAAGCCTCAGTCTTTGGTTGACCTCAGAGCCCATGGACACTTCTGCCACAGTAGATAGCTGAATGCCTCCTGAATGAAGGATGTATAAAGTTCCCTGGACACTTCCTTAAGATGGTAGATTACTTTTCTTAAACTTGTTAACTTATTCATAATACAAGAATGAATAATAAAATTTTCTAATATGGGAATGATTTGGTCTAGGCCAGTGATGGCAAACCTTTTAGAGACTAAGTGCAACACCCATGCTGCATGTGAGCCCCACCCCCCCCACCTTACCCCAGACAGGGAAGGGAAGAAGCATTCCCATTGGGCTGCCCCCCCTCCTGCACATGTTCCTAGGCTATTGTAGACAGGAGTTTCTGGCTTTTATACTATGACTAAAAAGGAATAGGGAAGGTAGAGTTGAAAGTCAGGCAGGAAAAAAATGGAGAAAGGCCTTTAATAGAACTAAGAATATACCTGAGGTGTTAATGGGAGAGAAAAAGTCTGATTATTTTCACAGACTCCCAACCAGAACTGCTAATGGTAGCCTTAAAAAATTAAGGCAGAAGTATGATGTAGTTACATGTGCTCTAAACCAGATTGTTTTGAAGAGTCACATACTCCAGTCTCTTAGAAAGAAGGGGGGGAGGATATTCTAGGACCCAAGATTTTTTTTTTAAATCTTTACCTTCTTTCTTGGACTTGCCCAGGGTCACACAGCTGGGAAGTGTCTGAGGTCATATTTGAACCTAGGACCTCTCGTCTCTATGCCTGGCTCTCAATCCACTGAGCTACCCAGCTGCCCTCCATCTTGTTTTTTTTTAACCCCTTACTTTTCATTTTTTGGAATTAATACTTTGTATTGGTTCCAAAGCAGAAGAGTGGTAAGGGCTAGGCAATAGGGGTCAAGTGACTTGCCCAGGGTCACACAGCTGGGAAGTGTCTGAGGCCAGATTTGAACCCAGGACCTCCCATCTCTAGGCCTGGCTCTCAATCCACTGAGCTACCCAGCTGCCCCTTGGCCTTAAGATTTTGTAAATACCTTGCAAAGGGGCTATTCCTGGACAATACTAACCTCTTAGAAAAGAACTGAGCATATGTTATCTGGGGTGATCTGATTTAGCAATCTTAAATTCATCTTCTAACTGGGACTAGTGCAAACCTTACATGTAGTACTAGATAGTACTGAAGTCTATGTAAGTCCCTAAGTTGGAAGCTAGGACTCACTGTTAAGGGAGAAATATGTCAACTGTTTGTTAGAGTGAGTCCATTCTGCTGCTTTGCAGTTTTTATGGGGTGAAATAAAGCTTGTCCTGTACTTCCATGTATTGATATCTTGAGTGCTTATACAGGAAAAGAGTATCTTTTTTACTCACCTCATAGGAGGTCCACACACAAAACTATACTCTGAGGTTCTCAGAGTAAACTCAGAATTAGGGCAAAATGAGCAAAAGAAATGATTCTTAAAGAAACTATTTAAGATACAATCATGTAAGCCCAGAGCTTGGGGTTTTAGAACATGAGGTACATACATATTATCTTACACACCCTGCAAGGTAGCAAATAGGTATTATTACTTATCTTACAAAAAAAGATCTGGAGATTCAGAGAGGCTAAGCAATCACAAGAGCTAATATAGTGACAGAGGTAGGGTTTAAAACCCAGATTTTTTAAAAGTTAAGTCTAATTAATTAATTAATTGAGAATATTTTTCCATGGTTACATGATTCATGTTCTTTCCCTCCTTCTATCCCCCCTCCAATAGCCAAAGAGCAATTCTACTGAAAACCCAGATCTTATTGACTCTAGGTATAGTACACTATACATTATGATACCCTGCTTCTCCTTAACTTTTCAAGTGTTTATGACAGGCAGCTGAGTGGTAAAGTGGATAAGAATGCTGAATCTGGAATCAGTAAGACTTAAGTTTGAGTCCTGCTTCAGACACTTTATTAGTTATATCCCTGGGAAAGTCACTTATCTTCTCTCAGCCTCAGTTTCCTCTCCTAAAAAGTGGAGATAATAGTACCTACCACCCAGGATTATTGTGAAGATCAAATGAAATAATATATTGTGAAGATCAAATGAAGATCAAAGGAAATGCTTAAAACCATTATAAAACTGCAAGCAATAATAATGATGAAGTCATATAATCCAGAGTGTAAGGTCCTTAAAATTATGAACCATTGAGCCTACCACAATGCCTCCTCATATGAGCAGTGAGTTAATCAGTATTTGTTGAATTTAGTTTTTTTTTTAAATCTAGACTAGGAACCATTTATCATCTTTAAAATTAAAATTTATGTAGGAAAATGTGTTAGAAGTTTCTACTTGGAATATGTGGGCTCCTGTCCCAGTCTCAATGACACAATGCAACTCTAAGCATAGGGCGCCCTGATCAGAAACAAGGATCCTCACTCTCGGTAGATGGGCAAGTCAGTGTACCTTGAAGGAAAGTCTCAGGTGGAGGGTTTCATTGGATAAAAACATAGGCATTGTACCTTAATGCATGCATCGATGTTCAACCAAGCCAGGAAAGAAGGGAAAGTATTGCAGACACTCCTTATATATATATAAGACTATTTCCTCCAGTCTGTGACTCAGAGGTGAGAACAGAAGGAGGGCAATACAATTTGGCTGTGGTGACTTTTGAGTTTCATTTTTGGGTGACATGACAGGATAGCCAAAGGATGGATAGTATCTATGTTCTTATCAGAAGGTCTGGGATTGGACTAATAATTGCCTAGAAAAAAGGGATACAATTTTGGAGGAGCCTATCATAAACTGTACTCTCAGACTCATGAGATATATTGTACTTGCAAAGGCCTTTCTGCTAATTAATACTTTCACCATTAGAGTATGTCAGGTCCAGAGTCTGACATTCCACTTGAAAGTCATTTGATCTAAAAGTTATTTATAAAATGGATATGTGTTTTTTGGAAGTTCTTATGGAAGCCACATTGTTTGATTCTTCATGTGATGAGAGGTAGTGTGAAAGAGTGAAACAATGTGAGTTAGTCTGTATGACTCAGGTCCAATTCCCAAATCAAATATTGCCTGGCTATGTGACACACTTCGACCAGTTTGTTTAACCTATGTTTTACAGTTCCCTCCTCTATTATATACTACTACTTAATCTCAAAGTTTTGAGAAAAATACTTTGTAAATCCTAAAGAACTATATAAATGTGGACTGGTATTATGAGCACCATGTGCCTTACCTTTACAATTAAGCTGTAAACTTCTTGAGGGCAAGTGCATTTTCTACTCTTTTACCCAGAGCTAATACACAACAAAATCTGTAGACTGACTAGACTGTCTTTAAACAATAGCTTTCATGCTAAGTGGTTTCCCTGAAATGCTGATTTCCAATGTACTCGTATCGACTATTTCCTAAACCACACTGGAAAACAAATCAGTAACCTCTGATAGCAAATACAAAACTCAATATTCATTCTTCTAAACATTTTTACAATGACATTGCCCTCAAGTTCCTTTCCCCCCATATCCATTATTTTTTCTCTTTTGCCCCTGCTCACTGTGGTCGTGACAAGAAAGGAAGAGGTTCTAGACTGCAATCAAACTTATGGTGTGTTTAGCACTGAAAATCCTACTGTAATATAATTTCTTTAAATGGAAAACTATTTTCTATATAACATTACACTGTAATCCTGCTTGTTGTTAAAAATATGTCCTCTAGAAAAGTGCACAAATTGTGTACATTTAGGGACTGTTAGCTGTACCACACAGAACACACTCCAAGTTACATTTGCATTAGTTAAAGCTTTATTTAAATAGAGACTCTGATTTTAAATTGATATCAAAACACTATCAACTGGACTGAGTTTCCTTAAAAAGATATCATTTGTTTATTTGTTTTTATTTGGATTTTAAAATGAGACTCCTCATTTGGGAGAAGAGAAGATAGAGGGCAGCTGGGTAGCTCAGTGGATTTAGAGCCAGGCCTAGAGATGGAAGGTCCGAGGTTCAAATCTGGCCTCAGACCCCTCCTACCTGTGTGACCCTGGGCAAGTCCCTTAGCCCCCATTGCCTAGCCCTTACTGCTCTTCTGCCTTAGAACCAATACTTAGTATTAATTCTAAGATAGAAAGTAAGGGTTTAAAAAAATAAAAGAAGAAAAAATAAATGAAAAATATAGTTTCAAGAATCAAAAGATTAGAACTGGAATACAGACTCCCTAAGTAGTTAGTCTATGAAAACATTTAGAAATAAGTAGTTTTTAGATAAATTCAGCATTAAGAAGGCAGGGGAGAAAAAGGTGGTGGAGACAAGGAAGAAATGTCACCTGAAAATAAATACCAAAATTAAGATTCATGAATTTCTAATAAGAAAGTAAATCTCCAATTATTTTTCTTTATGATTTACAATAGACTAAGATGGACAATTTGTGAACAAATTAACTTTAAAATTAAGTTAATCCAAATTATTACCCATTCACCAAATATGCCTAAGTTTTAAAAAATTACATATTAAACAATGTTATAATGACAACAAAAAGAAAAGATATTTTCTTCTTAGTTACCTTTTTCTCTAGGCTTTTTGTTCCTCAAAGCAATGAAACCATAAGTTTTAGTCTTAGAAAGGGGTGACTATATCTTATGGATGTATTTCTAAAGTCGCAAAAGTCTAACCTGTACAACAAAAGGGTAGTTAACTTTGTTCTTCAAGAAAAAGAGCAGCTTTCAAATGAATTGTGGGAAACTTGGTGGCGGAAATTCAGTCAGGGTGGGAGAACAAGGGGGGAAATAAAGGCATTTCCTGGCCATATCCACATAAAATCACACAATAGTGTAAAAATGATTGAATAATAATAAAGACAATATTTCTAGGATAAATACTTTTTTCCCTTCCCAGTGGAAATATGGGAGGGGAAAATCTTTTCTGACCATTAAAGCAAGTTAAAAGACATTGTTGGCAATCTACTGGTAATTGAAATTTGCCCAATGACCAAGCTTTCTAAATAGGACATATTTAAAATCAGAGTACTCACCACTGAATAATTTCTGTGATTTGGGCTTCCCAATGTGCAACTGATTCCTTTTTGTCTGCTAGATCTCTCATCTCTTCTTCTAGCTGTCGGTTGTTTATGCTTAGTCTCTCAAACATAGTAGTAAGCTGAAAGAGCATTTTAAGACATACAACTGGAATCTCAATTATACACTGAGTATATTTGTGAAATTTTTTTACTTAATAATGAGAAAATTCTACCTTCCAAAAATACATCAAAATTCATTAGAAAATTTTTCACAATTTTACTCCCAAATTCAGTTTTGGAGGTCATTGTCAGCTACAAATCTGTCCTTCAAAAATAATTTCACTTTATAAAAGACTTCTGTTCCTTTCTAGTTCCTCAAAAAGACACTTTCCTCAATGAATAAACTTTTTTTCAGTGTGAAGCACACACACCTATGATGTATAAAGCAGAGTAGGGCCTAAGTTATAGCTATGGTCAGCACCCACAATCTATTAATCCATACCGTATAAATAACCAACCATCAAAGAAAGCCAAAAGGAGCCTACAAATCCCCACTCCAAAATCCCAAAGTAAAGAAAATGGCAAAAATAGAAGTAGAAAGTATAAAGTGTCACATGGGTTATATTTTTCTCCATTAAGTGGTAGTAGTTTTGTTATAAAAAAAAGAAATGATGAGTGTAAAACTTATCAATAAAACTTTAAAGAAATAAAGAAGTAGAAATTATTCTTAATAGAGAAAATGGAGATCTGTTCAAAGAGGCCAATGTGACTCTATATAAAAGGAATTTGTCTACTAACTCAAAATTTTGAAAGTAATATAAAAAACAAAAAGGTATATCAGTTTGCTAAGGACATCTGAAGTATTAAAACTCAAAATTAGATGGTGAGAAAAATTCTGTGCAAGGGGGCAAAAGAAAAATGAAAAAAGACTTTTGCTGCTAAAAGAAGATAAGATAATAATAAAGGGCAATAGTAAGAAATCTGGACCCCTCTCCCAAATCAATATGCATTTATTAATTGTTGACTATGTGCCAGGCACTGTGTGCTAAGAGTTAGGCATATGAAGATCAAAATTTAACATTCCCTGCCCTTGAACTGTTAGGGGAGAAAACATGGTCATAAGTAGGTGTCTATAACTAGATAAAAAGGGGGGAGGGGTGACAGGAGCTAGAAGGATTAGCAAAGTTGTCTTCAAGAATATGGCACTTGGGCTGCCCTTGAAGGAAATTTGGAGTTCTAAGAGGTAGGATGAGGAAGAGGAAGAGGAAGAGGAGAAGCTGCACAGGCTTAAAGATAGGCAGTTGTCAGAGAGCCAGCTCCTGTGGATCTCTGAGTGTGTGAAAGGGGCATAGAAGGTGACAAGGCCAGAAAGGCAGGATGGGGCCAGCCAGGTGGTAAATAACTTTAAATACCAAAGAGGAATTTACATTTTGTCCTAGAGACCAAAGAAAACTATTGGAGTTTACTCAAGATGGAAATAACATAACTGAAGAACTGCCCATAAGGAAAACCATTTTTTATAGCTGTTTGTAAATAAAAGCAAATTAAAAGCAAAAGAGGAGCAAAACACAAAGAAGCTAGAGCTGGGGCAGAATAGTAGAAATAATCCAAAAAACAGCACAAGGAGGACACAAGAACAATGCCCAAAGAAGAAGAGAAACTCTGTGGCCCTGTCTGCCTTTCTGTTCTTTCTTGAGATCACTTTCTAACAATAAGTTTGCTCCAGGTCCCCTTCAAGTTGTTTGCCTTCCACCATGGATTTCTTTCCCAGAAGAAGTAACTTTCCCTTCTCACTCTGGAGGACTTAAGTCCAGCTTATATTTCCCTTTATCCAACCTTTCTGCCAGGACTTGTCAGCTCAGAGACAAATCTCTGTATTCATGGTAAGTTTCAATAGATTCTCTCCCTAAATAACTATCCATGATTTGCATTTAAAGTATCATCTAAGTAAATTTAGCATCAGTTGTTTATTTTACACAGAGCTAGCACTACTTTAAAAACTAGCAATGAAATGGAATAACTAGTTGTTAACTCAACTGGTGAACTGACCAACTTTCCTCTCCATTTTAGTGTTCATTATAGCAATTCTGATTGTTTTTCTGTAAACATTACACTAGTGATTAACATAGTGGTTTCAAGTGAAATCACTCTGTAATATGTAATTTCTGATCTCAATGTAACTCTTGAGCTTACAAGGCAGAAATGACCTCTTACTACAGTAATAAACAAGTATGAACATGTTAACTAACTGAAAGAGAAACTAGGGGGTTTTTGTATCAAGTTAAACTCCTAGTCTTAAAAACTGCAAGATTTGCCTTTAAAGTCTTAAAATTCACATAACTTATTTTATTTTGAATTTATTTAAAGCATCAGTTGAGACTTTCTTATATTTCAAAATACTCTTTGGCGTAATTGCACAGGATGCCACCATATATAATAATATTTCTTCTCAAAGTTGTTTTCAGAAAAATAAGCCAGGTAATGTTCAAAATAGTTTGGAGAACTAAAAGGTCTTGGGGAGTAAATGTGGGAAAAGAGAAGACATATGGGAAAAAAAATGGAAATGAACCTGTTTAGACTACTAGACTGTAAATGCCTAGAGAGTAACAATAATTGCTTGCTAAGTACATTGCATAATAGGCACTTATAAATGTTTCTTGAATTAAATTCAACATGATCACTAATTAGAGAACTGACAAAACACAACATAGCAACTTGTTTCTTAACACACAGGTTAAATAAAATACAATCTTCACTTATTAAAATTTCAGCCAAAACAGAATAAGGTTAGGTCTCAGTTAGTGAAAATAATGAATTCTGGGAAGTTGTTATATTTATTAGAAATTATATTGCAGACTTCTATTGAGATGAACTCATTTACTTAATTGGAATTTCACATATGGCAAATTTGAATACATGCAATTTATTATTCATTATCCAAGTTGATGGATTCATTTAGGTATTAATTGGAATCTGTTAAAAGTTTCTGTTCCTTTTTAGGGTGATGTTTCTAAAAACTAAAAGGGGACATATTTTTCAGTACTACCTGGCTTGAATGCTACTGAGGATGAACTAAATGTTAAAAATGACACCAAATTCTTAGTAGTTTATTTCATGGACCTGGATGGTTTTTAAACATTTCTCCATGGCTCAGCAAGGCAGTCCCTACCACAGTCTACTCTTGTTCAAATGCTTTAATACTACCTATTAATACTACCTATTAATACTACTTGCAGAGTTCTGAAAGAATAAGGATATAAGAAACAGAATGGAAGGAAAAGGAGAAAAGGTATAGGGCAGTAAAGATATCATATTCCTTAACCGATTCTGGTATGGTAGAAACTTTCCCATCCCAAGGAAATAATTCAATTCTGAAAGGAAAAGTATTTCTTTTTTAAAAGAGGGTGTGGGATGGAGACTATCTAGTATAAATTTATACTCACCATGTCTTAGTAGAATAAATAAATAAATTAATTAATTAATGTTTGTTGGATTGAATCACTCACCTTATCAAGCTCATTTGAAAGTTTTTTATTTTCTTCAGTCAACAGAATCTTTTCTCGTTCATACTTTTGTTTGAATTCACTTTCAAATTCTTCCCTTTCATTTTGGCTATTAAATTAAAAAAAAAAAACAACAAATAAAAAGTAGTTATTTCATTCATGTGAGCCAACAACTTCAGGGAAACTATTTTCATGTGTGTTTATGCTTCACAGATGAAATACCATTGGAAATTAAAACATTACAATTACCAAAATTAGCTATTACTATATGAACAACAACTTATCTTCTTAGGTCTAGGCAAGTACCACCTGATTTTTGGGGGGACTGGGGAAAGAACTGTGATTTAATCAGTGTAGTAATTCATGGTGAGGAATCCCCATCAGTGAGAATGAGAAAAGGACCTCATTTCTAACTTAGAGACTTTTAAAGTATCACCTTAGAGAACTAAGATATGCCTATGGTCACATAGCTATAAAAAAAAGATGAAAATGAGACATTTTCCAGTTCAAGACAACTTAGGAGGTCAGTAAAGGAGGTCAGTGACCCTGGGGTGGGAATTAACCCGAGTACAGGTGGCAGCAATGCTTAAACCTTGGAGAAAGAGGCAACAGTGTAGCAACAGCTTCAGGAGCTATTAACCAGAGACCACTTGGTCAAAAGTGAATACAGCGAGAGAACCCTTTGGTGGCTTTAGGGGTGGTTAGAGTTGACTGACAACTCTACTGCCCATATACAGTTCCAGGGTATGGAGGAGTGGTAATGGCCAGTAACAATGGGCCAGGAACCCTGATCTCAGTCCAAAGCATAGAGGAGCACTAGCTCTTATGGCTTCGGGGAAACAGGGAACACAGTCACAATGTGAAGGCCAAAAACATTAGCACCTGTGGCTGTAAGAGAGAATAAGTGACCCGATCCTAGTCTCAGGAATTAAAGGATCGTTAGCTCTTATGGTGGCAGGGAAGCAGGGGTGCTTCCTAGGTGAACAACAAAATGAAGACCAGGACAGCAGTGACCATATGTCTTTGAGGATCATACTATGTTGGAAACTTGCAACTCCCCAGAACTAGCTCAAAAAACAATAGCACAGAAAAGCCTGAAGTTTGGGACAATTCTTCCCTACCCTTACATGAATAAAATATTAACATAAAGTTGAAAGTCAAGAAAGAGGCTGGAAAAAAATGAGCAAACAACAACAAAAAAGAACCTATCCATAAATATCTACTATGATGAGGGAAAACCAAATTTGGAACAAGACATCAATGTGGAAACAACTATAAACAAATCCTTAAGGAAAAAAATGCTGGATATAGATGGATGGCTCAGTGGTTTGAAAGCTAGGCCTAGAGAAAGGTGGTCCTGGGTTCAAATCTGATCTAAAAAATATCCTAGCTGTGTGGCCCCAGGCAAGTCATTTAACCCCTAATGCTTAGTCCTTACCATTTGTCTCCATTGGAAGCAATACATAGTATTGATTCTAGGAAAGAAGGTAAGGATTTTTTTTAAATGTCAATTGGACATACGACTAACAAGAATTCCCGGAAGAGTTAAAGAAAAATGCTAAGTGTGGTTGAGGAAAAATTGGGAAAAGAAATGAGAGTGGTGCAAGACAATTACAAAAGAGAATTAACAATTTGGTATAAGAGGCACAAAAATATTGAAGAAAAGAAAACGTTAAAAACAGAATTGACTTACTGGTAAAAGAAGCACAAAAATTCACTAAAGAGAATAACTTCTTATAAAGCAAAAATAGGTCAAATAGAAATAATTAGAAAAATTCACCAACAAAAAGAACTCTTTCATAAGTAGAATTGGTCAAATGGGAAAAGAGATACAAAATCTCATCAAAGAAAAAAATTCTTTAAAAAATTAGAACTGGTCAAATAGAAGCTAATGACTTCATGAGACAGCATGAAAAAATAAAGTCAAAAGAATGAAAAAAAAGAAATGTGAAATATCTCATCAGAAAAACAAATGATCTGGAAAATAGATTGAGGACAGATAATTTAAAAATTATAGGACTACCTGAAATTCATGATGAAAAAAAATGCTATTCACCTTCAGAGACAGAACAGATGAATTCTGAATGTAATAAGTATAATTTTCTCACTTTTTAATTTTTCTTGTAAGATGGCTAACGTAGAAATGTTTTTCATGATTTCATATGTATAACTGATAACATATTGCATATCTTCTCTGTTTTTGGGAAAGGGAGAGAGGAAGAAAGAGGATTTGAACCTCAAAATTTTAAAAATACTAAAAATAAATAATAAATATAAGGAATGAAAATAAAACAAAACAAAAGATATTATTGAAAATCTTGTTAAGAGTCAGGCACTGCCTAAATGAAGAGAATACAAAAATGAGCTAAAGAAAATCAGCCCTGTCCTCAAGAAGCTTGCATTCCAGTGAGAGAAGACAACATATAGAAGAAGCAGAAAAATGGGGAGGGCTGTGATAAAATCAGAGTCCTTCTCTGTAAGACTCTATTATTTATGATATTTAGTGTACATCTGTTACACTGTTCTAGTTCTGCTTGTTTTGCTTTTCATTATTTCATAGTTTTTTCTAAGTTATTTCAAAGTTTTTCTAAGCTTCTTTATATATCTCATATTTATCATATTGTGTTATATTAATATGGTACAATATATTTAAACATCCTCCTGTTGTTAAACACTTATACTACCTTCTATAATTTTGCAGTTCAAGACATTACTGCTACTGTAATCTTTGAAAAGATAAGTTACTTAAAAAAATAATTTTTTCAGGTTCTATTTCCAATAGTGGAATTACTGAATCAAAGAGCATGACTATTTTAGTAACTTTTACTGTGCACTGTCAGAACAATCATTCTTCAAAAATATTCTATGGCTTACATTTTTTTACAAGTGGTAAAAGAGTATATGTGTTTCTTCATAATTCTGCCAATAGACGCCTTTATTTTTTAACAATTTGATATCAATCAGATAATAAACATTTACTAAATGATTACTATGTGCTAGGCACTGTGTTGAGCACTGGCAATACAAAAAGAGGTAAAAGAGTTCTTGCTCTCAAGAAATTTACAATCTAACAAGGGAGACAACATTTAAACAAATATATACAGGGGGCAGCTGGGTAGCTCAGTGGAGTGAGCCAGGCCTGGAGACAGGAGGTCCTAGGTTCAAACCCGGCCTCAGCCACTTCCCAGCTGTGTGACCCTGGGCAAGTCACTTGACCCCCATTGCCCACCCTTGCCAATCTTCCACCTATGAGACAATATACCGAAGTACAAGGGTTAAAAAAAAAAAACAAATATATACAAAGTTATATACAGGATGAATAGAAAAGGCACTAGAATTAAAAGGGGTTAGGAAAGGCTTCAAGTAGAAGATTGGATTTTAGTTAGGGCTTAGAGGGAGCCGAGGAGGTCTGAAGACAGCAGTAGGTGCCTCCATTTTACAGAAGAGAAAATGGAAGCAGTTGGCATGTCACACAATTAAGCAAGTGCTTGGGACTGGAAGTGAACTCAGATTTTCCTGACTCCACATTTACAACTCTCCACTGCACCATTTAGCTATCTTAGTTGGTAGCTGAGTTAACAACAATAATTTCTTTTCATACATTTATGTGCTAAGGATAATTTTTTTGGACTGAAACTCTATTTGTACCACTAAAAGATTCAATGTTTTTTTTATTAGTATAAGAAACATGGTTTAATTTTTCTACTTAAATTTAAATGTCAAAATTTACTTTATATATTCTTTTTTTTTTTTAAACCCTTGTACTTCGGTATATTTTCTCATAGGTGGAAGATTGGTAAGGGTGGGCAATGGGGGTCAAGTGACTTGCCCAGGGTCACACAGCTGGGAAGTGGCTGAGGTCGGGTTTGAACCTAGGACCTCCTGTCTCTAGGCCTGACTCTCACTCCACTGAGCTACCCAGCTGCCCCTATATAGTCTTAAAAAATACTTTTTGGTCTAAATTTTGGATATAATGACTATGGTTTTTTTCAGTAGCAAGTGGAGTCCCTGTAAACATGATCAATCCCTTATAAAATGGCTGGCAAATATTTTCCAATACAATTTTTATTTCAGATCAGGAGAATATTACTGCCTTAAACAGTTAAATGTAATAATCTTTGCTGAAAAACATCATCAAGAGTTGCCTGGCAAAATTCTAGAATGTATTCTTAAACTGATAGCAAATGACTAGAAAATAAATAATATATAATTTTATCAAGAATAGATCATGCCCAACTTCTCTCTTGTTTTACAAGTTGCATTGGAATACTATAGACATAATTTACCTAGATTTTATGAAAAAATAAAGTAGCAAAGACTCTAGTGCTACTCAAAAGACTCTTAGAAATAGAGAAGTCTGCATTAGCTAGGCTAGTTAAAAGTACAATCAGTAGGTTTTTAAAGTTTCTGAATGGTCAGTACCAAGAGTCCTCATTAATGGTTACATACCTAATTACACATGAAAGCTCTAGTGGAATGTCCCAGGGATCTGTTTAAGTTTTATGCTATTTAACATTTTTTTTTTGGCAGGTAGGTGACACACTGGATAGATAACTGGGCCTGGAATCAGAAAAATCTGAGTTCAAATCTGGTCTCAGATACTCTCTATGTGACCCTGGGCAAGTCACTTAATCCTATTTACTTCAGTTTCTTCATCTGTAAAATGAACAAAAGAAGGAAATGGCAACCACTCTAGGATCTCTGCCAAGAAAAACCCAAATGGGGGTCATAAAAAGTCAAATATGACTGAAAACAATGTAACAACATTTAATATTTTTATAAATGACTAAGATAAAGGAATAGATAGCATATGTATAAAATTTGTAGCTAAACAAAAATTAGGATAAATTATGTTTAATGACAGAATCAAGATACAAAAAGACATACATAAAGTATAATGTTGGATTCTAGCTAGCTTTTAAAGTAAAATTTAATAAGGATAAAAGTTTTACACTTTAATTTAAAAAATTGAACTCACAAGTATAAGACTAGGAGAGACGTAGAGTCTTAAATAAGTTTATTTGAGAAAGATATGAAGATCTCATTTGACTGTTATGAGATCAATAGCTACTAATATTCATGTTATAGCTAAGTAAACCTACTTCTGTTACCTGTTGAATGATATGTCAGTGTCATTTCATTAAAATGTTAAACCTAAATTATCAAAGAATTGGCCTGAGTCAGTCTTAGCTCATAGACTACTAGTATATTATACTAACGAGGTGATAATAGTAGCAAAAAAAAAATTAATATGATCTTAGGTTGTAGTAAGAAAATCATAATGTTCAAGACTAGGGATGTAACATTCTCTGCCCTAGTCAAATCATATTGATAATAATCTGAGTGTTTCATTTTAGACACTGATGCACTAAAGAGTATCTAGAGGAGTATTACCAATATTGGGAATTTCTTTGATCTTCAACATTTACTAAGTATTTGAAAGTATTTGGATAACTTGTAATTCAATCCTCTCAATTTTCAAATGAGGAAACTAAGATCTAAAGAAGTTGCCCATGGTCATACATAGTTTAATAGTAGATATAGTCTGGCTTTTCAGTATTTCTTCCAATATTCTATACTGTTAAGCATGATATTTGGAAATAGTATTCTATTATCAAATTATAAGTCTAAAAGAACTGAGAATGTTTATCTCCAAGAAAATTTAACTGGGACATGATAATGTGCAAGGTTTTAATTTGAAAGATGCATTAAATATGTCCTTCCTGACTCGAGAAAAAAGATCTAAGAGTGATACACAGAAGTTGTAAGAAAGCAAATTTAGGTTGATATACAGGAAATTTTCCTAAAAACTAGAGCTAACCAAAGGCACAGACAGCTTCAAGAAACTGAGGGACTCTTTCCAACCTGTCACCCCTTGCTAGAGATTTTTACTAAAGGCTAGATCAGCACATAGTGAGTATGATTATAGAAATGTCTCTTATATAGACTAGGATTTTATGGACCCTTGAGTTCTCTTTCAACCCAGAAAAATAGTAATTCTATAAATCTGTCTAGGTGTGCAATCTTTTCCTAGCTGTAAGATTAATATTTCCTTTTGGGCTAGTAACTTTGGTATATAAAATTTGTTTTTACAGATTCTCCTATTACAATTGGAACAAAAGCACTAAAAGATACATATAATTCATTCAAAGACAGAATGTTTAAAATACTTTCAAAACCCATAAATTTTGAAAATTCTCTCTGACAAAGTAATGTCCTTACCTCTCTCTCCTGGTCTTTTCTAATTTGTCTTTTAAAATCATTATCTCCTTCTTAAGGGCAAGCTGTTGGCCTTCTGCATCACGTAGTTCTTTCTTTAGATTTTTAATTTCATTTGTGTGTATTACATTCCTTTTGGATAATTCCTCTTCATAAAAGATACTTTTCTTTTCCAAGTCAGCCTTTAATTTGGTTATCTCTTGCTGATGTTCTATGCTACTTATTCCTGGTGAGCGACCAATCTGTTTTTGCTATAAAAATAACAAAGATCTCTTACTCAACAGAACAATGAAATTGTATCAACTTAGTTCGGCAATACAGTGAAGCATATGCATGCCTAAATAAACACTATAAACAGTTTTTAAAAATTACTTCAGTTAAAAATACATCATTAGGGGGTAGTTGGGTAGCTGAGTGGATTGAGAGCTAGGCCTAGAGACAGGAGGTTCTAGGTTCAAATCTGGCCTCAGACACTTCCCAGCTGTGTGATATTGGGCAAGTCACTTGACCTCCATTGCCCACCCTTACCATGTTTCTGCCTTGGAGCCAATACACAGTATTGACTCCAAGACGGAAGGTAAGGGTTAAAAAAAAAATATATCATTAATGTAAGAAGTTTAGAAGCAAATAGAAGAATCTAGTTACTATCATAACAAAAGTACAATAGAAACATATTAAGAAAAATAATCTCCACACAAAGTTTTGTTAGGTGGCTGAATAATCATTAAAATGAATAAAATAATTTTCTAAAAGGTATGTATATATACATATTTGGAATAATTATGTATATTTTATCCCCATATTTATTAGTGTAGGGACCATATATTCTTTATATTTTATATCTTTTCCCAGGTTAAACAAAGTGTACACAGAAGACACCTAATTCAACTGAACAGGAAGAAATTCAGGTATCTGGGTCAATACGGGACTCTATTCATAACTTTTGGTCTTAAACTTCCCATGCTGTTAAAGACCAAAGAACATTCACATTAATCTCCGAAGCTTTAAGATTTTTTTCTCTTTGTTGGCAGTTCAAGGTCATGGTAAAACACTTTAAGTTGGTCTTGAAGCCTGAGAAACCCCATTTTAAGTTCCATTTTCATTTGTCATTGTCAGATCCTACTTCTTCCAGTTTATCCTTCATATTCTCAGATATCTTTTTATTCAGAGGGTTTTTCATTATGGCACATGGAAACTTTCTTAACAGAGAAGTGCCATTTAACATTATTAGTACATGTGTATAAATTATTAATCAACTTGAGAGGCAGTTATACAGAAGGTGGCCTACAAACCAATTTAGTAGGGTTCTTAATCACCTGAACATCCTAACTAATCTATATAAAACAATTTCAGCAATTTAATCATTATAATTATAATAATTTGCATTCTTTAATAAATAATAAATTATATGGATTTATCTTGATAAATCTATATATACGTGTGTGTATTTTTTATTAAAAATTAACACACAAAACAATGGAAACTAAGCAAAAACAACTTTATTAATAATATAAAATGCAACTAAAGATACAAATTCTGCCATGTAACTAGGAGCTATCATGCTATATCATATTTGTAGATATGGTCTTGTATGCATATTCAAATATTTTCTCTTTCTGTTTCTCTCACTACAGATCCCCAACCAGAACCTCTAAACTTTTCTTATGTTTTTATAGTGAAGAGCTAAGAGCAATTTGTTTCTCCTTCCACATCTAAGGTAGTAATAAGCTAGTACATGCCTGGGTATAAAGGGAAAAAATAATTAACTTCAAAAAGCAGAGCATTCTGACCTTTAATCCTTCCAATTCATTCTCCAGCTGTTTAGAATACTGTTCACTCCGTTCACGTAATTTCCTGTCCTTAGATGCTTCTGCAGTTACAGATTCTACATGGACTTCCAGCTTAAAAGAGAAAATCAAAACCAAGTTTTCATTTTTATAATTTTGAAATTAAAAAAATATATATTCCTCCATATGAGTACACTATTTAATAGAAAGAAAACATGAATACCCAAATCTTTACTAACTACAATGGAACTGGAGGAATAGTAATTTTTCATATATGAAAAAATACAGTGAAATAGATATTTATAATGTCAAATTATCTTTTAAAAAGGTGCTTCCTTTTGTTAGTCCATGGCCACTATAGAATCTGTTTGACTACTAACCTCTTTTTTGGCTCGTTCTGTTTTGCGCAATTCTTGCCTTAAGCTTTCAACCTTTTGCATCACCAGTTCCATCTCCTCTTCCTTATCTCGTACTTGTCGAGCAAGTTTCTGTTTCTGGGAGTGCAAGTCTGTCAGTCGCTCATTCATTTCTGAGAACTCTTGCATGGCCAGTTTCCGCTGGCTGTGTGCGTCTTTCAGTTCTTTGGTTTGGGATTTTAATCGCTCACTAGACTCAACTAATTCCTACAGTCATGTAAAAAGAATACAATTTATCAATTGTGAAGATTGAAGACCAAACATGGCCTTTCATGTGGCTATCACTGGAGCTACTTTTGTAAATCCAAGGACAAAAAAGAAAAGAATGAATTATTCAATGAAACCAAGAAGAGATTTTTAACTAGATTATTTTATAGTCTTAGTTCTTGAGGTAAATCTGCTATGTAATAATGAAGAAATTACTTAAACTTTTGGAAGTATGTTTTTATGCTGTACTCTGAAAGAGATTAAAGGGATGTAAAAGATTGAAAGAAATGTAAAAAGTCACCCAGTCAGAGAAGAACCAACAGATATATAGAGAAAAAGGAGTAATGGCAATAAACTTCATGGCTACCTAATATGCCTTCATAATTCTAACTAATTAAGAACTAAATGAAAAACTACTAAGTTTAGAATATTTGTAAAGTCACAACTCTGGGGCTCACATTTCTTTATATCACCTTTCTTCACAAGATTAAAATGAGAACTATTAATATCTAAATACTAATACTAAAATGTGGAAAATGTATAGGGAAAGCTATAATATTATGATAAATATCAAATACATTTTATAATAACTGAATTTGAACTAGAGTTCAAAGGTGGTTTCAGAAACTTCCTAGCTATGGGACGACAAGCCACTTAACTTCTGATTGCCTCATTTTTCTCATCTGTAAAATAGGGATGATAATAATAGTACCTAGTTACTGGATAAAGTGAGATCTTTATAGAGAGCTTTACAAATCTTTGTAAAGAGCTCTGCCAACCTTAAAGTGCTATGCAAATGTTAGCTAATAATTACTGTTCTTACATTACAAAATCATTTTGAATGTAAAAACTACTATTGCAAAGTTGAAAAGTAACAACTTTGACCTTGAAATTTATATTTTAACTATATAAAAACTACTACAAGACCACCTGCAGTGGATCTAAAATGATATAAAACATTGAAAATATTTACTAATAGTGAAAATACAATGAATTAATGCAGAATTAGGTTGACAGTTCTATCTCTCTCTTTTTTTAAAACTTTACCTTCCATCTTAGAATCAACACTATGCATTGGTTCTAAAGCGGAAGAGTGGCAAGAGCTAGGCAATAAAGGTTGAGTGACATGCTCAGCGTCACACAGGTAGGAAGACTCTGAGGCCAGGTTTGAACCCAGTATTTCTCTGGGTCTCTATATAGTGAGCTACATAGGTGTCCTTTTTTTGATAACAAATATTGTATTTTTTTACACATTTTTTTAAAAGTTCCATGTCTTTAAAAATTATATATATGTACATACATATATGGGGCAGCTGGGTGGCTCAGTGGATTGAGAGCCAGGCCTAGAGATTGGAGGTCCTAGGTTCAAGTCCGGCCTCGGACACTTCCAGCTGTGTGACCTTGGGCAAGTCACTTGACCCCTATTGCCCACCCTTACCACTCCTGGGCCAAGGACGGTCCCTAGCCCGGATGAAAAAAGGAGGAGGGTTGGGTGTGGGGCTAGCAACCCCACCCTGTAAAAACTATATCTGCTAAAGAAACTGCAACCTAAAGTAGGGGCAGCTGGGCTAGCTCAGTGGATTGAGAGCCAGGCCTAGAGACGAAAAGGTCCTAGGTTCAAATCCGGGTTCAGACACTTCTCAGCTGGGTGACCCTGAGCGACTGTGTGTCCCATTGTCTACTGGTTGTGGCCCTATGCTCCTAGAATGGAGTCCCAGGATAAAAAAAAAAACATACATATATATGTAATACAGTGTATATTTTTATACTTGTCATCTAATAAATCGATCTATATCTATATATCAATCTTCTAGATATATAATCTCTATGAATACTGGCAAAAGGGAGAATTATTTTTTAAAAACTATGAACTAAAGCTTAAAGAACTTCTTAATATCTCAATATAACAATCATTCAAAGGCTATTTGAGCATCAAAGAAAACACATCTTCAAAACAGTTCTTATTTTCCAGCAGTTAGCTCCCAGCTAGCATTATATTCTAACATGCTGATTACAGACTTCTGGGAGAAGTCCTCCAAATGGAGGACAGTCAAAAATCAAGCCTAACTTTTTTTTTTTAATTTTAAAGTAAGAAAACAGGAGAATAAACTATGCCATGAAAGGCATATTAATTAGAAAAAGCATGTATCATGGTGTGGTGCTGATTATGATTCAAAAAATGTCAATGTTACTTCTTTCAGGTACTAACTCTTCATACTAATGTTGAAGTGTTACATAAAGTATGGAAAAAGGACTTAAAGGGTCAACTTAGTTGAAATGTTCCATATACAAACTGTAAAATCTCAAACAAAGATTTTAAAATAAATTAAATTTTCTGAACAAACTATTTTTCCAAACATTTTTGCTATATTTCAAAATTCTTCTGGGTTGCCATTTAAATGACTAATTTTAAAAGATACGTGAAAATTGAACAAAGAGAAAATGACACTTTTTATCTTTGTTTTAACATAATTTTAAATAATAAATGGTTTTAATAAGTTATTTTAGGAACTCATTTCCAAATGTACCTATATTATTTTTGGGAGAATATGAGGATACAATATATGAAATTTTAGATTTGCACTGCATTTTACAAATAAAAAGACATTAAATTATGACACTTTAAAAGTACTTCCAAGTCAGCAAACTGTAAAGAAATTTTACCTTTATTTCTTTTGTGTTTTTTCTAATTCAACACACTTACTAAGTGCTTGGAGCATGCAATCTAGTTTTTTATACAATGAAGACGGTACAAAGATAAAATAAATATGCGGAAATGGTGGAAAGGATTTCTAGTATATAAAGAAGAACAAATGCAGAGATGGATACTAATTAGACCAGCTTGGCCACAGCACAAAGTATATAAAAGTACTCAGTAGTATGAGATAAGGTTAGACAGAAGGCTTTGGGGTTTATACTGTGCCTCCTATGAGAGGTTTGGGCTTTTTTGATAAACAGTGAGGAGTCAATAAAGCAGGTCTGTGATAAGATATAAAATAGTTTAAATATGCTACCTGAAAAATATGAAGAACTGAAAACGATTTAAAAAAACAACAACCAAATCTCGATTTTTACCTTATTGAGGTCTTCCCTTTCTTGTTTTAGTATTTTTATTTGTTTCTCAGAAGCCTTGATTTGTCTAGAAGCATCATCTAGTTCTCGTCTCATTGAACTAGCTTCTTCCAATTGTTGTTCTAGATGATCAGAATCTAAAATGAAAGATATTGTTCCTCTTATAAACAGCACAATGAAATTATTCACAAAGATTAAAGTAAGATTTAAAAATTTCTTTATTTTAAGAGAATGCTGAAATCAGGTACAGGAATGCCACATCAAACAACATTACAAAATGCTTATTGTTTCACAGCTAAGCAACATGGCATCTATAAAGATTTAAAGAACAAATAAAAATATTATTTAAATAAGAAAAGCACTGAATTTGGAATAAGAGGACTAGGCTGAAATCTTTGTACATGTTCCAATACCTCTCCATGACTCAGTTCTCTTATTTATAAAAGGAAATAGGCCCGGATGACATTCTAAGATTCTTTCTAACTCTAAATCATAGGTAAGAAGTCATTAAGTGGCAGAATTTAGCATATTATTAAGAATGCAACACTTAGAGATTCTTAAAAACAAAAAAAATTCATCAACTCTAAATGAGTTCTGTTCTTTAAAGTCAGTAATAAATATTCCCATACAGATAGCAAATGGATTTATTTATTTAAATTCAATAAATATTATTATTATGTATAGTGTGTTAGGAATAGTCAAACAAAAGAAATCAGTTTCTGACATTAAGGAACATACATTTTACTAGATAGAACATATAAATAATAAATAATTATAAGGAAGGAAAGAAATAAACATTTATTAAGTACTTACAATATTCTAGGCACAAAGCTAAGCAACAGTGATAAAGACAAAGCAAAAAAGACAGTCCTGTTCTCAAATAGCTTATGTTTTAATGTAGGAAAACAACACACAAAAAGCTAAAAAGGTGACAAGTGGGAGGGATAGGCACCTGGAATGAGAACATAGTTTTGAAGTCCAGAAAATCCGGAACAAGGTCAGGATGAGAATAAAGGCAGTCTGACCTTGGCCCTTCCACAGAATGGAGAATTCTGGGAAAATTCATTAATGGAAGACAGGCCTTATGGAGAGATAGTTCAGGGTGAGCAGCCCACAGGAAGCAGTTCCAGAAAGGGTAGCTTGGAAAATGAGAAAAGTACAAGATAAAGAGGAAGGACAGAGCATTCATAAATAGCAAATTGAAGAAATATTACCCATAGAATGTAGCACTGAAATTAGTCTTGAAAAAATGCTATGAATTTCTAAGAGGTAGAAATGAAGAGGTAATATATTTTAGCACTAGAAAAGAATGCTGATTTTGAAAAATAGGTTAGTTTGAATGCAATACCATGTGAAAATGAATTATGTGAAGTCTAGAAAGGTACTCGTAAGCAAATTTTAAAGAGCTTTTTAAATGCCAAGGTGGAATCTTTATTTTTATCCTTGAGACAACAGAAAGCTTTTGAAGATTCTTGAGTAGAGAAATGCTAGATACAAACCCATACTTTAGGAAGTTGATTTTGGCAGCTGTACTATGGATGAATTAGCAAGAAAAGAGGAGAATCAAGGAGATTAAAAAGAAGGTCACTGAAATAATCTAGTTAAAAAGTGATTAAGACCAGATTTAGGCTAAAGCTAAGAATAGGGAGAGAAGGGGGCACACTTAAGAGAAATAGAGGAATAATAGACAAGATTTAGCAACAAATTATATTTTAGAGTATGTGTGGAACAGAGAAGGGAAGAAGGGGAAGGAAAAGATGGAGAGTTTACCAAGTAATTAGTGATACAGGAATGGAAGTCAAAAAGAGAGATTTATATCAAACATACAGATTTCTTGAAGTCATCAGAATAGATATAACTGGATACATGAGAACTTATGATATCATTGAGAAGTATGGAGAGAGAAAAGAAATCTCAAGTGATGATGCTAACAGAATTAATTTACAGATTTAGAGTATTATCCTTCAAACTATGAAGGAATTACTTTTAGCAAAATCATAAAACTCATTTAGGAAAATTCATTTAGCAAAAGGACTAGAATCTCAAAGAAAGCAATTTTTAAAAAGTAGGAATGATGAACAAATAGTCATTTTAGAGACAATGTAAGCAAGAATTAGAAATAATTATGTACAGTAGCTCAGGTTTTGATAACCCAAGAATATTAATATACTTTGTGAGGGTCTCCCAATTTGACTTAACAAATGTTGGGAAAACTGGAAGGCAATTTGAAAAAAAATAGATTTTAAAAAGCAATTTAGATCATATGTCACAGCATGGTCCAAACAGATATGTAGCCTAAATATTAAAAGTAACAACATTTTTTTAACGGAGGAAGGTAGTAGAAGAAGATACTTTTTCATAACTATGGCCAGTGGGAGAATAATAATAATAATAATAACAATTATTATTATTATTATTATTTTGGTAACCCTTACCTTCCATCTTAGAATCAATATTGTGTATTGGCTCCAAAGCAAAAGAGTGGTAAGGGCAGGCAATGGGGGTCAAGTGACTTGCCTAGGGTCACACAGCTGGGAAATGTCTGAGGTCAGATTTGAACCTAGGACCTCCCAACTCTAGGCCTGGCTCTCAATCCACTCAGCTACCCAGTTGCCCCTGAGAATTATTTTTTAATTCAAAATATTTTATTTTCCCAATTACATATAATAATAATTTTCAACATATCTTTCCCCAAATTTTAAGACCCAAACCATCTTCCTTCCTCTCTTTCCCCAATCTTCGATGGTAAGCAATTTAACCTGGGCCATAGATGTCTTATCATGTAAAACACACTTCCACATTGGTCATGGTTGTAAAAGCACACTCACAGAAAAGCAAAACCCCATAATAAAACTGTAAATAAACTGATGTGAAAGATAGTATGTTTTAATCTGCATCCAATTCCCAATAGTTCTTTCTATGGAAGTGGATGGCATTCCTTGACATAAATCCTTCAGAATTGTCCCAAATCATTGAATTGCTGAGAGTAGCCAAGTTTTCACAGTTGATCATCATATAATATTATTGTTACTGTGTACAATGTTCCACTAGTCCTGCTTATTTTGCTCTGCAGGAATTCAACAAAAGAGACAGAGAAGGGGTGTCAGATATAGAGGAGAAAAACCAGGAAAGTGATGTCCTGAAAAGCTAGAGAGAAGAGAATTATCAAGTAGGAGAGAATGATTCACAGTCTCAAAGGCTGAAGAGAGGTCAAGGAGAATGAAGATTAAGAAAAGGCCACTAGATTTGGCAACTAAGATCATAAGTAACTTTGGAGAGAGCAGTTTTGGTGGAGTGATAAGGTTAGGAGCAAACTTTCAAGGGCTTAAGAAAAGGGAGAGAGGAGAGAAAGTGGAGGTACCTCCTGTAGGCAGCTTTTTTAAGGTTAGGTACAAAGGGCAGGAGAGATATAGGGACAAAAGTTAGCAGGAAAGGAAGGAGGAAGTGAGGATTTTTTTTTTTTTAGGATGTGGAGGACATAATCATGTTTATAGACCAAAGGAAATGAGTCAGAAGAGAGGAAGAAACTGAAAATAAGTTAAAGAATTGAGATGACAGAGGAGCTATCTATTGGAGGGGACAGAATGGAATGAAATCACTTGAACAAGCAGAGGGGTTGGTGTTGGAAAGAAATAAGCCACTTAATCATGTGAAACAGGGATGAAGGAGAGAAAAGTGGTAGAAAATTCTTGAGTGATAAAGATAAGAAAGAGAGGTTAGGAGATGGTTCATAGAAAATAGCCTCAATTGCTTTTGTACAACATGAGGCAAGGATCTCAGGTGAGTTAGTATGGGGAGAGGTAGCCATGGAGGTTTAAGGTGAGCTAAAAAAAAGTTTGAAAGAGGCTCTATGGAGAGTGGGAGAATGAGTTGATGAAAGGTATAGTAGATTTGCCCTAGCAGCAGTAAGGGCCCACATGAGGATATATAATATAAATTTGTAGTGTACCCAGTCAGAACAGTTAGATGATATTCTCTACATTCTTTTAGCAGTTAGGCATTAGGGGAGAAAATGGTGGGAATGATCAAAGGGGATTCAGGATTCAAGAAAGGATGACAATGTAGAGTTGACCTGGTTCACCAAGGAGTCACATCAAAGAGAAGAAAAGAGAGAAGAGAATTGAGGGGTAAAGGAGATGAATGCCATGGCAAAGATGAAGATTAAGGGAAAGCAAAGGGAGAAGTGAAATTATCAAAAGATCACAGCCAGAGAAGGGAATTTCAGAATTCTTGAGTGGAGGTGGTACATTTGTGGATGATGGCAAGAATGAGGGTATGATTGATCATTTTTTGTGTATGGTTGAGTGGGGATGAAGGAGTATCTTACAGGAATTGAATAGGTTGAAGAATAATTAGGGTATTGGAAGGCAAATCAATAGGTATTCTTAAGTCTCTAATATGAAGCCAGGAGTTGGGGAAGAGCCAGATATCCAACTCATTGAAGAAGAAAGGGAGGCAACAATAGTAGACAACAGTTAACTAGGATTTTCATTGGGTGGAAGACATGAATAGCAAGAATCTCAAAGGAAGAGAGGTTACTGACTACTGGAGAAAGGTTGAAAATCTAAAAGTGGCAGTGGGGAGCAAGGAGTATTCCAACTACTCTTTAAATGCTTCTAGTAGATATGACACTGGGTTCATCAAATGTAACTAACACTGTTTTATACTCAAATTGAGTTTATAAAACTAGTAATAGATCTAAATGTCCTGTGGGGACATACTGACATGAATTCAAACAAAGATAAAAATCAAGAGAATGACTAAAAAACACAGTTATATTTGTAGACATTAAGGGGTTCAAGACAAGACAAGATTAAGCTACTACTAAAGAAAGAAATTAAGAGAAAGCCCATCCTGAAGAAGTTACACTTATCAATGAATAAGATTTTACAAAAGAATGGTAGAAACATTTTAACAGCTCAACCAAGATGACCAAGTAGTCAAAAGTTTGTTTAAAAAAAAGTATGTTATTCTGTTAACTAATATGAAAAACTCTCCTACAATATATACAAACTCTTTTGGGGATTCAAGCATTATTACACACAGAAATATAATTCATAATCATCTAACATAAATTTATTTTGGTTGTTCAGTTGTGTCCCACTTTTTGTGACTCCATCTGGAGTTTTCTTGGCAAAGACAATGGAGTGGTTTGGCATTTCCTTTTCCAGCTAATTTTACAGAAAAGGAAACTGATGTAAACAGGGTTACACAACTAGTAAGTGGCTGAGGCTGAATTTAAACTCAAGTTTTCCTAACTCCAAGTCCAGCAATCTATTCAGTGCACCACCTGGTTTATATCTTCTTTGCATATAGTAATTTGAATGTTTTCTCCTCATTATACCAAGAGCTTCTTGTGGTCTGGGTTTGTCTGTTTTTCACTTTTCTTTGTGTCCCCATTGCTTATGATGGCTTCTGACTCAGAACATACAATAAATGCTGGCTGACTGACTGACTGACTTACTACTCAGGGGACTAGGAAGTGATGTCAAGAGACTGAGTCTTTATTCTTCTGAGCCAATTATGTCTCAAGAATGCCTTAAAACTCCTGTGAAGAAAAGCAAACCTAATTTAAATGGAGGGGTGGGAAGAAGAGAGGACACATCTCTCACCACAGTACTTATTCTGCACCTCTAATCTGTGTTTAAACAGAATTATAAGGCTCTCTTCCCAGTAGAGCATAAACGTGAAGGCCGATTATTTTATGTTTTAATCCTTAAATCTCTATTTTCAACAAACAACTGGCAGATAGTAGGTACTTAATACTTACTAATCAAGAGAAATAACAAATTGGTGAAAAGGGAAGAAGTGTGAAGGCAGTTGAAAGTGAAGCAATATGAATGACATATCATGATTGATACATCCTCCTAGATACAAGAGGGGGGAGCGGGTGAGAGAGAATGCACGCAATGGGTGTCTAAAAGCCATCTGCCCCAGAAACTTAACTGCTGATAGTATCTTGTTGACAATAATGCTATGCTACGTTTTAAAGAAAGTATATGTAGAAGTAAATAAGATAAATATTTATTGACTAGTAGAAAAAGGACCATGAAAAAAATCTTTAAAATGTTTATATAAATACGGATATCTTTTCTTAATAGTAGTAATACAAGTACAAATTTAATCTGTATACCTGCAAGGCTTGGTAATGAAAAGGCAAATTGTAGTTGGGTAGAAAGTAAACTCCAATAGTAATCAAGAGACCTGAGTTCTGATTTATGGCTCTGCCAAGAACCTGCTGTGAGAAATCATTTCTTCTGTTTGGATCTTTGTTTCTATATATAAAATAAAGAAGCTAGACTTGATGATAAATAAATTACTATACAGTTTCACAACATATAATCTAAATTAGAAAGTAAATCAATATCAAAGATATACAAATATCTTAAATGAAGGAAAAATATTTCTTTAAAATATTAACATGTTGGTTCCAGGTTAAGATGGCGGCAGAGTAAGAAGCAGCTCTTAACCTCTCCTGACCGAAACACACAAAACTCCTCAAGGGGACATAAAAACAAGTCCAGACGAACGGAGGAACCCCACAACAGGGCACAGCGTGGAAGGTACGTGGAATCAAGGCATTTCCATGCTATAAAGGGGTGAAACAGCTCTCACTAAATCTCAGGCTGAGCAACCACCCCACCCCCACCCCCTCCACACACAACACCTATAGCGCCGAAGCCAGCTAAAAAGAAATAGAGCAAGTTTGGGGCACCCATCGAGTCATTGGCAGCTCCGGGGCCTGTTCCTGAGAGCAACAAGATTTAGGACCCCAAAAAGCTAACGAACGCACACAAAATTTGAGCGCGGGAGCAGGGCGCCGAGAACAGACGCAGGGCGCAGAGCGCAGGCTCAGAGCACGGGCGGAGGCGTGGGTGGAGGCAGACACAGCCACAAGCTAAAGCTCTGAAACCCTGAGTGGGGAACCAGTGCAGACGGGTATACAACTGTGGAAGCAGCACCCTGAGACTTGTAAAGAAACCTCTGGCAGAGGATCAAGCAAGGGGGTCAACCAGGGGGCTTGACCGCGGACAGACACTGAGCGCGAGGATAAACCTGAGAAGCTGCTGGGCTAACGATGGCTACCCAGTCTCAGGAAGTTCAGAAGAGAAAGATTAACAACAAGAAAAAGAAGTCTTTAACACTCGAAAACTTTTACACAGAGAAAATCCAGACAACCGAGCAAACAGAGGAGGAGAACAAACAAGCATCCGGACCCTCCTCAAATAAGGAAAACTCCTCACAAGCTATGGAAGAGTTCAAAACTGAGATTTTGAGGAAAATGAAAGAGATCTGGCAAGAAAAGAACTGTTTAAAAGGTAGAATCTTGCAATTGGAAAGTGAGGCTCAGAAACCAAATGAACTGATAAGCAAATTGAATACCAGAAATGACCAGATTGAGAAGGAATACCAGAAGATTATAGCCAAAAACCAGAAGATTATAGCCGAAAATCAATCCCTAAAGGCTAGAATTGAGCAAGTAGAAGCTAATGATCTCTCAAGACAACAAGAACAAATAAAACAAAGTCAAAAGACTGAAAAAATAGAAGGAAACATGAAATATCTCAATGAGAGAGTGACAGACCAAGAAAACCGGTCTAGAAGAGACAA
This sequence comes from Gracilinanus agilis, assembly GCF_016433145.1. Lineage (NCBI taxonomy): Eukaryota > Metazoa > Chordata > Mammalia > Didelphimorphia > Didelphidae > Gracilinanus > Gracilinanus agilis. Next base: position 137,042,921 of record NC_058133.1, read on the forward strand.
TTTGAGAATAATTGGTCTTCCAGAAAAACCAGAAATTAATAGAAACCTGGACTCCATACTAACAGAAATAATTCAGCAAAATTGCCCTGAAGTCCTACAACAAGAGGGCAATGTAGACATTGAAAGGATTCATAGAACACCTGCGACATTCGATCAAGAAAAGAAAACATCCAGAAATATAATTGCCAAATTCAAGAGTTTCCAAGCAAAAGAAAAAATCTTACAAGAAGCCAGAAAGAAACAATTCAAATATCAAGGAGCACCAATCAGGATCACACAGGATCTGGCAGCCTCCACGCTAAAAGATCTCAAGGCTTGGAATACAATATTCAGAAAGGCAAGAGAGCTGGGCCTGCAACCACGGATCAACTACCCATCAAAATTGACTATATATTTCCAGGGGAAAGTATGGGCATTCAACAAAATTGAAGAATTCCAGGTATTTGCACAGAAAAGACCAGGGCTAAATGGAAAGTTTGATATCCAACCACAAAAATCGAGAGAAACCTGAAAAGGTAAATAAGATACAGAGGGGAAAGAAAGAAAACTTATATAATTTTTAAATTTGCCTTTTTAAGGGCCTCAGTGAGATCTAATTATCTGTATTCCTATGTAGAGAAATGTTATGTATAATTCTCTGTAGTGAACTCTATTCACTATTATAATAATCAGAAGAATAATTCACAGGGTGAGGGTGGAACACTAAATAATCTAAGATGACATGGGGGATGGGAAAGAGGGGGTGAATAGCAGGGGACACCAAGAGAAACTTGAGTGAATAAGAAAATAGGATATACTATTACACACAAAGAGGGCATGGGAGGGAGAGGGGACAAATACTATTATAAGAAGGAGAGGAAGAGAGCATTAAGAGGTAATAATCAAACCTTACTCTCAGTGTAATCAACATGGAGAGGGAAGAGTAGCTATACTATCCATTGGGACATAAAACTCTTATCTAACCCTTCTGAGAAAGTTAGAAGGGATAAACCAAGGGGAGCAGGGGAGTGGGGAGGTCAAAAAAAGGGAGGGGAGAAGAGGGAGGGAATTCATAAGGCCTTTAAAAACAAAAAGAGGAGGAAAAATAAGGGAGGGGGTAGAAAGGAAAGTTAATCAAGGGAGGGGATAAGGGATAGCGGCTCTATAGGAAACCACTGATTTGAAAGAAAAAAGTATAAGGAAAAAGGGGGTAGGAAGAGGGGAGGATTCAAAAATGTCAGCAAATGCACAACTGATGATTATAACTGAATGTGAATGGGATGAACTCGCTCATAAAACGGATGCAAATAGCAGAGTGGATTAGAAACCAAAATCCCACCATATGTTGTCTACATGAAACACATATGAGGCGGGTAGACACACACAAGTTCAAGGTTCAGGGTTTTAGCAAAATCTTTTGGGCATCAAATGAGAAAAAGAAGGCAGGAGTGGCTATTATGATTTCTCACAAAGCCAAAGTAAAAATAGATATGATTAAAAAAGACAGGGAAGGTCATTACATCCTCATTAGAGGCAGTATAAACAATGAGGAAATAACACTGCTCAATATGTATGCACCAAGTGGCATAGCACCCAAATTCATAAAGGAGAAACTGGCAGAGCTCAAGAAGGAAATAGATAGTAAAACCATACTAGTGGGAGATCTAAATATTCCTCTTTCAGATCTAGATAAATCAAACCGAAAAATAAATAAGAAAGAGGTAAGAGAGGTGAATGAACTCCTAGAAAAATTAGATCTAATTGATATGTGGAGAAAAATAAATAGGGACAAAAAGGAATACACCTTCTTTTCAGCTGCACATGGCACATTCACAAAGATTGATCATGTTATAGGGCATAGAATCATTGCAAACAAATGCAAAAGAGCAGA
>NC_058133.1:137044887-137210332 GCF_016433145.1 Gracilinanus agilis
GACCATGTTATAGGGCATAGAATCATTGCAAACAAATGCAAAAGAGCAGAAATAATAAATGTAACCTTCTCAGATCATAATGCAATAAAAATAATAATTAGTAAGGGCACCTGGACAGGAAAATCAAAAACTAATTGGAAGTTAAATAATATGATTCTTCAAAACCAATTTGTCAAAGAAGGAATCATAGAAACAATCAACAATTTCATTGAAGAGAATGACAATGATGAGACATCCTACCAAACTCTGTGGGATGCGGCCAAGGCAGTACTCAGGGGGAAATTTATATCCTTGAGTGCATATATTAACAAATTAAGGAGGGCAGAGATCAATGAATTGGGCATGCAACTCAAAAAATTAGAAAGCGAGCAAATTAAAAATCCCCAGATGAAAACTAAATTAGAAATACTAAAAACCAAGGGTTAGAAATTAATAAAATCGAAAGTAAAAGAACTATTAAATTAATAAATAAGACTAGAAGCTGGTACTTTGAAAAAACAGATAAAATAGACAAAGTACTGGTCAATCTAATAAAAAAAAAGGAAAGAAGAAAACCAAATTGATAGTATCAAAGATGAAAAGGGAGACCTCACCTCCAATGAAGGGGAAATTAAGGCAATCATTAAAAACTATTTTGCCCAATTATATGGCAATAAATATAAAAATTTAGGAGATATGGACGAATATTTACAAAAATATAAACTGCCTAGATTAACAGCAGAAGAAATAGAATACCTAAATAATCCCATATCAAAAAAAGAAATTGAACAAGCCATCAAAGAACTCCCTAAGAAAAAATCGCCAGGGCCTGATGGATTCACAAGTGAATTCTATCAGACATTCAAAGAGCAACTAATCCCAATACTATACAAATTATTTGATATGATAAGCAAAGAAGGAGTCCTACCAAATTCCTTTTATGACACAAATATGGTACTGATTCCAAAGCCAGGGAGACCAAAAACAGAGAAAGAAAACTACAGACCAATCTCCCTAATGAACATAGATGCAAAAATCTTAAATAGAATACTAGCAAAGAGACTCCAGCAAGTAATTAAGAAGATCATCCACTATGATCAGGTGGGATTTATACCAGGAATGCAAGGATGGTTCAACATTAGGAAAACCATCCACATAATTGACCATATCAACAGTCTAACAAACAAAAATCACATGATTATCTCAATAGATGCTGAAAAAGCCTTTGACAAAATACAGCATCCATTCCTATTGAAAACACTGAAAAGTATAGGAATAGAAGGACCTTTCCTAAAAATAATAAACAGTATATACCTAAAACCATCAACAAACATCATATGCAATGGGGATAAATTAGAAGCCTTCCCAATAAGATCAGGAGTAAAACAAGGATGCCCATTATCACCTCTATTATTCAACATAGTACTAGAAACACTAGCAGTTGCAATTAGAGAAGAAAAAGAAATTGAAGGTATCAAAATAGGCAATGAGGAGACTAAGCTATCACTCTTTGAAGATGATATGATGGTCTACTTAAAAAATCCTAGAGAATCAACTAAGAAGCTTGTAGAAATAATGAACAACTTTAGCAAAGTTGCAGGATACAAAATAAATGCACATAAATCATCAGCATTTCTATACATTTCCACCACACTAGAGCAGCAAGAAGTAGAAAGAGAAACACCATTGAAAATCACCCTAGACAATATAAAATACTTAGGAATCTACCTACCAAAACAAACACAGCAATTATATGAAAACAACTACAAAACACTTTCCAAACAAATAAAACTGGATCTAAACAATTGGAAAGCCATTGATTGCTCATGGGTAGGATGAGCTAACATAATAAAAATGACAATTCTACCCAAATTAATTTACTTATTTAGCGCCATACCCATCAACCTACCAAAAAACTTCTTTACTGAATTAGAAAAAACTATAACAAATTTCATTTGGAATAACAAAAGATCAAGAATATCAAGGGAAATAATGAAAAAAATGTGAAGGAAGGGGGCCTAGCAGTACCAGATATTAAAGTATACTATAAAGCAGCAGTCATCAAAACAATATGGTACTGGCTAAGAGATAGAGAGGAGGATCAATAGAATAGACTTGGGGTTAATGACATCAGCAAGATAGTGTATGATAAACCGAAAGAGCCCAACTTTTGGGACATGAATCCACTATTTGACAAAAACTGCTGGGAAATTTGGAAAACAATATGGGAGAGATTAGGTCTAGATCAACATCTCACACCCTACACCCAGATAAATTCAGAATGGGTGAACGACTTAAATATAAAGAGGGAAACTATAAACAAGTTAAGTGAACACAGAATAGTTTACCTGTCAGATCTGTGGGAAAGGAAAGACTTTAAAACCAAGCAAGAGTTAGAGAAAATTACAAAATGTAAATTAAATGGTTTTGATTATATTAAACTAAAAAGCTTTTGTACAAACAAAAACAATGTAGTCAAAATCAGAAGGGAAACAACAAATTGGGAAAAAATCTTTATAACGAAAAACTCTGACAGGGGTCTAATTACTCAAATATACAAGGAGTTAAAGTAATTGTATAAAAAAATCAAGCCATTCCCCAATTGATAAATGGGCAAGAGACATGAATAGGCAATTTTCAGGTAAAGAAATCAAAAGTATCAATAAGCACATGAGAAAGTGTTCCAAATCTCTAATAATTAGAGAAATGCAAATCAAAACAACTCTGAGGTATCACCTCATACCTAGCAGATTGGCTAAAATGAAAGAAGGGGAGAGTAATGAATTTTGGAGGGGATGTGGCAAAATTGGGACATTAATGCATTGCTGGTGGAGCTGTGAACTGATCTAGCCATTCTGGCTGGCAATTTGGAATCATGCTCAAAGGGCTATAAAAGAATGCCTGCCCTCTGATCCAGTCATACCATTGCTGGGTTTGTACCCCAAAGAGATCATAGATAAACAAACTTGTAAGAAAATATTTATAGCTTTGCTTTTTGTGGTGGCAAAAAATTGGAAAATGAGGGAATGTCCTTAGATTGGGGAATGGCTGAACAAACTGTGGTATATGCGGGTGATGGAATACTATTGTGCTAAAAGGAATAACAAACTGGAGGAGTTCCAGGCGAACTGGAGGGACCTCCGGGAACAGATGCAGAGCGAAAGGAGCAGAGCCAGAAGAACATTGTACATAGAGACTGATATACTATGGTAAAATTGAAGGTAATGGACCTCTGTACCAGCAGCAATACAGTGACCCAGGACAATTCTGAGGGATTTATGGTAAAGAACGCTACCCACATTCAGAGGAAGGACTGCAGGAGAGGAAACATATAAGAAAAACAACTGCTTGAATGCATGGGTCGGGGTGGACATGATTGAGGGTGTGGACTCGAAACTACCACACCAATGCAACTACCAACAATTTGGAAATTGGTCTTGATCAAGGACACATGACAAAACTAGTGGAAATGTGCATCGGCCATGGGTGGGGGGAGTGCGGGGGGCAAAGGGGAAAGGAGGAGCATGAATCATGTAACCATTTTAAAAATGAATATTAATAAATGTTTGAAAAAAATATTAACATGTTATAAATTTTAAGTGACATCCATAATTTCACTATGTTATTAGTACAACACTGAAGGAATGGTAATTGTACAATGACATACCATTTTTCTTAATTTATAAGCACTTTGGAGAAATATTTCTGTTTACAAAAAAAGCATTAATAATGAATTATGAAGATTTACCTGTTACTTGTTTCCTCAACCTCTCAATTTCTTCTTTCAAGTTTTTTATTTCTAAATCTTTGTTTGCAGTTAATGGGCCATCTACAGTTGAATATTGCAGAGCCTGGACTGTCTGTGTTGATTCTTTAAAAATGAAGAAGAAAAAATAAGATGATAGTAATTCACATGAATTTATTTAAAAACTACATTAACAAAATAAGTGGAAAAAATTTTTGCAGAGTTAATGACAAAGCCTAGTCATATAAGTATTTTAACAATAGTACTACATTTACAAATGTTTTAATTCTTTCAAGAATATATGCCTAAAGTATTAGGAAGTTATCCTGTCCATAATTTGATGTCGTTCACAGCATAGGGGCCATTTCTCTACTTTTGACCCAGCAGCCTTCTCACATGGGCATCTTCCTCACTTCTAAAGTCTCTTTCTCAAATCAATGAGTTTTCCCCAAAACCACCATTTGAGAAAGCTCACACTAGCCATGCTCTCTTTAAATGGGGCCCCACATATATCTCTTTTGATTATTTCTTTACCTTGGCCCCAAGCTGGTAGGAAAACAGTCTAAAAGAGAGATAGATATTCCCCCTTCCTGTACCTCATGGTCCAGCCCAACAGGCTCTCATACTATTCCTCATACTAGGAGTTCCATACTTGATCCTTTGTAGAGGCTATCCTTCATGGATAAATTACATTCGCTGTATACCTCCCACTTTAGAGTAGCTAGATCAATCAAAGTTGAGCTGAAGTCTACCTCTTTCTGGATATCCCTAACTGCTAATACTTTCTCCTATCCCCATGTTGGAGAAGCTGTGGCATGGGTGCCCAAGTGTGTGGGGATGAAGGCGGTGGGGGCATGACAACAGGGACTGTTCCTCTCCCCCTCTCCACAGTAACTGAGGACATTTTTCACATGCTCTGACCCTCTACCCAGCAGCCAAATGTTAGCACTTCCACCCCCTACTTTCTAGGGTAATGTGGGGGGCTCACAGGCAGCCTGAAAGTGCAGTTTGGGTAAGCAATTTTGAAAATATTTGCCAACGCTGTCCTATCCCATCTTATTTTTTTGTGTTGTTTTTTTTAAAAACAAGTTTTGCATATACTCATATGTCTCTATTTTCTTTCTACAGAATTTAAGCTCCTTGAAAATAGGGACTATTTAATTTTTTTTCTGTACCTCTAGTGTCTAGCACTATCTATGACATAATAAATGCTTAATTACTACCTGCAGATTGACCAACAAATTTTCCTCAAATATCTATCTTTTAATATTAGTATGGAATGTATCTTTGCCTAGAAGTAATATAGAGCAAAAAATCTTTTTGTGTTGCAAAAGTATAACAACTGTTCTGAACTACTAAATTAAATTTCTTTTATTTTTTCTCCTTCTGGCCTCTTCCTACCAAAAAAAAAATCCTTGTAACAAATATGACACATTAAATTTAACAAGCTGAATAGAAATATGTTAGGCATTAAAACCTGCAAATATCACATATGTGTAAATAAAATGATTTCTCTACATTGAGACAAGTTAATTTCTAATAGCTTTTCATTACATATAAAAATACTGCATGAAAATTCCAAATCAATCTAATTGATGTATAATAATGTAAATGCAATTAGTTGGTAGCACTCACTACCTTAAAAAATTCTTTACCTTGAAGCTTTCTACTAAGTTCAAGTTTTTCCTGTTCAAGACGTCTTATTCTCCGTTCATAAGCTTCAGTTGCTAAGCTGTCCTCCAAAGTTCGCTGAATACTGACATCAACATCCATTGAGGGGGGTCCAGCTGTAACTCGTAAACAACTCCGATCTGAAAGAACACTGAAGAAAAGAAAATAATCATGAGATGAAAAGCTTGAAGTGAAAACAAGGTGCATTCATTATTTATAAAAGAAATTTACTACTTACTTACAATTAATAATCTAGACTATGAAAATTTTAACTTGGAAAATCACCTCATCTAGAAGAAACATTTTTTTCTTTTTTTAAATTTAGAATATTTTTCCACAGTTACATGATTCATGATCCCCCTTACCCCTTCCCTCCCCACTTGGGGAGCTGACAAGCAGTTTCACTGGGTTTTACATATGTATCATTGTTCTAAACCACTTTGGGGCAAACTATTCCCCACGGGCCAGATCCAGGCCATAGTTTGCCCATCAATACCTTAAGCAATTCCCTAATCGCTAGGCCCCCACATCCAGAAGTAGTGATTAAGGAAATGCTTAAGACAGTGATGGGCAAACTATGGCCTGGATCTGGCCAGAAAGGAATAAATTGCCTATCACTGTTCTAAACCTATTTCCATATTATTTCTTTTTGCAATAGGGTGATCTTTTCAAAACCCTAATCATATCCATATTCGAACTATGTGATTAATCATGTTTTTCTTCTGCTTTTCTGTTCCCACAATTAGTAGAAACATTTTAATGAAAAACAAAGAAACCTAAATTAACTTTTTTTTTAAAGTGATATATGAAGTTGTAAAAAAATGTCAGGATCTATAAAGAATAACAATAATTTTCGTTTTGATCAACATGGTTACTTGAAAGCATTTCAATTAACATCAGTAACATTTTTAATATAATCCTATTGATAAGAATGATACTCAAATGCATAATGGTTATTTAGCTATAAATACACCAATATATCTGTGATCTCATCTATTTGCAAGTTCCTTAACAACTCATTCATGTCTGGGGATCCCATGTACCTTCTTTTCCTTCTGAAGATAGTTAATGTTAAACTCTATTGAGTGGTTATGGCTCTCTTAGAAAAGATTACGCAGTGTTCCAGAGTGTAATGTAACCAGCAATGCTATATCTTATATTTTTCTTTCTTTTTATTACCACCACTATCAATAAAAAATATTTAACTAAACAAATGCACAAAGAAATTATGCGCAAAAACACAAACTCCACATTGTTTACAATTTGTTTAAAAATGTGTAAAGCATATATGTATGCTAATATAGACATCTACTTTTGAGTTCTCTTTGGATTTGTTTTATTGTATACTTTATTCCCCTTGTTTTTGTGGCTGTTATTTTTTTTAATATAATCATAGTATGTATGACTCTTTTTCTCTTTTCTTCTCTGCCTGTATTTCCCATATTTTCTTTATATTTTCGATATTTGTCATTTCTAATAACATAACACAATCTATTCAGCCATTTCTCTCATTCATCGCAATTCTGTATTTCCAGTTATCTTGTCATTACAAAGTTTCCATGAATATTTTCATACATAACACATCTTTTGTATTTTTCAAGATATATTGAATTGAATTGATTACATGGGTAGGAAGTTGGGTAGCTCCGTACACAACTGAATTGATGTACAGACCAGAGCCAATTTGTTGGAATAGAGACTTTAATGTGTTGTTCTACCAAATCCAATGGTCTTTTGTCAAAATATGTGATGGGATCTTGTATGCACTATATTTTTTAGTCAACTGTGTGATGAAGGTGTGATTAGGATTAGATTTCTAGAAAATACTGCTTGTGAAAACTTGTCTATAAATAATTTGCATAAAAATTTCATACTGATGGGAAAGTAGGTCTCTAATATAGTAATTCTTTTTTTTTTTTAAACCCTTACCTTCCATCTCGGAGTCAATACTGTGTATTGGATCCAAGGCAGAAGAATGGTAAGGGCTAGGCAATGGGGGTTAAGTGACTTGCCCAGGATCACACAGCTGGGAAGTGTCTGAGGCCAAATTTGAACCTAGGACCTCCCATCTCTAGGCCTGGCTCTAGATCCAATGAGCTTCCCAGCTGCCCCCTAATATAGTAATTCTTAATGTCTGTTCAGTAATACTTTCCCAGTAATAATAAGGCTACAACATATAAGAAATGAGGAAATCCAAAGAATAAGGAATGAAAGATGTTACCAAGGAAATGTATACAGAAAAAAAAGATAGATATAGATGATATAGAAAGATAGTTTTCTGTCTCCAAAATCAATGCTCCTTCCAATATATCACACTCCCTTGATAGTGACATACTGATGACCTAAGCAGTTCATTGATAAGATCCCAAATTGCTATGAGGATGAGGGTACTTCTATATAAAATAATTTTCTTCTGGATAGTACTCATTTTGCATCATCTAATAATTTGTTTAAATAGTTTAGGATAAGTTGTCTTAATTAGATGCTATATATTTTCTTTATTATTATTCTCTCTCTTAACTTCAAACTAATTATCTTTAAAAAGTTATTGTTTAACTATATAGATAGCCTATTAAGGAATGATATTGTGATTGATTCTTTATTAATTAAAATGTGAAATTTGTTTTTCCTATTAAATTTATTTTTTAAAAAGTAATTCTGCAAAGAGAATTGGGGCTGTATATGAACAAGAGGTTGGGTAAATCTGTACACAGATCTGGGAGGTTGGAGAAGTCTTCAGGGATTATGGAGTTCTTTCTGTCTTAATATAAAAAAAAATACAGGGGAGAGAGATGCTTCTGGGATAAATGGGAGACCTGGGATTTATGGACATCAAAACTTCACAGGTCCCAGAACTTAAGGGTATATTACAGGCACTGCACTGACCAGTAGAATAGCACATAGCCTTCAGTGGAGACCACTTGGTTTTCACAGAGAGAAGACACACGAGAGGTATTATTCTAGCTACATCTCATAAATTTTTCAATGTTGTCTCATTGTTGCCATTAGCTAATGAAATTATTGATTTTCTATTATTTTTATCTGACCTCTGTGATTTAAATTATTTAAATTTCAAATAATTTTTAATCAGCTTCAAAGGCCATCATAATGTAATTTTTCTTGCATTATAATTGGGAAAAGATAAATTTAATACTTCTGCTTTTCTACATTTGTGAGTTTTTATGACTTAATACAACATTAATTTTTGAAAAGGGTCAGTAAAGTCAAGCTATAAGTATATTCCTTTCTATTCTATTCAATATTCTTCAGAGGGCTATCATATCTAATTTTTCTAAAATTCTATTCAGGGCCTTCATTTCTATTTTTTGTTGTTAGATTTATCTAGATCGGAGAAGAGTAAATTGAAGGTTCCATATATAGTTTTACAATCTATTTTCCCCTATAATTCATTTAATTAATTCCCTTAAGAATCTATATTCTATGCCAGTTGGTGAATATATTTAGCATTGAAATTAATTCACTGTCTATGGTATCTTTCAGCAAAATATAGTTTCTCTATTTATATCTTTTAATTAGGTCTTAAATTTTTTTGTTATTGTTTTGTCTGAGATTATGATTTCTACCCCTTTCTTTTTCATTTTTGCTGAAACAACACATTTTACTCAAGCCTCTTATTTAAATTCTATGTTTACTTTCCATTTCAAATGTTTTCCCTATAATTAACATATTGTTAGATTTCTTTTCAAATCCATTCTGCTATCCTCTTCCATTTTATGAGTAACTTCATCTCATTTAGTTATGATTATTAATTGTGTATTTCCCTTCATCCTTTTCTCATGTTTTTCCTTCTTTGTTTCTTGTCCCATCTTTAAGAGTCTGTTTTGTTTCAAACTAATTCTACCCCCCTCCCCCACCTCATCTTTCTCCTTAACCCCTTTCCCATCTATTTTCCTGCTGGATAAAAAGTATTTCTACATTTACAAGTAACCAGGTATACAAAGTACAAATATTTAAAAGTTTAATAACATTTAGGACACCGTGTAGAAATGGATGTGATTTTGAGTTCTCAAAGGCTTTGGAAAGTATGGACCTGATAAAAGACCAAGTCGCTTTTCTGAGGACAAATTTACCCAAGTATTTGATGATAAACATTTTATACAAAGCAATCCATCAAACAAACAAAAATACTTAACAGATCCTAATCCTGAAAAGGCCCTTTCTGATTCAACAACAACAGTGGCAGTGAGGTAGAAAAGGCATAAGAAGATGACAACCAACAGTTTTTAGATCATTTATGAGCTTAAAAAGAGAAGATTGAATGATAACATGGAAAAAAGAGGAATAACAAGTGCATAACTAGAGTCGGACTCTAGGTATTGATACTTTTATAATGTTGGGGAGAAGCTACAAGGGCCTTTATTATGTCCAATGGTCATCATGGGATAGACTTTTGAAATAACATAGACACGATTCCTATAAGATAGATAGGTCACAACTGGACTGTGACTTACATAGCTGGAAAGAACTGAGATAATGGGATCACAGAATATATTTTAGTATTGGGTGGGATGAGATTCAGTGTGTAATTCTCAGAGTAGTATTTGACTTATAACCTCAATTCTCAAGACCCCTTAGTGTTACTATCCCTTAGACGAAAACTGCCTGTCCCCACCCACCCACCCATAAACCTTCTAGTTTTCCTGACCTATTTTCAAAAACCTCGAGAAGAATTTATCTGTACCCTGGAAAGAAAGCCAACTATAAGATAAACTGAAGGAGAGAAAGTACAGTGAGTCTCAAAAGTGTCATTTATGGTCTGAGCCTGGGAATTCCATGACAGTCATGGGTTTTTTCCTAAGTCATAGGGGTCTTTAGGGGTACGTAATGTTGAAAATCACACGTTCAATACTGTAAATGTCACAACCCTCCCTTCCGTGGAACTGGACACAGGGGAGGAGGAGAATCTTGCAACAGGATTATTATAAAAGTCTGTGATTATAACTAGAAGAAGAGAGGGCATTTTTTGCCCCAAGCAAATTGCTTGTGTGGTTAGAATCCCTTTTCCTCCCTGACCCCCACCCCCACACTGTCCAATGTTTTCTCAGAATAAAACAGAAGCTTTTCTCTGCCAGCATCTTATCAAGTCTCCTGTCTGCTCATTAGAGTGATTCTTGGGGTACAAGCCTCCGCATAAATCCACTCCATACAGTATGAAATATAAAATTTAACATGGTTGTTGGTTCTCTAAATGTGAGATCCTTATTCAATGATCAAGAAGTGAACCATACAGTTGGAGGAATTGAATCATATCATTCTTAACTTTCTTAGTATAAACAAAATGAAGGGGGAAGAAAATCAAGTTGCAGCTAAATGTAAAGAAAGTTCACAGTTTCTCCCTGGAAAGACAAAGATAGAGTAAGTAATACTATATACCCATGGTTAATAAGAAACAACATGTGATGGGATAAGACTACAATGGAGATAATTGTAAATTGTGTGCCTGTATCTGTAGTAAAAAATGAAAAGCTATAGAAATTTAATTCAGAACTCATTAAAACCCTCTAAATTAAATCAACATATAGTTTCATATTCAGTAATCTCAATGTAAAATTTCCCTGTAAGTTTATTAAAAATTCTTACAAGAATTGGAAGTGTTTTCAAATACTTTAAGAAAAATTTTGAAAATATCTAAACAAACTTTCTTGTGAGAAGACTGGGGTAAATACCGAAACTAAGTAAATCTATATAACAATAAAATCCTTTGGATACAGTTATAGCACCGATCTTTTGTAAATTAGAAAGATCTCTAGTAGATAACTTAGATTTTTAAAACTTAAATTCGCGTCATTTTGCTATTAACCTAGCAAGACTTAAAAAAAAAATTCAAACTTACCAGCTACTAGTATATGTAAAACCAACAAATGGCAGATGGTGACCAGAGAATGCAGTGTGGGTTGGAGGGGGCATCGTTTCCTGAGGGAGAAAATAAAAGTATGAATGAATAAATATTACCTTCAGAGTCTGTCACAGAAATTCATTTAGATTGCACAAATAACTGGTACTTTACCTTGGATTTTTCATTTTTTTTAAGGAATAAAATTCTTTAAAAAAATTTAAATTATTATTCTAAATGTTTGCAAATCCAAAAAATACAAGCATCTCCATATATAAAGATAAAGAAGATATCACACAATGAAATCACAGATCTCCTATATGTTTAACTTACTTTTCCTCACATCTACATAATATTCTGTCCACTGTGTACCAACCATTCCAAACCCCCCCCCATGTCACATAGGATATCATCATGGAGTTCAACATGTTCATATAAATGACATCTTTCACATTTTATCTTTGTTTCCTTTCTGGAGGTAAAATTCTCAGTTTATTTTTCTAGTATTAGTTTTGTGGCAGTGTATAAAATGCTCACTTGGTTCTACTCATTTCACTGTTTATTATCTTGTATAGTTCATTCCAGATTTTTAAAAAATCAGTTTGCTCACTGTTTCATAGGGTACAGTAATATTCCATCACCATCATATATGACAATTTGTTTAACCAACCCCCAGTTGATGGCATCCCCTCAGTCTTCTTTGCCATTAGAAAAAGCTTATATAAATATTTTGTAATATATAGGTTCCCTTCCTCCCTCCCTAGTCTCCTTGGGAAACAGACTCATAAATGCTATTGTTGGGTATAAGGGTATATACAGTTTTATAATTCTCTGGGTGCATCTCCAAATTTTTCTCCAAAATGTTTGAATCAGTTCACAGCTCCACAAACAGTGCATCAGTGTACCCGTTTTTCTACATCTCCTCCAGCATGTCTTTGTCCTTTTGTCATATTAGCCAATCTGGTGGATGTGAGGTGATAATTCATAATTGTTTTGGTTTGCATTTCTCTAATCAATAGTGATCTGGAGCATTGCTTCATAGATCTATATATGGCTTTCATTTCTTCATCTGAAAATCATCTGTTCATATTTTTTTGCTCATTTATCAACTGGGGGATGGCACTTACAGTCTTATAAATTTGACAAAGTTCATTACATATTTTTAGATAGGAGACCTTTATCTGAAGGGCTGTCTATAACCCCACCCCCTGCAAAATTTCTGCTTTCCTTCTAATCTTGGTAGTATTTATTTTATTTGTACAAACACTTTTCAATTTAACATACTCAAAATTATACATTTTATGTTTCATGATGCTCTCCATCTCTTGTTGATTCATAAATTTCACTCCTATCCATAAATACAATAGGTAATATGTTCTCTGTTCTAATTTACCTATGATATTTCCTTTTATGTCTACATCATGTATCCATTTTGAACTTATCTTAGTGAATGGTGTAACATATTGGTCTATACCTAGTTTCTGCTAAACTAGTTTCTAGTTATCCCAGTAATTTTTTCAAAACACTGATTTGTTACTCCAAAATCCTGGATCTGCTTACTGCTATTTGTTGTACTGTATACTTGATCTTTTCTACTACTCTAACTCTGAATTTCTTAGTCAGTTCTAGATGGTTTTGATAATCATTACATTATAATACAATTTAAAATCTGGTACTTGCAGACCTTATTCCTTTATATTTTTTCATTAATTCCTTTGCTTTTCTTGATCTTTTATTCTTCCAGATGAATTTCATTATTTTTTCTAATTCAATAAAATATTTTTTGGTGCTTTAATTGGGATGCCATTAAAAGGGTAGATTAGGTAGGATTGCCACTTTAATTATATTGGCTCTGCCTCTCCATGAGCAATAAATATTTCTCCATTTATTTAGATCTGACTCTGTGTAAAAAGAGTTTAGAGTGGTAAGGATAGGCAATGGGGGGGGGGTCAAGTGACTTGCCCAGGGTCACAGAGTTGGGAAGTGTCTGAGGCCAGATTTGAACCTCGGACCTCCTGTCTCTAGGCCTGGCTCTCAATCCACTGAGCTACTCAGCTGCCCCCATCTGTGGTTATTTTATCTCTTTCTATTTCTTCTTGAAAGACTTTGTCAGTAATATATAAAAATGCTGATGATTTATGTGGATTTATTTTATATCTTGCTACTTTGCTAAAATTATCTATAGTTTCAACTACCTGTAATTTTCTGGGATTTTCTACATATACTGTCGTGTCATCAGCAAACGGTTACTTTTATTATCGCTTTACCCATTCATATTCCTTCAATTTCTTTTTCTTCTCATTGCTATTGCTAGCATTTTTAATACTTTATTAAATAATATTGGTAGTAATAGTTTCATCCCTGAAATTAATGGGAAGGCTTCTAGATTCTTCCCTTTATAGATGATAATTACCAGTGGTTTTAGACAGATGTTACTTATCATTTTAGGGAAAAAAATCCATGTACAACTATGTTTTCCAGTAATTGTAACAGGAATTAGTGTTATATTTTGTCAAAGACTTTTTCTGCATCTTTTGACATAATCATATGGTTTTTATCATTTGTTATTGATATTGTTGATTTTTTTTTTTATCCTGGGACTCCATTCTAGGAGCATAGGGCCACAACCAGTAGGCAATGGGACACACAGTCGCTCAGGGTCACCCAGCTGGGAAGTGTCTGAGCCCGGACTTGAACCTAGGACCTTTTTTGTCTCTAGGCCTGGCTCTCAATCCACTGAGCTAGCCCAGCTGCCCCTACATTAGGCTGCAGTTTCTTTAGCAGGTGTGGTTTTTACAGGGTGGGGTTGCTAGCCCCACGCCCAACAGTCCTCCTTTTTCATCCAGGCTAGGGACCCTCCTTGGCCCAGGAGTGGTAAGGGTGGGCAATAGGGGTCAAGTGACTTGCCCAAGGTCACACAGCTGGAAGTGTCCGAGGCCGGACTTGAACCTAGGACCTCTAGTCTCTAGGCCTGGCTCTCAATCCACTGAGCCACTCAGCTGCCCCGATATTGTTGATAGTTTTCCTTATATTAAACCATTCCTGCATATCTGGCATAAATCCTGTTGGTCACAATGTTTTATCTTTGTGACATATTATTGTAGTCTTCTAGCTAGTATTTTGTTCAGGATTTTTAACTCTACATTCATTAATGGGTTTGGTCTATAATTTTCTTCTTCTAATTTTGCTCTTCTTGGTTAAATATCAGTACCATACTTGTTTCACAAAAGGAGTTTGGTAAAACTCCTTCTTTGCCTGTTCATTCAAATAATTTAATATTAGAAATAGTTGGTCCTTAAATTTTTGGTAGAAATCACTTGTAAATCCATCTGATCCTGATGCTTTTTTCTTAGGAAGTTCACTTATGGCTTAGTTTCTTTTTCTAAAATAGGCTTTTTCAGATTTTCTGTTTCTTGCACTGATAATGTAAATGTGATTTGGGATAGGGAGGTATGCATTCTTTTATTTCTCTTATTGTTAAAATTATTTTCATATAGTTGAGCAAAATAACTCATAATAATTGCTTTACTTTTATCAATACTGGTAGTATATTCACTCTTCTTTTATCTTTTTTTTTGCGAATGATTTGGCTTTCTTCTCTTATTTATTAGATTGAGCAATGATTTATCAATTTTGCTAATTTTTTTCATAAATCCAAACCCTAGATTTATTTGTTAATTCAATATTTTCTTAATTGAATTTTACTGATCTTGCCTTTAATTTTAAGGATTTCTAATCTGGTGTTAGTTGGAGATATTTTTTCTTTTTCTAGTTTTAAAAATTCCATTCCCAATTCATCTTTTCTTTCTCTATTTTACTAATTTAAGCATTTAGAGAGAAAACTTTTCCCCTAATTCCTGCTTTTGCTGAATCCCATAGGTTCTGGTATATTGTCTCATTATTATCCTTCTCTTTAATGAAATTATTATTTCAATGATTGTTCTTTAACCCATTCATTCTGTAAGATTAGGCTATTTAGTTTCCAATTAGTTTTTACTTCTTATCTCCACAGTCCCTTATTATATAGGATTTTTATTGCATAATGGTCTGAGAAAGTTGCATTTCATATTTCTGCTTTTCTATTAAATATGATATTTTTGTGAACTAATATATGGTCACCTTTTGTGAAGGTACCATGTACTAAGAAGAAGATATACTCTTTTCTGTTCCCATTCAATTTTTTCTAGATACCTATCACATTTGACTTATCTAAGATTCTATTCAACTTCTTGACTTCTTTCTTATTTATTTTTTGGTTAGCTTTCTCTAGTTCTTAGAAGGGTACTTCACCTTGTTGTAAATAGAATGTAACCCTTCTATATCTTAGTAAATTATCTTTCATTACTTCCTAAGGAAAAACAATTTTCATCACTCAGTACTCAGCTTTCTGTTGACAAGACTACCCAAACTTAAGCTGGTTCTCCAAATGACCATCAGTCATTACTGGGGGATAAGTTATACTAGAAACTATGGGGGCTGTGAATAAATCAACTGTGATTTTGCTTTCTATCATCAGTGAGAATACTATGCTCCTTTTTAGATGTGCACTACAAAGTCTAGCTGGTCCAGGATCACCTCCTCACCAACCAATGATAACAAATCCAACATCTCAAAAGAAGGGAACAGAGCTACCTTTACTATGGAGGATGAGTAAATCAACTATGTCTCACCTCTAAACCCACTAAAGGCCCAGACACCATACTTCTTGCTATGTGGATTCCTCTTACCCCTGAGCAACCTGACAACTAAACTCTTTCTACAGCCAGAGGTTCCCACCCCATTCTATTAAATAAAATTAATATGAGACTTAGGGTCAGTGGCACACCTACCATTACTATAGGGAAGAATAAAACAATATATAGTGAAATAATTAGCAAATACTCCTTCCCTTCCTTTCTCAGTACTTATGATTTATAGGTGGAAGCCATCTAGGTTTCTGTTGTTACTACTGCTTTCCCAGTTGTTCTGATCTGCATTTCTCTTTTAATGATTTGGAACACTCTTTCATGTGGTTGTTGATACTTGTAATTTCCCTTCTGAGAACTGATCTTCTTATCCCTGGCTTCTTATCTACCAGGGAATTATTATTTTTCTTATACATTTGTATAAATTCCTTATGTAGTTTAGATAAGAGATTTTTTTCAGTAATGTTTCCTATGAAGATTTTTTTCTATTGAACATTTTCTCTTCTAGATGACACTAGTAAATGTTAGATAATAGCTACATGTTTGAAAATAATCCTAATATAGCAAGATATATGAGGAGGATGGTACTCTAAAGTTGAGAGCATATATACTCTTAAAATAAGAATGTAACTTTTCAAAAGAAGGGGAAAATTTGTATATAGAGCATGAATGTATATCTAGTGAGAAGCAATTATAAAATATAAAATCTTTAATTGTGGTTTCATTTAATTGAAAAGGCTATTGCATGAACAAAACTAAAACTAAGAAAATAAAAAATGAATTTAATTGTGGAAAAAATCTTTGCATAAATATCCTACTACTCAACATTTATGGACAAGAAGCACAAATATAGAGAATAAGAGCCAATAAATTAATAGAATAATGATCCAAGGATATAAACATATCAAATTTCAAAGTATTGATAACCCTAGATAATAATGTTCCAAGGAGTTGGTAAGTAGCTCAGCAGACTGAAAGCCAGGCCTGGAGCCAAGATGGAAGTTGAGTAGCAGCAAAAGCTGAAGTTGCTCTGACAATCCTTCTAAACCAATCTTTAAAAAGCACCTCAAAATGACAGGTATCAAAAACGAACAACAAGATGGAATAAGAGGTGTCTCCCACTGAACACAACTTGAAATGTAGGAAGTAAGAGTTGATTTTCATGGGAAATGGGGGAACTGGAAGCAAAAGCAGAACTGCACATAGAGGAGTACTGGCTGAACACTGCCCCACCTCCCATCCCTACCTACTGCACCATATTCTGAGCCTGGGTATAGGCCAAATTCAGAATCCCAGGATGCCATCTACACTAATAATAGAGTACTTCACACACCAGACCCACCCCTGAGATTCCCAGACCCTGGCACCAGCCCATAGTGAGGCTCAGAAATAATAAATGCAATTTTTTTCAGATTATAATGCAATAAAAATTATAGTCAATAATGGTTCATGAAAGGCAAATTAAAAATTAATTGGAAATTAAATAATCTAATTCTTCAAAATGGGTGGGTCAAAGAACAAATCATAGAAATAATCATTGATTCCACTGAAGAGAATGAGAGTGAAGAGACAATATATCAAACTTCATGGGATACAGCCAAAACAGTACTAAGGAGAAAATTCATATCCTGAATGGAGAAAAAGCAGATCAATGAATTAGGCATACCACTAAAAAAAATTAGAAAAAGAACAAATTAAAAATTCCCAGTTAAAGATTGAATTGGAAATCATAAAAATCAAAGGAGAAATCAATAAAATTGAAAGTAAAAATTGAAAATAAATAAGACTAAGAGCTGGTTCTATTAAAAAAATGAACAATTAAAAAAGATACAGCAATGGTTAATTTGATTTAAAAAAGGAAAGAAGAGAATCATATTACCAGAATCAAAAATTAAAAGGGTGATTTCATCTCAGTGAAGAAGAAATTAAGTAATCATTAGGAGCCATCTTGCCCAATTATATTTCAATAAATGATATTCTAGGAGAAATGGATGTATATTTACAAAAACTGGAATTATCTAGATTAACAAAAGAGGAAATAGAAAACTTAAATAGTCCTATCTCTGAAAAAGAAATTGAACAAACCATCAATGAACTCCCCAAGAAAAAAATCCCAGGGTCAGATGGATTCACAAATAAATTCTATCAAACTTTTAAAGAACAATTAATCCTAATACTATACAAACTATCTGGCAAAATAAGCAAAGAAAGGGTCCTATCAAATTCTTTTTTTGATACAAATATGTCACTGATATCTAAGCTAAAAAGTCCCAAAACAGAAAAGATAATTATACACCAAATACCAGCCAAAAGACTACAACAATATATCACAGGTGTTATTCACTATGCCCGGGCGGATTTATACCAGGAATGCAAGGCTAGTTTAATATTAAGAAAATCATCTGCAAAATTGACTATATCAATAATCAAACTAAGAGAAATCACAAGATAATCTCAATAGATACAGAAAAAGCCTCTGGCAAAATACAACACCCATTCCTACTAAAAACACTTGAACACATAGAAATGAAAGGGCCTTTCCTCAAAATAATTATTAGTATTTATTTAAAACCATGAACAAGTATCATCTCCAATGGGGATATTAGATGCTTTCTCAGTAAGATCAGGAGTAAAGCAAGTATGTCCATTTATCACCACTATTCTATAATATTGTACTAGAAATGTTAGCTTTAGCAATTAGAGAAGAAAAAAAAGAAATTGAAGGAATTAAAGTAGGCAATCAGGAAACTAAACTATCATTCTTTGCAAGGATATGAGGATAGGATACTACATTAGAGAATCCTAGAAAATCAACTAAAAAGCTAATTAAAATAATTAATAACTTTAGCAAAGTGGCAGGATATAAAATAAGCCCAAATATATCATAAGCATTTCTATATATTTCCAACAAAACTCAGCAGCAAGAGTTAGAAAGAGAAATTCCATTTAAAATCACTATAGACAGTATGAAATACCTGGGAATCTATTTGCCAAGAAAAACACAGGAATTATATGAACACAACTACAAAATACTTCACACAAATAAAATTAGATCTAAACAACTGGAAAAACATTAATTGCTCATGGGTAGGCCCATCTAATATATTAAAAATTACAATTCTATCTAAATTAATTAATTTTTTCAATGCCATAACAATCAAACTACCAAAAAAAAACCTATTTTATAGAACCAGAAAAAATAATAAAATTCACATAGAAGAATGAAAGATCAACAATATCAAGGGAAAATAATGGAAAAAATATAAATGATGGTGGCCTACTGGTATCAGACCTTAAAAATGTACTATAAAGCAGTAATCCTCAAAACAACCTGGTACTGGCTAAGAAATAGAAGGGAAGATCAATGGAATAGACCAGGGATAAATGACCTCAGCATTCTAGTGTTTGATAAACCCAAAGATCCCAGCTTTGAGGATAAGAACTCACTATTTGGCAAAAACTGCTGGAATAACTGGAAAATAGTATGGCAAAAATTAGGTTTGGATCAATATCTCACACCCTATACCAAGACAAGATGAAAATGGGTATATGATTTAAACATAAAGAGTGATATTATCAGTAAGTTAGGGGAACACAGAATAGCTCATCTGTCAAATCTATGGAGAAGGAAAGAAATTATGACTAAACAAGAAATAGAGGACATAAACAAGAGATATAAATGACAATGCAGATAGAAGGATCAAGTGAAGGTTTTTTGATGATTGTAGAAACATGACCATGTTTATAGATAAGTCAGAACAGGGAGAGTCAATATGGAGAGTTGAATAGTGAGTTGATAAGGGAGGTATAGCAACACTGTCTAGTAGCAGTGAGGGCCTAGTAGAGGTTGTTTAACACAAATCTTTAAGTAGCCCAATAAGAACAGTTGTGTGATTTATAATTCATTCAGCACCAAGTGTACAGGACCAAAGGTGATAGGTGGTGGGAATGATCCAAGGTTGAGGCTTAGAAGGGGACAACTGGTAAAATGATAATGGATGGAAATAGGGTCTGAAGAGAAAAGGACAGTGCAGAGATTAACTGGTTGGCTGAAGGAACAAGATGAGTAAACAGGAGTGGTAAGTACTGGGGATATGGCAGGAAGAGAACTGAATGACTGAAGAATAGGTTTGGTAAGGGAAGACAGGAGAAGTGAAAAGTCAATGTATTATGGTCAGATAAGGGGATTTAAAATTTTTTAAAAATGGAATGGAACATTTGTGCATTTGTGGGTGATATCAAGATCAAGGATATAACTCTGTGTGTGTGTGTGTGTGTGTGTGTGTGTGTGTGTGTGTGTGTGTGTGTGTATGGTCAGGTAAAAGAATTGGTCATGGAGCAAGGGAGACACAGATGGAAATAAAGAGAGCATTAGAATGATGATGATAAGAAAGAGGGAGATGGCAATCCAAAAAAGGAAACTAAGAAGGAGGAAGGCAGACAATAGGAATAAAGTAAGACAAGATACGGAAGCTAAAGATGGAAAGATCACCATGCCGGAGAGAGTGGGTCAAAAATGCAACAAGCTATAAAAAGATCAACTAAAGGATGATTGTGAAAAAGAAAAAAAGATCTGACTACTTATAGCCTTTCATATATAGGTTGGTCTAGAGATGAACTCTAAGGTCCATTTCAACTGTTGAATTCTTGATTTTATGTTTAAACAGTTAAGGGAACAAATTTATATAATATGATCAAGGAAAACAATCCTAAAATGTGTTTGAATTCAGATTAATTGCAGTGTGCCTCTTCAGCATTTATAGTAAAGGCTAGCCTCCAGAAAGTATGAATTCTAATTTGGGTTCTAAGAGTAGTAGCCTGTGGCTACAGACTCCTAACAATATAGCTTAGGAGTATTCATAGCATGCTTTCCATCAGCAGTCTGCCAAGAGACTAAATTAGCTCTTAGCAAAAGTATTTGTTAGTAAGACGATAGTAAAGATAATTATAAAAACAGTAGCAATAAAACTTTCCCACTCATAAAAGGTAGGAAGCCTCACAAATATATACAATATATCTGTGGGAAGAAAGAACACAGAGTATGGAAGTAAAACAAATTTTAGCCAAGGCAATTTATACTACACAATCTGAAGTCCTTTCACTACTGTGGAGTCCCCACTAAGCTCACCCCTGGGTGCAATGTCTCTAATGGCTGGGTTGTTTAGGTGGCTGCCAAGTTCTTCTGTTTTGTTTTGTTTTGTTTCATAATTTGACTCTTAATAGTCAAGCTATTATCTCTAATCACAGCAGGCTCTCTCTTTTTCCTCTTTGAACAGGTGTCTGTCTACCTCTAGTAGAAAATAGAAACAGTACTGTCCAGAGTCTGGCTTCAAGGAGATGGGGAGGAAAGAGACAACTCTTAGCCCCTGCCAGATTACTTCCTTCTCATGAGCTGCTGAACTATCTTTCTACTGCAGACTGGGAACCAATGAACTCAATCCAGATCTAAGAACTCAGCATTTTAATGCCTCTCACAGGCACATCTGTTTTTTTTTGCTCAGCTAAGCATATTGTTCCTTCTCATTCAGAGAAAACTATTCCTACTTCCCAAGGGGTTTATCAGTTGCTAACACCTTAGTACATACTTCTGTCACTTTCTTTTTGTAGTTTTGTGGATATATTAACTACTGTCAGAGGAAACAAATTTATCACCTTCCTCCTTCACTTAAAATCTAATTAATATAAACAAAAAGATTTTAAAATGAGAAGGAAAGGTTACATAGTACCTATCTCATAAGTTGTAATGATTTATAGTTGGAAAATCTTGAACCCATGAAACTACATTACCCAAACCTCCTTTCTGTATTAACCCACAATTGCTTTTGCCTTTCATATACATGCCTCTTTACTGTGGTCTATATATAATTTGGGTTTGCCCTGCCATGCCCTTTCTCTTCCCCTCTCTCTTCCACATGAATTGAGTGAGGAACGTTCTCTGTGTTCTCTAGCTTTCTAGTTAAATATTAATCTCTATAAATATTATACTTTTGGAGTTATTGAATATTATTTTTAAAATTCACAATTTGGCGACTTTATGAAGGGACCCCAGAACCTAACCATATAGTCTTTGCGAGTGTGCCCAGCAGCCACCCAGCAGCACATGTGGCTCAGCACGTCCTAGCTGCCTCCAGTTGCTGCCTTCTCAAGGCACTGCCTTGAGTCCATGCAGCTGGCCCACCACCTGGCATTGCTACAGTGACAGTCCCTGCTTCTGCCACTTCTTCTGAGACTGGTAAACTTAAAAGACTCCCTTCTCCCTCTCCCAGATCCAGAGTGAGTGGTTGGAGAGGGGGTTCCCTTTCCTTGCAGGAAAAAGTTGGTTACCTCCTAACCTCTGCCAGGCTCTTTGCCTTGGGGGAGGGGAAGGAGTCCTCACCTTTTTCATCTGCTCCAGCCTGTGTCCTAGCAACCTGTCTGCTACAAGTTGAGTTTCAAAAAGCAAGGTAACTACTTCAACTCCCAATATCCAGCTGTGATGACTTTTAGACCCCTTAGCAGAAAACCTGCCCTGTTTTATAGTCATATCCTCCATTTTGGTTTCTGACAAACACAATCACTGATGCCCCTTACTCCCACTCACCACCCTAAACACACCCCCTACCCTAACCCTGACCCTCACTCCCACCCCCTACTCCTTCCTGTTGTAGTGTTGCCTCTTAACCACCAGAGGCCAGTGTTGAGCACTCAATTTCTCCCCCTCCCTTTTTCCTCTTGAACCATAGTGGCTGTTTTCTGCCACCAGAGGGCAGCAACACCCCAAAATAAATAAAGTATTACAAATTAAAAAAAAATTTTTTTGCAAATAAAATCCAACAAAAACCATATAACATCACATAAAATAAAATAAAATAAGACAAAATATCCCATACCCTGCCTCTACCCCAAATAAGAAAAAAAAATTTTAAATTTAAAAAATAAAAATACACATATAAAAATAAATATTTACATTGAAAATTATTCTCTTTTCTATTTTCCTTTAATCTATCTTTTTGATTATAATGTTCAGCAGTATGAATGTTACTCTACATGAAGATCTTCTGGCTTTTGCCCAATAAGGAACCTTTAAGGTTTGGGATGGTCTCCTTCTCCTTATGTAGTCACAAGCTTCCTATGGAGAATGCAGGCTTCCCAAGGGAGAGTGCAGGCCAACATGCAGATTTAATTGAACAATTTCATGCATTACTTCCAAGGTCAAATGGCAAAGGAAGATTCTCCCTGACACATGTCTGATTTTTGCAAACCTGTTTCTGAACCATTAAGAGAAGAAAATCCTATTTCTCCTGAAATAGAGATGAAAGGCCCCTCTACTATATCTCAGGTGTAGAACCTCCTCTCTCATACTCTGAAGCACCTCTCTCGAGCTCTGCAACTCTTGGCTAAACTTACCTCCCCTGATCCTTCTCCCAATAGCCCATCCTTCGTGTTTCTCCTACCCCACAACCATTGAATGAGTCCTATTAAAGGCCTTTTCCCCTTAAGGGAAGTACCCTCAATAGGATGCAATGGAGATGTGGTGAACCTAAGACAACATACACCTTTTACACCTCAAGATATAAAAGAATTGACATCTAATACTCGCACTTTTGAAGAAGAATCATATCCAGTAATGAAAAAAATGGCTGATATAGTTTTCCAATATAATCCATCTTACAAAGATGTTGAAAATTTGCTCAAGGATTTTCTAATAGAAGGTGAGAAAAATAAGATCATCTCTCATGTTAATCAAGTCCGAGTGCGCAATGCAGCACACTGGCCATCCCAGGATCCCAAATGGGACTATAACAAATCTGAGGATTATTTGCAGTTATATCGTTGTAGGGAGGCCATTATAAATGCAATGTGAAAATGCTCCGAAAATATAGATGCATGGACAAAACTTGAAAGCCTTAAACAATCCGATGATGAAAGACCCTCCCAATTCATGGATAGGCTCACTGAATTTGGGGGCAGATAGCTTGGCCTTGATCTTTCTAAAGAAAGATATGTTAGGAAAATGAGGCAACCCTTTGTCCACAACAGTTGCAACATGGTCAGGGATTATTTTAAAACACATTGCCCAAAGTGGGCTCATATGGATCTGGAGGAGTTGAGAAAAACTGCTGTTTATGTCTCTAAAGGCTATAAAGAAAAACAGAAAGAGACTAATAATTTAATGGAAATGTTTCAAAAGAAACTAGACTCTTTAAGTGATAAAATTGATAAATAACAAAGAGGGCATGATAACCAATCAATGGCACTTGCCCCTCTTCAAGAATCTAACTATCAGTCCCTTATATGCCACCTCTGTGCAAAAAGGGGTCACATAATGAACTGTAGGAATTGGAAACAAGCAATTAGAAATAGTAATTTCAGAAACTACAACTTTAAAAATAATAACAATTATAGAAATAGTAACAATTATGGAAATAATTACAATAATGATTTTAGGAATCACAACTTTAGGACTGATAACAATTCTAGGAATATGGATCACGGAATTGATAAATCATACCAAATGATTCTGCAACAGTATATCTTGAGTGGAGCTTGTCCCCAAACCACCCAGGGTGCAACTGCCACTCGGGGGGAGCCCAAGGAACTACCCAAAGATAATTAAGGTGTACGGTGGGGGAAGAGGGTTGGGGCAAAGGAATCAGAGGACAAAACCTTTGATTTTCCAGACCCTATCCACTGCTCCCCCATACTGATGAGCCCCATGTAACATTAAAGATTGGCAACATCTATTATGATGGTCTTTTGGACACTGGAGCTTCCAGGTCTGTATTGAAGAGGACACCTGACTCAACATTGCAGTTCCATAGGATTAATAAATGTACTGGGGCTATCAAGGACACCCCAAAACATACCGAAGCATTCACCTAGAATGGTGTCTGTAGGAACCCTAAATATGGAGCACTCTTTCCTCTTGATGCCTGGATCCCCTATAAATTTGCTGAGGAGAGATCTTTTATGTAAGCTTAGAGCCACAATAACTTGCTCTCCAGATGGCTCTATGTCACTGGAATTGCCTGAGGAATCCCTAATTTTGCTCCATATATTTCTTCCAGATAGTCATGAGATGAAGGAATCTCCTACTTTTGAAATCCCAACTGACATATCTGAGTCTCTCTGGGCCACATCATCTTCTAATGTTGGCCTACATAAATTGGCTGTCCCTGCCCAAATTAAAACTAAATCTAGCCCACTTCCTTCCATTCCTCAGTACCCTCTCACTAAGGAGGCAATAGAGGGCATTACCCCAGTGACGAATTCATTAATTGACCAACACATCATAATTCCCTGTAAATCTGAATACAATACACCCATCCTGCCTGTTAAAAAGCCAAAATTGGGGCCCGATGGCAAGAATCTCTATCAATTTGTCCAGGATTTGAGGGCCGTGAACAATTATATAAAGAGACACCCTGTAGTTTCCAACATAAATACTATTGTTTCCTCTATTCCTAGCACAGCTACATACTTTACAGTAGTAGACTTGTGCTCAGACTTCTTTTCCATACTGATGCATGAGGATTCCCGGCATATCTTTGCTTCCACTTGGAAGGGTTCTCAGTGGTTCTGGGCTCATTTGCCTCAAGGTTTCTTAGACAGCCCTACATTGTTCACACAATTCTTAACTGCTGATACAGATGCCATTAAATTTAAATACAGCCATTTAATCCAATATATGGATGATTTGCTCTTGGCTTCACCAAATGCTGAAGCATGCCAAGAGGATAGCAAGCATCTCCTTTTGGAGCTTCATAAGAGAGGCCACAAGGTCTCCAAAGACGAAAGCTCAATGGTGTCTCACAAAAGTTCAATATTTAGGTTTCATTTTAACTGCTGGGTCCCATTTAATTTTTCCTAAACGCATTGAAAGTATCCAAAAACTAATTCCTCCTACCACTAAAAAGCAATTGAGGAGGGGGCAGCTGGGTAGCTCAGTGGAGTGAGAGTCAGGCCTAGAGACAGGAGGTCCTGGGTTCAAACCCGGCCTCAGCCACTTCCCAGCTGTGTGACCCTGGGCAAGTCACTTGACCCCCATTGCCCACCCTTACCAATACACCAAAGTACAAGGGTTTAAAAAAAAAAAAAGCAATTGAGAGCGATTCTTGGAGCAACAGGATTTTGTCAGCAGTGGATCCCTTGCTATGGGGAAATCACTAAGTCCCATGTATCACTCAAAAAAACTCAGTCCCTGAACCACTTAAATAGGAAAAGGAACACTGAACAGTTCTTTCAAATTTAAAACAGACTATCCTGTCTGCCCCTGCTCTAGGCATTCCAAATTATGACAAACCATTTACCTTATATGTCCATGAACAGAAAGGGGTAGCTTTAGGTGTTCTTACTCAACTTTTGGGACCTGCTCAACGTCCAGTAGCCTATTATTCAGCTTAGCTAGACCCAGTAGCTTCAGGAGCACCACCATGCCTTAGAGGAGTAGCTGCCACAGCTTTATTAGTAACCAAATCTGCTGATCTGGTATTAGGATGCCTGCTGACCATAATGTGCCCGCATGAGGTCGAGGCATTGTTAATGAGACATAAGGACACAGACATTTATTGATTAAAGGATTACAAGATATGAGATAACCCTCTTGAATAATGAACATATCACATTAAAACGCTGTGGAGTTCTTAATCCTGAACCTTGCTCCTTGATTGGCCAACTTCCAGTGAGCCTTTACACAATTGTACATCATTAGTGTCCATTCCTGATAAGCCTTGTAATGATTTACTGGACATCCCTTTGGATAATTCAGATTTAATATTATTTACAAATGGCTCTTCCTTTATTAGAGATGGCGTGCGCTGTATAGGAGCTGTGGTAGTTACTGAATTGGATACTCTTATGTCAGCTTCCTTACCCTCACATGTAAGTGCACAAGGTGCAGAACTCACAGCTTTGAAACATGCCTGTATTATTGCAAAGGATAAAAGGGTCACAATTTACACAGACTACCATTATGCATTTGGCATATGTAATGGCTTTGGAATGTTATGGTTTCAGAGGGGATTCTTAACATCAGCTGGAAAATGTATTGCCAATGCAAACCTTATTACTGAATGTCTTTCTGCCATCCCGCTCCTCAAAGCCATAGCTGTAGTTCACTGCTCTGAATACACAGGTGGCACTGAACGTATCTCTAGGGAAAACAATCGAGCAGATATTGCAGCCAAACTAGCAGCATTAGAAGGACACGAATTAATTATGCCACTAACAATTACTGATGATTCGGAAATATCTCTTTCCTATAATGACAAGGAAGTGGGAAAATGGAAGCAAAAATTTAAAGCTAAACAGATAAATCAAGTATGGGTATCATCTGAAGGCAAATCCCTGCTCCCTAGAGCTTTCTATAACCAAATTTGTCACTCCATCCATAAACATGGTCATTTCAGCACCCAAAGCATTGTAGACTCTGTTAAAAAGAGTATGGATAGCACCTGGAATAACTACAATTGCGTCCAAAATATGTACAGCTTGTCCTACCTGCCAGGCCTTTAATCAACATGTCTTTCAAGGAAACGCCTTTGGTGGACTTCCTCTCACTTACATACCATTTGAGCATTTGCAGATTGATTTTATCTCTATTCCAAAAGTTGGGCAGTATAAATTTTGTCTGGTCATAGTAAATCAGCTGACCAGGTGGGCTGAAGCATTTCCTATTGCTTGGGCCATAGCTGCTTTTGTTGCCAAAGTCCTTTTGAAAGAAATTATTCCTCATTTTGGCCTGCCAGTACATATTGATTCAGATAAAGGAACTCATTTTACTGCTTCTGTCTTATCACAAATTTATTCATGTTTGGAGATAACTCCTAAATTTTATACACCATATCATCCCCAGAGTTCTGACCAAGTTTTAAGAATGAATAAAGAACTTAAAACTATGATAGGCAAATTCTGCATGGGGAGACTCGTTTAAAATGGCCCGAAATTCTACCTCTGGCCCAATTTTATCTCAGAAGCAGACCCAGAGGCGATTTACACATCTCACTATTTGAGATGCTATTTGGACATCCACCTATTCAAGCACAACCATTTACCCCTGTCTATACCTCATTGTTAGGAGGGGATACAGCCATTAATTGCCTGTACTACTTATATTTGACTATTGATTATATTTGACTATTGTCATAAGACTTCCCTATTGCTGGATTTGTACATTTGTACTATTTTGTTGCAGTGTATTTGGTTAATAATCCTTGTACTTGAACAACACATATACTACTACACAATAGAATATCTGTATTAGTGACCTATATTGACTTGATATGCCTTTTGAACATTTTGTGCCTTTTGAGATTTTTTTTTGTATTTTCTTCAATGTATTATTGCTTTATCTACCTCATTTGCACTCACACTGGGGATCATGGCAAGTTAAAGAGCTAATGAATCTTATTTTTTGGAAATTAGCCTCTATACTTTACCTCTGTGATTTGTGAAATTACACATTTTTAATGTTTTTGTTTTTTCTTCCTACATGTGCCATACATTAATTGATTTTTTTCTCTCAATTCTTTTACATTTGAAGCACATGTCACAGTATTAAAAAGATTTTTTGATTGCTCTGACTTTTGCAATTGAATAAGCTAAGATGTCCATTTGCATAGCATGTAAATGCATACCCCCAAAGCTTTGGACTATGGAAATCTGCCACTAGTTATTTAAATATTATGAGACTTTTGCTTGATTAATATGTCTAATGCAAGGAGAAACAGACTACAAAGGAGCACAGAAGTTGACCTGCGAAATGCCAAACAAGCACAAAAATGTAAAAGAAACCAAACCAATCCTACAGGGATTGATGACATTCTACACAAAAAAACCCAAAGACTTGATCATGTTTGAGACTTGAGGTTGCAGCATTTAATATACATTAAGATGTAGGACTTCCCTGAACCACACTCTATATCAAGTACACAACATCTATTGTTCTGGCTCCATTATCCCTGAACGTGAAGAAAAGGATCAAACTAGGAAATGCTATTTCCCATTTGTTTCAAGATCTAGTCTCTTTTTCTATTTCTTTCCTGATGTGACGACTTACTGTAGTCCAGGCTGTTAAACTGGGTTAGTGAGTGATTGTTTCTACAAAGCTTATGGGACATGGATTGCTACAAAAACCTGTTGTGATTTGTGAAATTTTTCCTTTTTCCTAGAATTTTTTTTTCACGTTTTTGATATTCTATATTTCCCTTAGAGGTTATTTTTCTTTTTAATTTCTTTGGATTCTTTGATGTTTTTGATAATTCATTCATATAACTTATGACTTGACCATGTATCCCTGTGTGATTCCTATGTGTATCCCTGTATCCTCTTCAAGGGGAATGTGTTATTATTCTCTGCAGGGGGGACTATCTAATTGCTGTGAATTTTGATTTGAATTTGACCCTAATTTAGAACAGAAGACTACCTCCCAGAATCCAGAAGGCTCCATGAAGATGCCTGCAGAAACCACACACTGCACCAGAAGATCCAAAGTGAACTTTGAGATATGACAATTTTGAACTTTGGGAAGAGTTGAATGCATTTATTCTAAATGGACAGTCTTATGCCAAAAAAGGGGACTGCCCCGTAATTGGCTTTTTGTCAATGCACCTAACATTGGTTTTGTTCTTTCTCCCTTTTACTTCCTTTTTATCTCTGAATTATTTTAAGTCTTTTGAATATGTTTCCATGATCCACTGGGGAGACTGTTCTCCCAAAGGATCACAGGGGATAACGTATAGTTGGAAAATCTTGAACCCCTGAAACTACATTACCCAAACTTCCTTTCTGTATTTACCCATAATTCCTTCTGCCTTTCATATACGTGGGTCTTTATTCAGTCTGTATATAATTTGGGTTCACTCTGCCATGGCTTCTCTCTTCCATGTGAATTGAATGGGGAACGTTCTCTGCGTTCTCTAGTCCTTTAGTTAAATAATAACAAATCTCTATAAATATTATACTTTTGGAGATATGAATATTAATTTTAAAATCCACAATGAGAAGGATAAAGAAATAAAAGATATGCTTATCAAATCTGCAGATAAAACAAACCTGGGAAAGAGATAGATCTAACATACTAGGATGACAGTCAGAAACCAAAAGAATCTTAAGGGCTAAATCTAATAAAATGAAATTCAATGAAGATAAATGTAAAGACTTGCACTTGGATAGAAAAAAAAATCTCCTTAATAAATATAACATTTGGAACTATGGTTAGAAAGCAGATTTTCTAAAGGGTTTTCGTAGACTTCAAGCTTGATTTGAGTCAGGAGTGAGTTATGGCAGATCTCAAGATTTAGCAAAAGTATGAAAGCTTTGAGGCATTGGAAATTGATTGTTCCACTGTACTGTATCAGAGTACAGTGTACCTCATAAAAGCTCTGTAATAGTGTGTTAAATTCTGGATACTGAGGTATAAGAAAAATATTGAGAGTCAAGTGTGGTGGCACACACTTATAATCTCTGCTATGCAGGAAGTCATGGCTGGTGGATTATTTGAGCTCATAAATTCTGAGCTACAATGGACTAACTTATTGAGTATTTGTAATATGTCTAAAATCAATATTGTAAGCCCCTAGAAGTGGCAATCCATCAGTTCTCGAGAAAGGAAGAACTGGTTGAGGCTACAAATAGAGGAGGTCAAAATTTTCATGTTAATCATCCTGGGATCAAGCCCATTAATGGCCTCTGTACTTCCAGCCTGGGCAAGACACAATATCAAATTTCCAAATAGAAGACTATACTGAGAAAGGTAACCAGAGAATGAAAAGGTCATAAGTCTGTGTCATGAGAGAATTAATAGATGGAGGTATGCATATTTACCCTGGAGAAGCAATGATTCAAATGGAACATGAAAACTCTTCCCTGAATTGCTTCTATGTAGAAAAAAAGATTCAGTTTCTTTTTTTTTTTGGCCCTGTGGCCAGAACAAGGAACAATGGGTGAAAGTTGCAAAGTAAACAATTTTGGCTCAATCTAAGGAAAAACTTTCTAGCAATTTAGAGCTTTCCAAAAGTGAAATGGAAGGGGGGCAGCTAAGTGGATTGACAGCTGGGTCTAGAGAAGGAGGTTATGAATTCAAATCTGGCCTTAGAAACTTTCTAGCTGTGTGACTGGGCAAGTCACTTAACCTCCATTACCTAGCCCTTACTGCTCATCTGCCTTGGATCCAATGCATAGTACTGATTCTAAGTCAGAAGGTAAGAGTTAAAAAAAATTAAATGGATGGTAGATTCCTACACCTTAAGGGTCTTCAAACAGACCATTTACCAAATAAGTCAAAGTCAGGATTCTTTTCAGGTACGGTTTGCCTTAAATCTCTTCTGAGGTTTTTCTAACTTTCAAATTCTATGAATTTGTGAAAGTGAAGAATGTAAGGTAGTGTCTGAAATCCATTTTAGATTTGAGAGGAGGAAATCTGAAAGGGTTCAGATAAAGGGTAAATAGATAAGAGGTCAGAAACAAAAATTCTACATGGGAATAGGAAGCTCTTAATAAATTCTAAATTCACCAAGAATTACAATTCAGATAGAGAGGAAAAGGAGGCTTTAAAGATAGCAAAACAGATTCACAGTGAACTCACTAATTAATTTAGAACAGATTCTTAAAAGACAGAATAGGAAATGAAAGCAAGCACGAGAAGCATAAGATGAAAATCATGGCATGTTTGTGTAAAACCTGGAAGAACTGCTAAAGCAAACAGTTAATGCGATCACAGGCTAAATAAAAAGTACAGTATACGGAACCAGAAAGGTGATAATCTTTCTAAATCCTGCCATAGTGAGACAATATCCTGAATAACACATTAAATTCTGAGCATCATATATTAGGAAGAATTTAGGTAAACAGAATACCATCTATAGAAAGTTAGGTAGGATGCTAAAGGGTATATTGTATGATAGGGATTTATTGAAGAAAATGGGAAAGTTTAGTCTAAATATATTATTCTCTCATCTCAACCACCCTATGTCCAATCTATTTTCAAAGGCTGCCCTCTTCTTTCCTCTGATATTATCATTACCATGGTACAGGTCCTCCTAACTGTATCCTGACAGTATTGTAACAGTCGGCTAGTAAATCTCTCCACAGTCCAATTCATATTGCACCCAACTGTAAAAGTGATCTTGTAAAAAGTGCAAGTCTATCCATGTTACTCACCTCAGTCAATAAATTCCAGTGGGCTCCCTATAATCTCTAGGATCCAATATTATTTGTATTGAAACTTTTTATATTTTCTCCAGACTTTTTTTTTTTTTAACCCTTGTACTTCAGCGTATTGTCTCACAGGTGGAGGATTGGTAAGGGTGGGCAATGGGGGTCAAGTGACTTGCCCAGGGTCACACAGCTGGGAAGTGGCTGAGGCCGGGTTTGAACCTAGGACCTCCTGTCTCTAGGCCTGACTCTCACTCCACTGAGCTACCCAGCTGCCCCCTTTCTCCAGACTTTTTACATTTTATATCCTACTCTACCCCGCCACCCCATATTCTTTATGAGGCACACTGGCCTCCTCCTTGTTCATTGAGCAAGACACTCCAGTTCCCAATTGTGGGCATTTTCACTGGCTACCCCTCATTGCTTGAATGTTCTCTTTCCTCATCTCCACTTCTTGACTTCCTTTAAGTCAAAGATTCTACACAAAGTTCAAACTAATTCTTCAATTCTAGTGCTTTCTCTCTGTTGATTATTTCCAATTTATTCTGCTTATATAATAGATGTGTCAAACACATGGCCAACAACATTCCCAAGATTGGCCAAAACAAGATAAAAAATTCAAATTGGAGACTTCTGGTTCATGTAAACAATAAGATGGTGGCCATGACATTGTCCAGTGTTTGCCACCATTCAAACCTCCGAAAACAGAAATTATGCACCAAAGATAAAGCAATTTCAGCCGTTTTTATGCTATAGAACATAAGAATTCAAAACAAATAAAAATTCAGACTGAATCACACTATATAATTAAGAAAAAGTAAAGCTAATCAAAGTCATTATTTCTCTGTATATGTACTATTCCATAGTCTTATGGCTATCCACAAAGAGAAAGATAAATTTTCTCTCGTTTTCTGAGACCAAGATATACATAGAATAAATCTGAATTCATTAATATTTTAGTTTTTCTTTATATTATCCTAGTTATAATAGCTTTTTCATTCTGTTTCATTTTGTATCAATTCATAATGCTTCTAATGTGAGTCTGATCTCATATTCATTTTTCTTAAAAGTACAATAATTCTGTTTACATACATATGCTATAATTTGTTTAATTATTCAAAGACAAATGGGAATTTAACTCCATTTTCCAAATTTTTTAATTCAAAAACTGCTACTATGAATATTTTGTTTTATATGAGACCTTTTAGTCACTGACCTCCTTTAGGTAAACATTTAGTTAACAATGTGGTAGCTGGGTCAGAGAGTGTGGATAGTTTAGTTATTTTTACTGAATTTTTCCCAGAATGGTTTACTCTGAAGTTATTACCTTAAAGCCTCTGTAATTCTATTTCTATCTTTTATTATCTTTGTCAATTTAATTGGTATAAAGAGAAACCTCAAAATTGTTTTAATTTGCATTTCTCTCATTATTGGGAACTTAGAACATTCATATAATCTAAATTTCTTTACATGTCTTTTGTTAAGACATGATAATGAACTTTCTCCATAGCCAGAGTTGTGAAATGCCCTTTTACTGTCTTCTGTTTTTTTTTTTCTCCCTTAAAAAAATCCTTACATTCTGCTTTAAAAATCAATACTAAGTATCAGTTCTGAGGTAAAAGAGTAGTAGGCAAGTCCAGAGCCACACAGATAGGAAGTGTCGGGACCTCCCATCTCCAAGTCTGGCTCTCTTCTAGCCACCTAGCAGCCTTTGGTTTTGTTTTTAAATGATGTAACCTTTAACTGGAACTTACTCTAGAATTTGAACTCAAGTTTTTTTTTTTATTTTTTAAATGAACTTCACTGTGTAAGAGGTAAAAATTATGGTTGGACTGAGCATTTAAGAGTTTTGGTAACCAGGAATCAATTACCCAATTCCAAAATTAAAGACCCAAGTCAGGATGACTTTTATGGTAGTTTATTTATAAATAGGAAGAGTGAAGGTGGGGAAAATGAGGAAGAGAGAAAGGGGAAAGAGAGAGAGAGAGGGAGAGAGAGAGAGAAAGAGAGAGAGTTTGTGTGTATATGTATTACTGGTCTGAAGGCCCAAACCAGGCAGGGCTTCAGAGGCCCCAGCAAAGAGAGGCACAGAGGTTAATTAAACAAGGCTTCTAGCCATGAAACCTCTTCCAAGGCAGAAAGCCTCTTTGGAGGCTAGTGCCTCCAGAAAAGCCAAAGAAAAGGGAGTCAGCCTTTCACTCACCCATGTAACAATCCAAAGGGAAGCAGTCTGAGGTCTCAAACTCAAGCTCCTCCAAGGCCAAGTTCAAAAGGCATATTCCCCCTCACAGGAAGTTACCATCATATTTAAAAGATAGTTCTTTGCGTCACTTCCTGCGTCCACCCTCCAGTTCAACGTGGACAAATGGCAGCTTCAACCTTGTTTCGGACTGCCCAGGGGGTAGTCACTTGTTTTTGATTTGTCACTCACTAGCACATGTGGGTCATAGACCTGCCCACTCATCACTTCATTCTAAGTTGGGTGGGGTATACATATTCCTGGCTAAAGTCTAAAGAATGAATAGGGGGGAGCTAATCCCATCTTCACAACTGTTAAGCTTCATAAACAAGTTTTCTTTATACTTAGGAAGATTTACTGACCAATCTGTAAGAAGGCAGGTTTTTCCATATTAATTTCAATTCATCATTTCCTAGATATGACAATATGTGAAATTCAACACTATGGGTTTTAATATATTTAACAAACAATACAGCCAAAATAAGAAATTATGTAGGATCTGAATAAGAGACTAATAAGCCTTCAAAAGAGAGGTTCAAAATTTAAAGTTCTGTGGCAGATAGATTATTGGTTTTTTTTATGTCAAACTGATGAAAGAATTTTTACCGTTAACCAAGGAAGAGGTAATTACTGATTCAACACACTTCAATAAAAACTTAAGTATTTACTATGTACAGCACTGTGCCAGATATTGAAGATATCACTCAGGTAGATTCAGATATTTCCTCCAACAACACAGTTCATAAGCCATTAATTAATGCCATTTCATTCTGTGCCACTATTGTCCATTTACTCCCTTAAGTTTGCCATATGGGGTCTACTCAATATGTTGGAAGCCGTTCTGTAAAAGGGAATTCTTGGTTCTCTTTGAGTACATACTTGTGAAATGGGAATCCTTTGTTCTCTTTGCCTATTTGGAGTTTACACTTTGATTGGCAATAACTTTGAATTAATACAAGCTTCAACTAGGTGGAGGAACTCACAAACCACTTGGTGATTTCACACCTTACTTGATGCTAGGTGAGAAGCCAGTAAGATACTTGGAAAGCTCCATCCTTTCTCCCCAAACTCAAACAGCCAGAGATTCAGAAAAGGTGTGACTCCAAAGGTGACAACTCATGATAATTTAGAAACTGTGATTGGCCCCCATGGAAAGAGACAGGGACAGGAAACCACCATAAAAGCCAGGAAGGCAATCTGGTAAAGTAGAATCTAGTGGAGAGTGAACTCCAAGAAGAGAGTCAGGCCAAGAAGGTTGGCTCAAAGAAGAAAGTCAGCCTCATGAGTCACCTTTAGCTCTAGTCATTGTCTTGTGTCTTGACCTGCTTCTAGGAGGGAACTTGGGTGAGTGGATAGCTGGTTTTTCTGATTGAAGGTTAATAAATCCTGGCTGAGCCAAGCACTGGAACAATATTTAGTTAGATAGGTTAATGTCTTTTCTACCCTTTTGTATTTCTCTACTTTCACTCTTTCCACATATTTTATAAATAAAAAGATTTGCAATTTTCATATATTTAGCCAAACCATTAATTTTAACACTTACAATTCTCCCCTTTCCTTGATATCATAAAGTTACCACTGGAGTATCTGGGCTATTGCATTATCATCCCTTATCCTTACATGGTCATAATATAATCTTCTTTCCTATCATAAATTTCCTTCTTGACAGTTCTTACTCTTGTTTTCTTTAAAATTAATCAATAATTACATATTTGAGCTTACTCATGCTGACTATGAACCTTTCCGTGGTTACACTACATATTTTAAAGCCAGAGAAAGCTGGTAGAAGAGTAGTGCTAAAAAGATAGTCTCTGTTTCTGGAAGAAGTTTGAGTTCATTAAAGGAGTTCTGTAATTTATCGAAGGCAACCCGGTCAATTCTGGGCACAGAATATTGCCCATTTGTATTGATGGACAAGGTCTAGAGCTGTGATGGCAAAGCTATGGCATGCGTGCCAAAGATGGTCCACAGAGACCTCTCTGTGAGAACACATAGGCCCCCAACTTGGCTGGCTGACTGGGAGCCTGGCCTCACCCCCGAATACAGAGGCACTCCAGCCTCTGTCCACCTTCCAGGTAGAGCTCAGCCCTGACTTCACAGCTGGGAGCCCAACCCTGCTTCTGAATGCCGGGGGAGTTGGCAATCAAGCCTCACTCCACTGTCACAGTGGCAGAGTGCGGATGGCCCCACCCCCAAATGCAGCAGTTGGGGGACTCTAGCCTCCCTCCACTGTCTCAGCCAAGCTCAACTTGACCCCACCTGTAAGGATGGGATTTGTGCAAGGGAGATGGGACCAAAGGAGCCAGAGAAGGCAGTTGCTGACAGTTGTTAACACTTGAGACCAGAGAGGATTCTGGGAATCTCTCTAAGGAGGAGAAGGAAAAGGGAGGGCTTCAGGCAGAGGACTGGGAAGAGGGAGGAGGAGGACAATCCAGTTTGGATCCAGTCCTGAGGGCTTCCTGAGGATCTTCCTTTTGGAAATTGAAACCCTGATTCCTTGATCAAAGCCATTCCATCACATCTTATCTATCAACACTTCAACCATCAAGTCAACTAAGTTTGGATTCCATTTTGGGAGCAATCTCTTACTCTCCTTCACCCATTCCCAACCTTGCTGAGAGACCCTTTTCAATCAAACCTTACAATTATAGAAAAGGATAGAAACAGAAAAATAGAAATAGGAGAAGGGGTGAGGGGAGAAGCTTAGGAGAAGGCTCCCACCAAAGTAATGGACCCCATAGGAATAGCAAAAAGGGCACCCCCAAATCCCTCTGCCCTTCACCCTTTTCCCCAATCCCTGATTTGCAAATAATAAAAAGCCATTCAACAGTCATATAGCATTCCAGAGTGCCTGAGAGATGACGAGGGAGAGAGGAACCACAGCTTGGTCTGGCTGACACCATCTTGAAGCCTGACCACCTGCTGTGAATTTAACTGATTGGGGGTAGGTTTGTGTGAATCCCGTCCTTATACAGGATTGGTTTGGGGTACCACATCCTTCCTCTTATAGGGAAGCCTCTCCCTGACTCCTGTGGGGCAGCACAATGTGTCACCCAGTTTCCAGGTGACACCCCCTTAAAGTCTCTCCAGCCCCAGGGGAGTGCTGGAAGAGAGACTCACCAAACAGACTTTCTCCATCTCCCTTCTTTGAAAAATTCATTACTACCCTTTTTATTGTTACACATCCTTGAATGCAGCAGGTGGGATACTGTATGTAGTCATGGGGCATGGTATACAGCTGGGGGCATAGCATGACACACAGTATGTCACGCAAGGGGGGGGGTCTGGCACAGGGTCCCTAAAAAGTTCTAAAAGGCTCACCATCAGTGGCCTATAGGCTGTCCATCCAACGGCATGTAATAATCTGAGGAATAGGCATTCTTCATTCAATTCATTTTTCCTGTGTATATGCTTAGATCAAACTGTTTCTTCTTTCATACAAAGATAAGCTAAGATATAACACCTCAATATAAATAACTTACTATGCACTGCAATGTAGAAGAGATAAGCTACTCCTACAAATTGCTATAAAGCAAAACATAATGTGATAAGCAAAAAAAGAAAAATCTAAAATGCTATCAAGAAATTTGAAAAAAGAGAAAGATTGCTTTAAGTTTTGGGGAAATCAAAAATGGTTTCATAGAAAAGGTAGAATATAAATTTGCCCTTGAATAGAGATGATTCATTTCATTGAAAAGAGTTAGGGATGATGGACAGTTTATGCTAGGTATAAAGGAAAGGAAAAAAAAGGAGATAGGAAAGGACAAGATGAAAACAAGGGACAATGATTTTAGCAGAAATCTAAGAGTAGAATGAGAATAGTGTGCAATAAATTTGGATTAAGTTGGAGTCAGACTGTAGAGGCTTTCTGAAATATTAAGATATTTTCTAGGTAGAGAAATTCCTAAGGACAATGATGGTAAACCTTTTAGAGACCAAGTGCTGACCCCCCCACCCTTAGTAGCTGCATTTGGGGGCAGGGAGGCAGGCTCCCAGTCAGCTTGGTGAGGGGAGGTTTGCTGCCTCCTGAGACCACGGGAACCCCAGCCACACTAGGGGACAAGCAAGGGAGTTGCTCCCAGGCTCAGCAAGAAAAGACTAGTAGGGTCAGTTAGGTGGGGGAAGGCTTGGTGGGGGGAGTTGCCTTCTTATTATAATGTAGGGTGCATGTCCTTATCAAGTCTGATTCAAATGCAGCCCCACATGGTCTCTACTTACCTCGGTTCACAGAGATGCAACTTCAGTGCCTTTTAGGCTACTTATATTTGTATAACAATGGTGCACCCATGAGGTGACTGCCATACTGGGAGTGGGGCTGCCTATTGGACTTCTACCCATGTGGGGATAAGAGCAGGGGGCAGAGGGAGTGCAGTTAGCCTTCTGTGGGGAGGGGTAACCCTCTACACTAGTCGCTGGAAGGGAAGGAAGGAACCAAAGTTGAGATCTTTTAGGGGATAGGGCCAGTCTTGGTGTTGGGAGAGGAGGCCCCCACCTCTTGCCCCCTGTAATCCCTAGTCCCAGGCAGTAGAGGGACAAAAGGAGGGGAGTGGCCTGAGCTCTGGGCTCAGGGGAGGGAGTAAGAGCAGAGAGGTGGAGAGACACAGTAGAGAGGGGGAAGGGAACAACTCTGTAGGGGGACAGCAGGACAGAGAAGTCTCTGTCTGCCATCTCTGGTACATGTGCCACAGATTCACCAACAGGGTCCCTGGAAGTAGAGGAGTGCCCTAGGAAGTAACATAGTACACTGGGAAATCAAACTAGGAGGTTATCAGAATAGACCAGATAACAATAATATGCAGTTGCAATGGATATGGAAAGGAGGGCAAAAACATAATAAGAGATATTGAAGCTTCTAACAATCCTATCACTCAGACCAGCCAGGGAGGAAGAAAATTAAATCAACATCCATAAGTGTTCTGTATTCATGTTTATGGATTTGGATTTATCTAGTAAATCTCTAGTATCTCTCCCTCTGCCTTGCAACTCCAAACTATGTTCTTCCTCACTGCAACTTCCAATCCCTTCATCCTTATTTTTTTTCCCAGGCTATCACCCCAGCATTGGCTACATACTCTTTTCTTCTCCATCTTTATCTCAAGATCCTCTTTGTTTTGGGTCCCTTATACCCTTTGACCTGTCAGAGACCTTGCTTTTGTCAAATTCCAGTCTTGGACTACTCCTACTATTTATTGTTTTCCCTGCTACTGATGTGCCACTGAATAAAACTGGAGAAAAACATGAAATTGTGCTAACAGGGATTACTACAATTTTATTTTATAAAATCTCAATTGGGCCCTTACTGAAATATGGCAATCCTTTTAAATCTCAGTAACTCACCATCCCATGCATCACAGGAATTCTTCCAATCCTTTTCTTCCCTCCTCAAACTTCCCAAAGCTCCTCTCTCCCAACTTTGCCTCATGCCTCATACTTCACTGAAAAAGTTGAGGCCTCTTGCCAAGAGTGCTATTCTCTCCCTTCCTCTCTTCCTTCCAGACTAATTTCACATTATTCTCTCTTACTCATTATTATCCAACCTGGCCTATTTTCTTTTCCTGAAACTAGGAACTCTACCTTTGGCCTCCTATGTCTAAAATGTTCTCTATCTCTTCATCTTCCCATCTTGAAATCCCCA
Organism: Gracilinanus agilis; assembly: GCF_016433145.1. Taxonomy (NCBI): domain Eukaryota; kingdom Metazoa; phylum Chordata; class Mammalia; order Didelphimorphia; family Didelphidae; genus Gracilinanus; species Gracilinanus agilis. Next base: position 137,084,827 of record NC_058133.1, read on the forward strand.
ATTCCTTGTAAGATTCAAGTGCAACCTCGACTTCTCTGAGAAGCCTTTCTTGATCCTCCAAGTTATCACTCACCGATAGTCAACCCACCAAAAATTACTTTGTATATACTTTGTATTTAGTTATATGTATATATTTGTATCCACTTATTAGAATGTAAGCTTCTTAATGGGTTAGGGTCTATTTAATTTTTGTCTCTATATCTTGAAGCCTAAAACAAGGATAAATAACTATGCTGTTGGTATTTAATAAATGCCTGCTAAATCGAATTGAAGTGAACTGAAACATGGATGAAGAACTGGTAGGACTTGCTTATTTGTAAAGGAGGAAAAGCTATAGATAAGGCTGAGATTATTATGAGTCTGGGTGATAGGGGAAAGATGGTGACAAAAGAAACAGAAGTTAGAGGAAATATGAATACAACTTTTATAAATGTGAATATTTAAGCAAATCATTTTCCTCCAGGATACCACATACATATATAAAAGCAAATGCAACAAATGCCTTCTAATAACAAGTAAAAAGTCAGTACAAGTGAAATTCCTGAAAACTGTTAAATTCTTTAAAATATTAAAATGTAAAATACAAGTTTTAATTTTAAAAGTAAGAATTTTTCTTAATATTATACTTACAGAATTCTTTAAACAATCATCGTCGACATCAAAGTTTGAAGTATCTGTAGGACTACTAACTTCTGGGATATAAGGTGCTTCACAGTTCCGAATATTATCCCAGTCAATGCCAGCAAAAAAAGGGTGGTTTTTAAAGTCATCTATGCCATTTTGTCCAAGTCGATGTTCTCTGCTACAAATGAGCCTTCGAATAAGGTCTTTAGCACTTTCAGAGACATCTGTCACTTGAACTGGAAACTGAAACCTCTCCTAAAAATTGGATAACCATAAGAAATAAAAAATGAACATTTGATTTAAGAATATACATTACACCACCATAATCAATAAAAATCAATTATAATGTTTAGATTTATGTTAATTGGGGAGTTTAAAATATCTATATTGACAATAAATCAATATTGTTAAACATGAAGTCAGGAAAGTATAAGTTCAAATCCTACTTCCTATACTTAACTAGCTACATGACCACATCAAGTCAGTAATGTCCCTGAGTGAGTATGCTCAATGTCATTATGCATCTAACACACACAGAAGGCTGTGCAAGACACCTGGAAAGATATGAAGCTGATAAAAGACTTGGTATGTGCCTCTCATGGAGTCAATATAAAGGAGAATATGAATATATATATACACACACACATATATGTATATGTACACACATATATATATAATAACACTAAATAAATTTATAAAAATTATGCAACTGAAGTATTGAGTTTTTATTGGCTTGGAGGTTGAGACTCATCATCCTTTCTCCTAAATATCCTCTAAACTTCCCTATTTCTTAACCACTCTTCCAGTTATCCAGGTTTGTAACCTTAAAGACAACACTGACTTGTCCCTGTGCTTCACAGTGGAACAACTAAGCAGTTGTCACATCTTGCAGATTCTATCTACATCTATTTCATGTCTCCTTTTTCCCCCATTCACAAGGCCATTCATAGGCCCTCATCAACTTCTACTTGTACGACTGTACTGGTTTCCTAAGTGGCTCACTTATTTCCTGACTCCCTTTCTCTAATTTATCCTCTACATCTGTCAAATTTTTACTATTAGGAATAATGATATTATTGTTTAAGTTTCACTTTTATAATTTTTATTTTCATACCATTGGTATACTATTGATATTAAAAATCTGGGCTTTTGTTTTTAGGAAAAATGTGAGGCTTTAAAAAGTTATGACTAAAAATATTTAAAGTTGGTCATTTTCCTAGAAAACATTAGCATTTTTAGATTACATTATGTTATTTCGTTCACCTAGAAAGTTTTTTAAAAAAAGATTTTAAATACTAACTTTGTGATTCATTATTTTCCCATAGGTTTCCACCAGAGATTCAGCATAAAATGGTGTTTCTCCATAGAGCATTTCATACATGCAGACACCCAAAGACCACCAGTCACACTCTGGTCCATACTTTCCTTTCCCATCTTCCATGGCTTGAAGGATTTCTGGAGATATATAGTCTGGAGTACCAACAGCCACAGAGGATTGAACCTGTAGAAGTACACATTTTTAGTAAGCTAGTGAATCCCCACATGATGAAATTAGGGTTCTTCAAAATAGTGAAATAAATATCAAATAAAATCATCAGGAAACAGGGAAGTGTTGATTCCAATGAAAATATCCTTTACATCAGGGTCAGCAACCTTTTTGGCTGAGAGAGCCATAAACGCCACATTTTTTAAAATGTAATTTCGTGAGAGTCGTACAGTGCTCATAGTGTGCACTCCTGTAACAGCGCCTGAAAAAAAAAATTGACTTTATGGCTCCTGCAGAAAGAGCCATATCTGGCCCTCAAAAGAGCCAGATATGGCTTGAGAGCCATACGTTGCTAACCCCTGCTTTACATAATACTACTACAGGTGACTACAGGAAGCATCCTGAATTAAAACTATTCAATATACAGATGTCCTTTGTCAGAACTGGGACAAAATGCTTGTCTTAGGCATGATTTGAAAATTATAAAAATCATTGCATTTGAAAACAGTGTCCTCTATCTTCTGGAGACTTCTAGTCTTCACTATAAGACAAAAGATAAGCTAAAGTCAATAACTATATACATAGAGAATAAGTTTGGTTTTTTTTTTTGGCATTCAAAAAAATGGTTTGACTTTAATGTTATATTAAAAATTCTCTTATTACAGAACTCCTCTTTACCCGTTCCCCTCCTAAATACTCACTTTGCCCCTTAAACTAGCGGGTTTTATTTTTTAAAAACCTTAATTTGCTAATGGTATTTTAGCTTTTAATATTATTTATTTCAAATATAAAACTGACAAATAATTTAACACACACTTATGGGAATAAACTGAACTTGACTACATAGTCATGCACCAAAAAAGAAAAGACAGGAAAAGCATTTATTAATAAATACTACTCATTAAATGCATGTGGTATCTCTAATTTGTTCATTTTGGAAAAAAAGAAGTACACAAAAAAGAGCATTAGTTAGGAAAAAATTGAAAGATAGACTATGAAAGAGTTTATACTCACAAAAATGAGGCAATATGGTATGGTGGTTAGAGAGGACACTTAAAGAGGATCTAGGTTCAAGCCCTGCTGCTGACATACATACTGGCTATGTGACCTAAGGGATTCTGACATGTACTAGCCCTAAAACTATAAATTGCACTACAAGTGCCAACCTACTTTTGTAGATCAAACCCAGTATTAAAAAAAAAAAAAAAAAAAAAAGCTCATCACACACAAGCGCGCGCGCACACACACACACACACACACACACACACACACTCCCCAATTTAAAAACACCGTGGTAATTCCTTTGATTAAAGAATTATTAGATAGCACAACCTCAACAGTGCAAAGGAACTTAAAGATCATCTAGCCAAATTTGCACTAAAATGAGAATTCTACTTTGTAACATACCTGACAAATGAATATTCATCAAGCTTTTGGCTTTGCTTGAAGACCTTTATTGAGAAGTAAAATCTACCTCCTAAAGCAGTCCATCCTACTTTGAATAGCTCTAATTATTAGAAAATGTCTCCTAGTTTTAAATCTAAATTTGCCTCTCTGAAACTTCTATCTATTACTCCTTGTTCTGCTCTCTTGGACCAAGAGTCTTTCCTCTTTCACATGACAGCTCTCCAAAAACTTGAATGAATATCATTATCATCTTCCCCTAGTATTCACTGGTCTGGCTAAAGAATTCTAAGTTCAACTAATCCTCATATACCATAATATAAGGGCCCTTCACCAATTTGGCCAAATTTATTTGGATGATCTTGGCAATCAAAATGCTTCTCAAAAGTGATGTCCAGTTCTCACTTCAGCAGCACATATACTCAAATGTGATGTCCATAAACTAAACACAATGAAAAGTGGATGGCCAAACCAGAGTCAATGCAGTACTATTACTTTCTTATCAATTATTAAGCGACTCTTTTGTGTCAGGTACTAGGCATATGAATACAAAAATAAAGAAATAATCTTTCCTGTCAAAGAACATATTTTCTATTGTTGGAGTTTATATTTCATGACCTTCAAAATGCAAACTAAGACCATTTAATCTTTTCTAGTTGTAATATTATACAACTGATTTAGGAACTTGAAGTCCACTAAGAAGTCCAGGTGTTTTTCAGGCAAATTGCTCTCTAAATATAGCCTATTAGTCTTAGATTTCTTAAACTGGATTTTATAGAATCCAATATATGACAATACATTTATGTATTTAAATGCATATAACTAGATTTGGTCAAATGCTCTAACCTATTGAACCCAATTCTGATTTGTCCCATCTGTACGGTTACCTAGCTCATAGATCTTAACTCTAGTGTAGCAATTCTCAAACATTTTGATCTTAGGGTCCTTTTTAAAGTTAAGGACCTCACAAATAGCTTTTGTGTGTGTACACACACACACACACACACACACACACACACACATATACATACTTAATATATAATTTAATTGGAAATTAAAATGTTTAAGCATTAAAATGAAAATAGTTTTGACCTTGAGGATGCCCTGACAATACTTTTAAGAACGGCTGCCTTGAGATATAAAAATAGAATGACATTATAGCAATTGCTATGTGAAAATCTTAGCTATTCTCTTGATCAACTACTAGAAATAAGGAATTTGGCAACAAGATAATAAAAGATAATAGCTTAGAATTTTTTATTTTTAATTTTTGCAGTGAAGTTATGAAGTATGAGAGCATATGTTAATTTGATTTGCAGAAAACCAACTCAATCTATTGTTAGTTCAATACTCAATTTGCAGGGTCTTGGCAAATTATTCAAATAATTTCTCTATCTCTTCATTGTCAATAACCAATGTTGGTACATAAAGTATAATTATTTTCAGGGTAGTCTTTTATCAGTACTGTAATAATGGTGACCAAATATTTAATGAAATAATGTTTCTTGATGTTGGGCATTCAATAAAACATACTCTGCCAACTCTTTTTTTGCTTCTTGAAGGGGTACCTGTAAACCATCTTTCCATTTGGCTATAAGTCACTATTTTCTTTTGTTTTTGTTGTGTTTTTTTTTTAATTAGTAAGAATGCTAAGACTAATACGATTGAGTTCCAGAGAACATGTCCACTCCTTGATTTTAGGACCAGGATCTGAGATTCAGATAATTAATAATCAATTTAAGTTTATTTGTCATTTTTATTCTAAGTATTCACGTCCCCTTTCCCACAAATCTGCCATTATCATTGCTGAAGTGAAAGTAGGCTATATAGGACTGAGAACAATTTAAAAATTTTCCTTTCTTTCACAAGTGGTTATGGCCCCCCAAAAAAAGATTACTGAGGAACAATAAGAAAGCCAGGCTATTAATGATATGCATTTCCATACTTAGCTAGGTTAGTTACCAGAAAACAGATTCAATCTGTTATTGGTTCAATATTCAAAATCTTTCCAGGATGGTAGGTTTTATATACCTTACAGAAACCAAAGTAAAATCTATATCAAAATAAGGCAAGTAATAATACCAAACCAAAGATAAGGATATAGGAAAAGGTATTTCAAATATATAATACCATTTAAATAAATCAAGATTATTCTGCATTCATTAGAAAACACAAGAATGGAATATAATATTGCAAAAAAGAATAAAAGTTAAATTTATAACAGAAAATGAATGAAAAGGCTTTTAAGTGTTAATTAGATGAAAAGCACTAGATATATATGTATATAAAATATATAAGCACTGGGGTTAAGAACAGAAAAGAAAGACAATGTCTGCTCTCAAGGAGCTCACATTCTATAGGAAAGGTAAGGTAAACAAGCAGGAGGGAGAGGTAGAGAGGGAGAGTGGGAGAGAGGGAGACAGAGAGAGAGAGAGAGAGAGAGAGAGAGAGAGAGAGAGAGAGAGAGAGAGAGAGAGAGAGAGAGAGAGAAGCATATGAGCTTTCTAAGAAAAAACAGACTGGCCTCAGGTATTTCCTAGTTGTGTAATTCTGAGCAAGTCCCTTGGTCCCAAATGACCAGCTTTTACTACTCTTTTACCTTGGAACTGATTTTTAGTATTGGCAGAAGGAAGGAGTTTTAAAAACCCAACAAATTATGACTTGGGAAAACATCTAAAACATAAGAAAAGTAAATAAGTACAATAAACCAAGAAAAGAATTAATGATAAAATAAATTCTCTCATGCTTATACATTACTATTTTCTAAGAGGAAAAATATCCATCTATGTAGTAAAAAAATAAAAAAAAAACAAGATTATCAAGGGATGAACAGATCTTAAGAAATTAAAAGATTTAGCAGAATTTTAAAAATCAGGAAAAGTTACACAGAAGAGTTGCATTAACTTTCTATGCATGGAGTCCTCTTAAGTAAGCAACCTCTTACAGGGGAGGGGAGGGAGCAATAGAGTGGGAAATTACAGGAATGAGGATATGAGGAGTGGAGACAGAGGAGAGTGGCTAATCCATTCCTACCAACTTCATAAGTTTCTCAAAAAGTAAGAAATGCTTTAGGAGAATAGAATAAAAACAAAGGGAAGGAGGTGCTGGGACAATCCCTCTTTTAATAACAAAATTGTTAAAGGAAGAGTGATGGGTCTAAACATAGAAAGGGAAAGGAAATGAATCCAATGAAGAATAATTTCATGGGTAAGGCAATATACATTAAAAGGAAAAGAAAGTTACTCATAATGAAAGGGGCTTTATTTGAGGAGAGGATGGAATTGCACATTAGGAAATCATCTTATCTGAGAAATGGTTATATCTCCCTGGATAGCAACGTACCCAAAGAAAAATTACATGAGTCCCCACAGAGGGCCTACATCCATAATTTTAGAGAAGTCTTAGAAACAGATATAGGATAACATGGTTTCAGGCATGGATTGATGATGATAGGGACAGGACTAAAGACTAGGCCTCATATCTTGGGAAAGAGAAAGCTCTTACCACAAAACACTACTTTCATCAGGCTTCACAACAGTTCCCACCCCGCTTAATTGTGGTTTCACTTTCTGCAGTTTCAGTTATCTGTAGTCAACTTTGAATTCCAGAGATAGGAGAGAGCTAGGAAAGGGGCTTCCACTGCTGGATGAGGAAGGAAACCAGTATGTAGTTCAAGAACACAAGATCAGGAACAAACATAGTCCAAGTACATATGGATGGAAGACAGACATGTGGGCTGGAGGTAAGGTGAGAAGAATGGGGTAAAGATCCATTCTTCATGTAATGAGGTCTCTCTACCAGTTCCACTGGTGGGATCTTTTGTTAGCTTTATTCTTTTTGAGGGGAGGAGTATAAGGAACACTAAGCAGAAGGGCAGGGACAGTGATAAGAGTACATATACTACTATCATTTGCTTATATTTAGTCTTGGAACATATCTCCCAGGAATATGGGGGTCCTACTGTATACTCCTCAGAAAATGACATTTTTTTTTTTTTTTATTTTAAACCCTTAACTTCTGTGTATTGACTTATAGGTGGAAGAGTGGTAAGGGTAGGCAATGGGGGTCAAGTGACTTGCCCAGGGTCACACAGCTGGGAAGTGTCTGAGGCCGGATTTGAACCTAGGACCTCCCGTCTCTAGGCCTGGCTCTCACTCCACTGAGCTACCCAGCTGCCCCAGAAAATGACATTTTAAAGAGCAAGATACAGCATAAAACAAGATAAAGAACACTACATAGTATGAAGATGGGATTAACTCTCCCCTTGGCTACTTTTAAATTTAATCAACCAGAAGCAAATACACCCCTACTTAACACAAAAGTAGGGGAAGTCCACAAACTACTTATTAAAGGGGTTTGTATCCCCAGTAACAACTGATGCCCCCTTGGCAGTCCTAAGCAAATTTAAAGACTACAATTGGTCCCCTAAAGTACAGGAAGGTACAGGAAGTGACGCAAAGAAGGTTCTTTAAAAGTGGCCAAAACTTCCTGTCACGAAGTTTTTGAGCCCTTTCTAGGCTTTGGAGACTGGTGGATGACCTTCTTCAGCATGGACCTGGGACTCCAGCATTTGGCAAAACTGCCCTTGGATTTTCCCCTTCGGACTGCAACGTGGGTGAGTGAAAAGTTGACTCATTTCCTGGAGAGATTAGTTTCCTGAGGAGACTGCATGGTCATTCACCACCAGATCCTCTGGTTTACATAGCCTTCTGGCTAAATGGCCCTCTGACTGAGGGTCCTCAGGTGGAGGGTTAACAAGCCCTACCTGAGTTAAGCCAGGCACCAAAGCAAACATTTAGGGTGATTAGCTAGACTGCTTACTCTACCCTCTTTCACATTTCTCTACTCTACTCTTTCCTTTTATTTTGTAAATAAAAGCTGCTAAATAAAAAGTCATTTTGACTTGAGTTATAATATCAGCGACCACATCCTCTTATATTTAGTCAAACCATATTAATTTTATCCCCTACAATAGCATTTACAAAGTCAATAGCAACTTCCAACTGATAGAAGAAGAAGCTCACTTCTGGAAATTTAGAAGTTCACCTCCTAAAAGATACAAAGAAAAAAAAATAGGAGCTAATAAAAGTTGTGTCCATGAATTAAAAAATAAAATTCAGAACAAACTTTCAAGGAAAAATAAATTTAAAAGGAGGAAAAAGCGAAAGAAAACTTCCTGGAAGAGAGTAAAACAAGAGGAAATTATGTAAAATAAGGGATAAAAGGAAAGAAGGAAGAGAAAATTTTGAACTATTTCCTTAAGCCAGGGAAAAGGGAGGTATAAAAGGATAGAAATCAATCAATAAAAAGAAATAAAGTAAAATTAACCATTTAAACTGTTCATCCAAAGGACAGAGATAGGTAAATAGGAACATAGAAAAGAAGAAAATTTTAGGAACAGATAAATACCAAATTAGTAAGCAAAACCAATAATGCAAACCCCGTTATTTCCCCCAAAAGTACTGATTTAAAAGAGGAAGGAATTGCGAGTTGAGAATTTAAAAATATATATTCTCAAAATGTTACATGATCAAAGGAACAAGCAGTTCTTGAAGAAAAAATCCAATATCTAGGCAGTCATATGAAAAAATGCTCCAGATGATATCTAATAATTAAAAATGTAAACTAAAACAACTCTGAGATTCCACCTCACACACTTTAAATTGGCCAACTTTATAAAAAAGAAAAATAAATGCTGAAAGGATTGTGGAAAAACAGGCACATTCATGCACTTTACTTAGTAGAGTATAAATTGGCTTTGCTATTCTGGAAAAGAATTTGGAACGATGTCCCTAAAGTACTAACTTGAGCACATCCTTTTGGCTTAGAGATTCCACTACTAGGATTATTGCCAAAAAGAACAAAGAAAGAAGGAAAGGACCCATATGCACAAGAATATTTATATGAGCTTATTTTTTGTAGAAGCAAAGAAATAGAAAACTAAAAGGATTCCTATAAGCTGAAGAATATCTTAAATTACATTTAAAAGTAATGGAATGAAAAAATGATAGTTTTGGAGAAAATTGTATAGACGTGAACTGATGGAAGAGTGAAATGAACATAACAAGGAGAAAAATGTATATAATTCTATAATGACAAGCAACTTTGAAAGACTTTTAAGAACTCAGACAAATGTAATAACCAATTATGATTCCAAAGGACTAGTGATGAGACACCTCCAGACAGAGAACTACTAGATTGAAAAAGTAGAATAAGAATATTTTTGAATAGAGTCAATATGGGCATTTGTTTTCCTTTATTATGCATCTCTTTACAATGGTTTTGTTTTTCCTTTCCCATGGAAGAAATAAAAGACAAAGAGGGAAAGAGAAGGAAGATAAAATAAAATGCTGTTAATTGGAAAAATAATTTAATTTAGAAAAAGAGAAAAAGGATAAAAATTAGGGCAAAAGAAACACAGGAAATGTCTAATAATCATGATGTTAAGCATTAATGAATTAAATAATTCAATAAAATGGCAATGAATAAAAAATAAATCTGCTAAATAACATAAATAATAATGAGATAGCCAATATAAATGATTAGTAGTTTGAATCAACATAGTAAAGTCTATTCTATTTGTACATTTAATACCAAATAAATCAAATTATCAACAATTTAATTTTAAAATTAGATACAGTTAATATGAATGGATTACACTTTTTCTACTTGAGCTCAAAGCATATAACTAAGAACAATGGACAGAAGTTGTAGAGATATAGATTCAAGACAAATTTTTCCTCAAATTTAGATTTTATGCTATAAGTTTATAATAATAATATCCATGCTGCAATGAATAGTCAAAAGATCGTCATTTCTAGGAGAAAGAAAAATTAGTAATAATCATGTGAAACAATGCTCAAATTTGAAATCAATGAAATAAGTAACAGAATAATTAGGATACTATCATGTCCATCAAAATAGAAATGATTATTTTAAAAAGATAAAATTCAATATGTGAGAATGTGAGGAAACAGAGAAGGTCATCAAACTTTTTGAGAAGTGAAAACTGGTATAATCTTTTAGAGGAAATCAATTTTGAAAACAAGAACTTAAAATTAACAGTCCTTTTATCAAGTAATTCAATTACTAGAACCAAAACCAAAGGGGACATTTTTAAAAGTAGGAAATTCAACTAAACAAAAAATACTCCTAACACTTTCTGTTAGTTATAGTCAAAAGGAAATAATTATATATAAAGCAATTAAGTAACAGCTGAATAAACTCTGTATGTCAACAAAATTGTACCTTGAGAGTTATAGATAGGTACTAAACCAGTAATTTTATTGGCATAGAGAAATCTCTAATGAGGAAAATCTTTTTATTAACACACTTTATGTGAAACTTACATAGAAAGTTGCCTAGAGCAGTGATGTCAAAATCAAATAGAAACAAGAGTCACTAGATAATATATCAAGATCCTTGAGGGTCACATACTGTCTTAGAAAAACCAAATATAATTATATATTTTAATAATAAGTCAACACATTAAAATAATAAAGAAACTACCTTTTCATCTGGTTCAGGATTCTACAACTCATGAGTGTTGGTGAGCTATAGGCAGTGTGTTTGGCACTTCTAGCCTAGACCAATGAGAGCTTAAGGAACCTTCTAGTCCAGAGATACAAAACCAGTATGAGAGGTGAACTTGAACCCAGATCTTTTTGGCTCTGAGAGTGGCTCTTTATACACTATACCATATTACCATCCATGATGGAATATAAAGATTCCACAAAAATATATAAAAATTGCAAGAAACATAGAAAGTCTACAGCAATGCAAAGAAAAGAAAGCAAAGTCAGAAAATACATCACACTGTCTTTGACTATGGCTATCCGAAAATTTATAACAACAAAATCTGCAAAAGACACAAGTAAAAGGGAGAACAAAAGAGGGAATAAAAGAAAATATCATCATTCTTTTTTTATTTTTATGTCTAATTTCATTCCTCATTATGTTGGTTTTATTTTGACTATACCTATTAAGTTTGAAACAAAACAAAATTTAGAACAAAGACATTATAGGAAAACTCTATTATAAGAAAGTTTCCAGAAATGATTTCTAAAACAGACGAATAAAGAAAAAAGGTTTTAATGAAAATTTTTGAGGCAATATTTTTCCAAATATACATACTGTTCCATCTTCCATGAGTTTCAAGCAAGAACCAAAATCCGCTAACCGAATGTGACCATTCATATCCATTAGGATATTATCAGGCTTAATATCCCTGCAAAAAAAATGCATTAAAGTTTTAGATGGGGAAAAATATACATGAGATGTTATTTGATAAGATTGCTCTTAAATTGTTTCTTTTCTAAAGAACTTTGGGATTCGCTAAGTAATTATTATTTATTTGTGAGTTCAAATTGCCAGCAAGAGAGTAATATATACCTCTCTTGTGGACCAGAAACTTAAGATAATCTGCTTGTCCAGAGTTCTGCCATCTACTTCTGATTAGCAACAGCCTTTTGAATGGCTATCAGAAGCTGAATATATATAGTAGTTCTATATTTGTCCATTTCTTTATGCTGAGAAGGCATTAAAAAGTAATATCTTACACATTTTTGTGAGTTTCTGATGGCAATTCCTAATATGTAAATATGCATGTTATTTTATGATGGGAATAGGAATCATCTTTATTTGGACTAAATTATAGTCATCCCTAGCTTACATTCCTTTCATACTGCTGTTAGGACTATTCTCACCACAAACAGAAGTATGTTTTATACAGGCCTATATTACATTTTTAAAAAAAGCTTGTGATTATTCTCTACAAACATCACAGGAAGAGCAAAAAGTTAAGAATGTAGTTAAGTGTATGCCTGGAGTTTTCTTGAGCACTAATAACAGCACATATATTTAGTTCTCCTATCTCAATGTTAATATTTGAAAACATCTTCCATTTTGCAAAAATAAATAAACTGCTTCAAAATACAATGAAATATCCATGTCAACTATAACGTCATAAGTTCATTTCTTCAGAATGGTTACTTTCCCTTTGCTGTTGCCACAACAATTTTGCAAAGTAAATGAAAGCTTTGGTTGAGTATATAGCAACAGTTGACTCCATGATTTCTCTCCTTCCAACAAGACTGATGGCAACTAATTCATATCTTTCTACCCCATGTAGCTCAGCTCTTGTTCATCTCTTCTTCCCATAAATTCTTCTTAAGGGATCTACTCATTGAATAGAATATTTTTCTTTACATTTGCATGAATACAAACACACCATTTTGAGTTATAACTCTTCTACTCTTGCTACATGAACAAATCACCTTATTGTCACAATTTAGGGGAGATCCAGATTTGGAATTTCAGAGGAAATTATGAAGTACAGTAAGTGAAATTCTCAGTAGTTAGATATCAGGGGAAGATTTCATTAAAATCAAAGTATCTACCAAGTCAAATCTCACACTTTAAAACAAGGTTTAAGAGGCCTTAAAAGTACAATTATAAAAAAGATATACATTTTCATACTATTAGCTTTTTTTAAAAGTATATTCCATTTATGTACTTATTTTTATTAAGCCTCTTCCTCACCTCACACCACAGAAGGCATCATCTGACAAAATATATAGATGATAGTTTACGCGTTTCCATTTCTCAGTTTATTCTCTGGAGGTGAATGTTCACAAGTTATTCTTTTTTTTGTTTTGTTTTTAACCCTTGTACTTCGGTGTATTGTCTCATAGGTGGAAGATTGGTAAGGGTGGGCAATGGGGGTCAAGTGACTTGCCCAGGGTCACACAGCTGGGAAGTGTCTGAGGCCGGGTTTGAACCTAGCACCTCCTGTCTCTAGGCCTGACTCTCACTCCACTGAGCTACCCAGCTGCCCCTCACAAGTTATTCTTAATTAAACCTGTAACTGTATGTAATAATATCTTGGTTCTATTCATTTCACTGTTCATTATCTCATATAGTTCTTTAAAAGTATTTTTTAAATCAATTTTATTGTTTCTTACAGTGCAGTAGTATTCCATCACAACCATATACCACAATTTGTTAATAAATGGGCAAAAGATATGAACAGGTTTTGGATGAAGAAATAAAAGCCATAGACAGGCATATAAAAATGCTCTAAATCACTACTGATTAGAGAAATGCAAACGAATGCAATTCTGAGGTATCATCTGATACCAAATAGATTGGGCAAAATGACAAATGTAGGAGTGGGGACATTAATATACTGTTGGTCAGAACAGTGAACTGATCTAACCATTTTTGAGAGCAATTTGGAATTAAGCCCAGAGAGCTATAAAACTATAAGCTATTTTTTAACCAATTTTTAAAAAAATAAAAAGATTAAATTTGTTTAAGCCATATTCACTTATTCTGAAAGAGAAAAAAAAGTTTTAAGTTCAACTGCTTTGTAGTGAAATGGTCAAACATTGTGGGTAACAAGGAACAGATGCTCCCCACATTACTGAGAGTGTCTGTGTAATACCCAATTTCCATTAGGTACAATATACTAGAGAAAAACTATTACTTTTGAATACAGTGGACAGTTCTTAAAAGCATCATATTAATCTGTCAGCTAATACTGTTCTACCACTCACTCCCTTATGTAATACCTTTAATCTGAAGGAAAAATATTAGACAACTGCTGTTCCACAGCTCATTCCAAAGCTTTTATTTACTTTAGAAAATGGTTGTGGGAACAGCAGTGGTATTTACACAGAAGCAAAATAACCATTTACAAAAGAGTTTAATTAAGGGAAAAGAGTCTGTGGTGCTTTATGTTTTTAATGCAATGGTTTTAACTTAACGATTCTGAAGTTTATTAAAAAACTGAAATAATCTGAAAGGCATGAATTCCAAAAATAATAAAATTTGCCAATACATATATAAATTTAATTACACAAAAGTATCATTACAACAAATAAATATAATAAAAAGATCAAGTCTTAGGTTTCAATGTGACCAATAGTCTTAATATTCCAATGAATGAAATCTCATTAGCAGATATTCCCTCTAATGATGTGAATCACAACTCAGCCACAGAATGGCATATTGTAATTTAAAAGACTTTTCGTCTGGAGACAAAGATTTAAATTCACCTGGAGACCTAGATTTAAATCATGATTTTATAAAATATTCAACATTAGAATACATATGAATTCTATTTTAAACTCTACCATATCTATAAATTGAACAATATTGCACCAGTGAATTTGATTTATTAAGCACTTATTATTAAGTGCTATTATTAATAAACACAGCTTATTAATTATTATTAATAACAATAAGCACAGCTTATTAAAGCACACTAACATTTTGATTTAGTTAAGAGTAGAGGTTGCTGAGTGATGTTACTAAAGGTAGAATCTGGAAGTGGCAGTGAGGAGGAACACTGTGGAACTGTTCAGAAAGTTTGTTCATTATGAAACAGGAATTTCAAAGGCTAGAGTAGGAAGCATATGCTTAAGGAAGATGGGGGATAAGAGAATGGGACATAGGGTATGGAAGAGTTTCCTCATACTTGCCTGATAAATGATTAAAGCAGGGATAAGCAGAGAAACAAAAGAAATCGTAGGAGCAGCAAGTGGCAGATAAATAGTGAAAGTCAGCTTTGCAGAGGTGTTGCAAAAGGAGCTGGCATGTGCCTAGTTTTAAAAGATTAATGGAGTTTTTTCAGTCTTTGGAAACAATGTCATGCCAATTGAAGGTATTCGTTTCAACAACCGCTCTACTTAAATACTTCTTATATTTTATAGCTCTCACTAGGACTCTGAAAATTTGTAAAAATAAATAAATTATTTTAGAAGGATTTGTTCAATATTATGTTATTACCTGATTATGGGAAATTTATGAGATATTATTTTCTGATGACAATTTTTTTCATACTTTTCCCCACTGAGAGAAATTTGTTTTTTTTTTTCTAAACAAATACCAAGCAAATCATTATTGGGCTATTAAAAGAATCCTATCCAATTTGTGAAATATAGTGTATCATCCCTGTGATATATCCAACATCTGTTGGACTGTCACCTGAGAATCTACATGACCTTCCTTTCCCATGGATTTTTCAGATTTTTAAAAAGAAATGAGCCATAGTATTGTGACAAAAAATGGAATAGTTTCATATACCACAATAATTCTAAACTTCAAAAAATTAACAGTGAAAAAACAAAGTATAAAGAGTTAAGGGGAAATTTTTAGATTTGCAGGAGCAATTCTCTTTCCCCAACTTCCTCCTCCAAAAAGTCTATATTTAAGTCTGTATTAAAGGCAATAAGATGTTAAAAGGAGAAGATTAATCTAACTATGTTAATAGGGCAAACAATGACCAAGAAAAGAACCTCAGATTTCTTTGGACTAAAGAAGATATCAGAACATTTACAGTCACTGTAATGTTAACAATACATTAAGACTAGCGAGATAGCCTAAATGATGGAGTAAACAGTTTTGCTGTACTGAGGGAAACTATTCTCTATATAACCAAAAGTTGTAGAAAGAATTAGCCCAATTTATTTTTTTTTAATTTTTTATTTTTTTAAACCCTTAGCTTCTGTATATTGTCTCCTAGGTGGAAGAGTGGTAAGGGTGGGCAATAGGGGTCAAGTGACTTGCCCAGGGTCACACAGCTGGGAAGGGTCTGAGGCCAGATTTGAGAATTAGCCCAATTTAAGTGAAAATTTAACAGCCAGTGCTGTTTTAAGTAAAACTCACAAAATTTCTCATGAGAGAGGGAATTAGCCATCAAGAGAAATCTTAAGACACATAATGGATAATCAGCTGTCAAGAATATCACTGAACAGATTCCAGTTTAGTTACAAATTGTCATAGATGAAAAGTGTAAGATCAAGGCTTGAATATCAGCCACAAAACTTATTGTAACCACTGACAAATCACCTTAATTTTCTAATTTTCATTTCCCTGTGTATAAAATGCAAATAATAATATGCTACCTAACTTATAAAGTTATTATAAAAGTATTTTTTAAATTATCCATCTCTTATAATTTTAGAATACTTTCATTTCTCAATCTATCCTTCGCAGAGTCTCAACCAGCCTTTATAAGAAAGAGTAAAAAAGAAAGGGAAAATGTAACTTGGTGAAACCAACTCAGAAAGCAGTCAAATTTGGTATCATTTACAGTGCTCCATATCTATAGCCTCCACCTCTTTTAAAAAGAGTGGTACATGTTTCTCTTTATTCTTCACTGTCAGGCTTACTCATTATAATTTCAGTGTTCAGTTTTAACTTTCGTAGTTGTTGTTTCCATTTATGCTGTTTTAGTTATTGTGAAAATTTCCTGGTTACTTTATTTTGTATTAGTTTATATTAGGTTTTCACAGCTTCCTATATTCTTTATAGCCATCATTTTATTTCTTTTTTAAAACACAATTTTATTTACAGTTCCAAATTCTCTATCCCCTCTGACTTACCTATTGAAAAAGTAAGAAAAGGGGGCAGCTGGGTAGCTCAGTGGATTGAGAGCCAGGCCTAGAGATGGGAGGTCCTAGGTTCAGATCTGGCCTCAGACTCTTCCCAGCTGTGTGACCCTGGGCAAGTCACTTGACCCCCATTGCCTACCCTTACCATTCTTCTGCCTTAGAACCAATACACAGTATTGACTCTAAGACAAAAGGTAAGGGCTTAAAAAAAAAAAAGAAAAAGTGAGAAAAATAAAACCTGTTACACACACACACACACACACTTGAACGAAACAAATTCCCAAGTTGGCCACATAAAAAATATGCTTCATTTTGCAGTATGAGTCCATCATCTCTCTATAAGGAGGTGGATAGCATCATTATTTTTTTATAGCAATGAAATTATATTATGTACCATCAAAATTTGTTTAGTCATTTTCAAATTTGTAGATATCTATTTGTTTCCAGTTTTTTGCTATAATAAAAAGTACTTCTATAAATATTTTTAAAAGAAGACTTCAGTTCAAAAAGTGAAGTTCAATGGAGAATTTTTTTCTTATATAAATATTTAAGTATATATTGAACATTTTTTTATGTCTTTGATCTCCTTGGGGTATATCTAAAATCATAACATATGACAATTTTAGTGACTTTCAAATTGTATATCTATATACTAAAAGAAAGTATTATCTAAACATTTAAGCTACAAAACTGTAAGTTACTGCATCACTTTCAACTTTGGTACTAATTTCTTAATTGTAATCAAGCTCACACACATTCTCATTCATCCTATTCTTCTCTTACACTTGCCCTTTCCACTGCTAGCATAAATATTTAAGTGCCTACTATATGTGGCACTTTTCTAATTCCTGAGAAAATAAAGGCAAAAGTCAGGTCCTATTCTCAAAGAGTCCCTGGTCTAATGGGGAGATCACATACAATTACATACAAACAAGATATAAACTAGAGATATTCAGAGGAAAAGCATTAAGATTAAGACTTCTTGCAGAATGTAGGATTTTAGGTAAGAGTTGAAGAAACCCAGGAGGCAGCATTAATGAGGGAAAGCATTTCAGACATGGACAACAGCCACAGAAAATTCTTGGTCAGGAGATAAAATTTCTTGTTCAAAGTACAGGAAGGAAGCCATTGTCAAAGAATCAACCAGAAAAATGGGGACTGAGAAGTATAGGTTATGACAACTCTGGCCATTACACAGACGTTTTTAAACTTGATCCTGGAAGGGACAGGAGTTTGAATAGGCGATATAGTCACTTCTGTGCTTTAAGATTAGGATTTTAATCCCAGAAATCCAGAAAAGCAGCAAACAGACAAAGCTCTTCATACCAAATAGGGGCTCTGTGGAAAGTCTGCAACCCCAGTGATCCTAAAGAATATGCCACTAAATGCCATAGGAATATAACAGCAGGAGGACTGCCAATGAGAGGCAGAATTACACAGAGTCTAATCTAACATAAAGTTCCAATCTGGAAAGTAAGACTTTAAGAATAAGAAAACAAAAACAAAGTTTAAAAAAAGACAAAGAATTATTAAGATGCCAAGGATGCCCAAGGCATAGGCCAAGAAGAGAATAACTTGAAAATATCTTTAAGAAAAACATCAAAATAAAACACAGCTTGCCCACAAGATCAATCAGAATGACTTTTAAAAAAAGTTTTAAAACATTAAAAAAATATCAATATGGGGGCAGCTGGGTAGCTCAGTGGAGTGAGAGTCAGGCCTAGAGACAGGAGGTCCTAGGTTCAAACCTGGCCTCAGCCACTTCCCAGCTGTGTGACCCTGGGCAAGTCACTTGACCCCCATTGCCCACCCTTACCAATCTTCCACCTATGAGACAATACACCGAAGTACAAGGGTTAAAAAAAAAATAAAAAAAAAATATATCAATAATCACATGAAAAAGTATTCTAAATCCCTCCTGATTAAAGAAATGCAAATCAAAACAACTCTGAGGTACCATTTCACACCTAGCAGATTGGCCAATATGACAGCAAAGGAAAATAATAAATATTGGAGGGGGTGTGGCAAAACTGGGACACTAATACACTGCTAGTGGAGTTGTGAATCAATCCAATCATTCTGGAAGGCAATTTGTAATTATGCCCAAAGAGCTTTAAAAATTGCATGCCTTTTTTTTTTTAAACCCTTACCTTCTGTCTTGGAGCAGAAGAGTGGCAAGGGCTAAGCATTGGGGGTTAAGTGACTTGCCCAGGGTCACACAGCTAGGAAGTGTCTGAGGTCAGATTTAAGCCTAGGACCTCCCATCTCTAGACCTGATTCTCAATCCACTGCGTTACCCAGCTACCCCTATCCCCTTTGATCCAGTTATAACACTGGTGGGTTTGTACAAAGAAAAATGTTTATAGGCATGTTCTTTGTGGGGGCAAAAAATCTGGAAAACAAGGGGGTGTCCCTCAATTGGGGAATGGCTAAACAAATTGTGGTATATGATGGTGACGGAATACTATTGTGCTGTAAGGAATGATGAACTGAAGGATTTCTATATGAACTGGAAAGACTTTCAAGAACTGAAGCAGAGTGAAATGAGCAGAACCAGGAGAACATTGTACACAAGAAGTGAAACACTGTGGAAAGATCAAAAGCAACAGACCCTGCTACTAATAACAATGCAATTATCAAGAACAATCCCATAGGACTTATTAGAAAGAACGCTATCCACATCCAGAGGAAGAACTGTGGGAATATAAACACAGAAGAAAAAAAAAAGATTGATCATGTGATTGGAATGGGTATATGATTGAGGGGTTGGGGTTTTAAAAGATTACTCTGTTACAAGTATGAATAATATGGAAATAGGTTTTGAGCAATAACACATGTATAACCCAGTGGAATTGCTTGTCAGCTCTGGGAAGAGGGAGATAAGAGGGAAGGGAGAGAAAATGAAACATGTAAGCATGGCAAAAATTCTCAAAAGTAATTAATTAGTTAATTAAAGAAATAAAAGAAAGATACATCATTAAAAAACTACATTAAAAATTAAAGGAGGGGCAGCTGGGTAGCTCAGTGGATTGAGAGCCAGGCCTAGAGATGGGAGGTCCTAGGTTCAAATCCGGCCTCAGACACTTCTCAGCTGTGTGACCCTGGGCAAGCCACTTGACCCCCATTGCCTACCCTTACCATTCTTCCACCTATAAGTCAATACACAGAAGTTATGGGTTTAAAATTAAAAAACAAAAACAAAAACAAAAATTAAAGGAGAGATCTAGAGGAAAGAATTGTAAAGTTGCAAAGAAAAAAAAAACAGAAAAAGAAATGACAGCCTGGCACAGGAGATGTAAAACCTTACTCAAGTAATAACACTTCATGAAAATTAGAATAGATTAGACATTAATGAAGCCACAAAAACCCAAGAAATATTAAAACAAAGTCAAAAGATTGAAAAAATATAAGCTACTAAAGCTTAAAAGTGGTCTAAGACTTGGGACACCTTATATTAGGGAGTTGAAAATTTCACAAACAAATTCAGAAAAGGAAAAATATTAATGAGCTCCTTTTCTGACCATTAACCTTTATGAAAAGTCATTAAATGGAAAGACCTCCAGGAACTGATGCAGAGTGAAAGCAGAGCCAGAAGAACATTGTACACAGAGACTGATATACTGTGGTAAAACCAAATGCAATGGACCTCTGTACCAGCAACAATGCAATGACCCAGGACAGCTCTGAGGGATTTATGGAAAAGAACGCTACCCACATTCAGAGGAAGAACTGCAGGAGAGGAAACACAGAAGAAAATCAATTGCTTGAATACATGGGATGATGAGGACATGATAGGGAATCGAAAGTACCACACCAATGAAACTATCAACAATTTGGAAATAGGTCTTGATTAATGACACATGTTAAAACCAGCGGAAATGCATATCGGCCAGGGGAGGGGGGAGGTCGGGGGGTGAAGGGGAAAGTAAGAGCATAAATCTTGTAACCATGTTAACTTTTCTAAAATATAAATATTAATAAATGTTTAAAAAAGTCATTAAAGAAAGTATTACAAATTAATGGGAGACTAAATAACTTAACTCTAAGGAACTGGTAGATCAAAGAACAAATCACAAAAATAACAAGCAATTTCAGTATAACTAATGAAAACAATAAGACAAAACAAAATTTGGGGGAATATAGTCAATGCAATCCTTTGGTGACAAAAGAGACATTCTTAGCAACAAAAAAGTACAGATTAACAAATTAGGTATGAAATTTAAAAAGCTAGAAAATAAAAAGATGATGAAAATAAAAACATTGAAATATAGGTATTGAAAATGAAGGAAATAAAAGTTTAAAAAATCATTTAATTAATAAATCTGGAATTTTCTTTTAAATCAATAAAAGGTATTATTAGCCAATTCAATATTTTTAAATGAAGGAAACAAAATTATCAGTAACAAAAAGTTTAAAAAATGAAAACAAAATAAAAGATGTAATAGAAACTATAGTATTGAAACCCATGACAATAAAGGATAATTTAAATAGATGAATATTTTAAAAATTGTAAATACTCAAATTAACATAAGTAGAGAATGTATTTTTCCCTCTTATATTTTAAAATTTTTTAAATTAATATACTTTATTTCCAGGTATCTCAGCCCCTCCCTTCCCTCTCCATACCATAAAAGGCATCATCCAGCAAACAGATATGTATATATAGTTTATGTTTTTCAACTTTCCATTCTCTAGAGAAGAACATTTACAAGTTATTCTTCAAATATTAAATCTGTAGCTGTAAATAGTATTTTCTTTGTTCTACTCATTTCACTCTTATCTCATGTAGTTCTTAACAAGTTTAAAAAAATTAATCTGTTCATTGTTTCTTACAGCACAGTAATATTCCATCACAATGATATACAACTTGTTCAACCATTCTCCAATTGATGGAGAGCCCTTTGATTTCCAGTTCTTTGACAAGAGAACTGCTATAAATATTTTGGAACACATTTCCTTTTTTTCTTCACAGACCTAGCAATGGTATTGCTTTTTCACAACCTCTCCAACATCTGTCATTTTAGCCAATCTGATGGGTATCAACATTTGTTATTTTAGCCAATCTGATGGGTATCAGATGATACCTCAGATTTGTTTAGGTTTCCATTTCCCGAATCAATGGAGATTTAGAACATTTTTTTACATACCTTTTTTTTGTTTGTTTTTGATTTATTTACTCCAAAATAGTCTGTTTATATTTCTTGACCATTTTTCAACTGAGGGATGACCCTATTCCCATAAATTTAACAAGTTCTATATATCTTATATATATAAGGCCTCTATCAAAGATGACTTTATGAAAATTTTCCCCAATTTTTTGCTTTCCTAATCTTGGCAACATTTGTTTTACTTGTATAAAAACTTTTCAATTTAACGTACTCAAAATTATCCATTTTACATTTCACCATGTTCTCCATATTTTGTTTACTCATAAATCCCTCTTCTATACATAAATTGGATAGGAAATATGTTCCCTATTTTTCCTGTCTAGATCATGCATCATTTTGATCTTATCTTAGATAATGGTTTAATATATTGGTCTATACCTAGTTTCTGCCAATTATTTTTCATTTGTCCCAGCAATATTTTACCAAATAGTGATTTCTTATTCCAAAAGCCTGGATCTATACTTTTGTCAAATACTAGGTTACTATATAACCTTTTACCTTTAACCTTCAACCTTATAACCTTTGTTGTATGTGTGTTCTATTCCATTAATCTGCTTTTCTACTTCTTAGCTAGTACTAGATAGTGTTGATAATTACTGCTTTTATAATATAATTTAAACTGGAAGACCCTTCCTTTATATTTTAAAAAATTAATTCTTTTGATATTCTGTAAGTAGAGAATTTAAATAATCAAATATCAAAAAAAGAAATTGAACAGGTACATATTGAATAAATTAACATCCAGAGGAAAATACCCCAGCACCAGATGGAATGATATGATTATATCAGTAGGTACAGAAAAACTTTTGCTGAAACAATTATTTCTATAAAATATAATAATAGCAAGTAGAGAAATAAATGGACCTTTCTAGTATTTAGCATATTGCCTAACACATAAAATTTCCTTAATAAAATATCTATTTACTTTATTTTACTTTTCCTAATATATTAAGTGGTGTGTGTATGTATACAGATACACACAAAACAATATTGCTATATGTATATTAAAATAAGAGGAATATGTTAGTGGCCATTCTAATAAGATCAGAAATAAAGCAAGGTTTATGTTATCATTACAACTGACTGCTAAACTGACAAAAATGTATGTTATCTTTTGTGACTTTATGTACCCTGTTGAGATAATACTGAAATGTATACACTATATATAGAATGATTCATTGGAGAAACAAACATGTTAATCTCCTGGAGAATAAAGAGTATGGAAACTTAACATGCTGGTCTCTGAAAGAATTGAAATTACTATAAATATATAACCCCTTATCCCCCATGGTGCATTAAGTCAGAACATCAGCCAGCAAGTCATGTGTTTAAAGAGCCACATGGCAACTGGAGTCCTGACTTCTGGAAGGGACTGGCAGAAGTCCCCTCATGATAGGGGATGTATCTGGAAGTCAGGACTTGTGACCCAGACTGTCTAATCAGAGCACCCCAAAAGTGACATCATTGGTCTTATAAGACTCAGGGATGAGAGATAGGGAGAACTCTTTGGCAAGGAACTCTTCTTGAACAAGAGGAGCTGGAGCACTTAACACTCAGTGAACACTGGCTGGGTACTAGATCTAGGGAAGTATGTAAGAGGATTTTTTTAGTAAGGGAGACCTGGTGATGCTTCTTTATCTCTCACTTTTACTAATAAATAATTATAATTTAGCATATAGTACCCAAGATTAATTTTAATCATTACATTTTGGGAGATATACAGCCAAACCTTGGTACTTGATGATTTCAGAACTTGCCAAATTTGGTATTTGAGGTATTTTGATGAGAAAAAATTGCTGCAGTATTCAACATTTGTTTGGCACTCAATGAGCTTGCTAGAACTTGTTGGTGTTATGATTTCAGGAAGCATATGTCCATTCCAGAGAAAACAAAGAATCACATATTAGTCTTGGTGTAACTCTCTCACAGTGCAAAACCCCCTCAATCTTGTGTTCACTTTTTGTGGCTTTTGTGAAATTTTGGAGATATATTTTTATGCAAATAACATCATTATGGGTCCAATTAAAGTTAGTGATAACACCCAGCAGAAAATAAAATTAGTTAGAACTACAATAGACATTTTAAAAAGTATCAAGAATTTTAAGAGTGGTATCCATGTTTATGATTTCACAGTATTATATAGGTAGAGAAATTGTTATTGATTTGGATAGGAGAATAACAGTTAGCAGGTGACAGCATTTCTAAGGCAATAATTTGTGAAAAGGCAGATATGCTGCATGCCAATCTGTTGAAAAACGAGCCTAGAATGAGTGCAGAGAGTGGTGGTAGAGTGTTTAAAGTTAGTCATGGCTGGTTTGATAATTTTAAAAAGTGAAATGGCAAACACAGGGTGATGAGGCATGGAAAAGCAGCCAGTGCCAACATAAAAGCTGCTGAGAAAAATGATTTTGAAGATTATGTAGAGGCTGGGGGATTTGTTCCCCAAAGAGTGTTTAGCTGAAATGAGACTGGCTTGTTTTGGTGAAAAATGCCAAACAGTACATCACTTGAGAGGTGAGAGCATTGCCAGAATAAAACTGATAAAGAACAGGCTAACTCCATTTGTATGGGAATGCAAGTGGGGACTTGAAGTTCTTGAAGCCCCTCTTAGTTTACCATATTGAAAACCCATAAGTTTTCAAGAAAAATAGGGTGATAATAAGCAAGTTACAGGTGTTGTGGAGGACAAATGCTAACACTTGGATCACAAGGCAGTAACTGTGAAAATATATTTATAGGAGAAAGATTTGCTGCTGAAAGCACTCCTTGTGTTAGACAAAGGCTCCTGATCAACTTCCAGGCTTGGAAGATGACTTATGTGAGGTGTTCCAACTTCATAACTGTGGTATTGCCCCCTAACACAACTCCTCTGATCCAGCCCTTGAACCAGAGGATGATCTCGAATTCTGAAAAACTCTACATGAAGGCACTTTTCAAGAGGTGCTTTAAGGTGATCTCTGAAACAGAGCTGACTATATGAACTCTGGAAGAATCATTTCAGTATCCTCAACTGTCTTCATCTTATTAAGGTGGGGGAGGGGGAGTCTTTTACAGAACTGTAAATTCTGCCTGGAAGAACTTATGGCCAGAAGCTACAACTGAAGTGACTTTGAAGACTTTGAGACTGAGCTACACAGGTATGAAGGATATTGTAACTCTTGGCCAGTCCATGGATCTGGAGCTGTTAGTTCAAGAGCATAAAGAAGAGCTCAACACTGAAAAGCTCCAGGACCCTCAAAGGGAACAGCAACAGCTGGGGGTAGGGGGTGCAGGGAAGGTCCCCACTTCATAGGAATTTTGAAATGCAGACAAAAACAGTCATTGGATAGAGGTTTCTTGTGAAATTTACTCCTGTAAGCAAGATTCACTGGTGATAAGGTACAGAAAAGAGAAGGAACTTCAGAAGGGCAGTTGTGAGGCTGGATAGAACATTTCAGGGGGTCACATCTGGCCCACGGGCTATAGTTTGCCCATCACTGGCTTGGGCCATAAACTCCTCTCAATACAGATAAAGTTTAAATGATTTTACTTGATTCAATTATTTTTATTTATTTCTATGTATTATTGTTTATTTAGTAAACTACAACTCCATTAGTGCATATAATGCCTTATAAAATCTGGGTTTTATGGATGTCTGGAATGGATTAATTCACTTTACATTATTCCTTAAGGGAAAAATTCATTTGGTACTTGACCTTTTGGGTGCTCAAATTGCCTTCTGGAACAAATTAATGACAAGTACCAAGATACCATTGTATTCCTAGATATTTTATTATAGTTCATTTAAATGGGTTATCTATTAATATCTCTTCTTACAAAAGATTGTTAGTAATAGAGAAATGTTGATAATCTGTGTGGATTTATTTTATATCCTGCTTTTCCAAAATTGCTGGTACTTTCAATTAATTTTTTTAGTTAAATATTTAGGATTTTATATTTTTATATATACATATATCATAAAATCATCTGTGAAAAGATAATCTCTTAGCCCATTCTGATTTCTTTTTCTTTTCTTATTGCTATTGCTAGCATTTCTAGTACAATATTAAATAAAATTAATGATAATGAACAACCTTTTTTTACTCCTTATCTTATAAAAGAGTTCTAACATCCCCATCATAGTTGTTTGCTGATGGTGTTAAATATTTATTTCTTATTAATCTAAAGGAAAATGCATCTATATCTATGCTTTCAAGTATTTTTTTTCTTTTTTTTTTTTTTTTTAACCCTTGTACTTCGGTGTATTGTCTCATAGGTGGAAGATTGGTAAGGGTGGGCAATGGGGGTCAAGTGACTTGCCCAGGGTCACACAGCTGGGAAGTGGCTGAGGCCGGATTTGAACCTAGGACCTCCTGTCTCTAGGCCTGACTCTCACTCCACTGAGCTACCCAGCTGCCCCCCTTTCAAGTATTTTTAAAAGAAATAAAAGTTGTATTTTGTCAAAAAACCTTTTCTGAATTTATAGATACAATCAAATGATTTTTAGTATCCTTTTTGTTAATGTAATCAATTATGTTAATCATTTTTCTTACATTAAACCATTCCTGCATATTTGATATAAATCCTTTTTGGTCATAATGTATATAATGTTTGGACATAATGTCATGATTATGTCTCCTGTATAATACTTTATTTAGAATTTTTGCATCTATCTTAATTAATGAAATTGCCTATTTTCTTTCTCTTTTTTTCTTCCTGATTTAGGTATCATTACCATATTTGTTTTATAAAAGGAGTTTGGCAGGAATCCTTCTTTGCAAACTGTTCTAAATACTTTATTTAATATTGGAATTGGATGATCTTTAAATGTTTGGTAAAATTCACTTGTAAATCCATTAGGTCTTGATGCTTTTTTTCTTAAGATGTTCTTTTATAACCTGTTCAATTTCTTTTTCTAAAATAGCTTTATTTAAATATCTATTTCCTCTTCTGTTAATTTAGGCAATTTATATTTTTGTAAGTATTCATCGATTTCCCTTAAATTATTAAGTTCTGGCATATAATCAGGCAAAATAACTCCCAACAATTGCTTTAATTTAATCTTCTACAGAGGTAAATTCACCCTATCTTTTTTGCTGGTTTTTGCCCCATTAAACCAAATCTTAGTTCTATTTATTAATTCAATGGTTTTCTTACATTTAATTTTGTTAATCTCACCTTTAATTTTTAGGATTTTTAATTGTATTTAATTGGGAATTTTTAATTATTCTTTTTTTAATTTTTAAAAAATGTACAACCAATTCACTGATCTGATTTTTCTTTATTTTACTGATATAAACATTTAGAGATATAAATTTTAACTGCTTTTAATCTATCCCATAAGTTTTGTTGTGTTACTTGGTCATTATTTCTTTAATAAAATCATTTATTGTTTCTATGATTTGTTCTTTAACACACTCATTCTTTAAGACTAAATTTAGTCTCTAATTGATTCTTCTATTGCTTACAGTCTCTTATTAAATATAATTTTTATTACATTATGATCTGAAAAGGATGCATTTAATATGGTTGCTTTTCTGCATTTATTTATAAAATTTTTATGGCAATATATGGCCAATTTTGGTTAAAAGGAACTGAAAAACGTAAATTTCTTTATATCCACATATAATTCTCTCCAGATAGCTAACATATAGCTTATATAAATTTTTATTTATCTCCTTAACTTCTTTCTTATTTATTTTTTCATTGGATTTACCCATTTCTAAGAGGGGAAGGTTTAAATTCCTCAGTATTTCAGTTTTGTTATTTATTACAACCTGTAATTCCTTTAGCTTTGCCTTTAAAAATCGGATGCTATAACATGATATGTTATTATATTGCTTTTTTTTTTAAAAAAGGCAAGCAGAGTGAGATTCATGATCTCATTCATAATCTTTTTTGTGTGAGTATGAAATGCTTTTATTTGGAGTCTAACTGCAGAATAAAAAAATGTTGAAGTAAAAGGACTGCATTGTAACTCATTATCTATATTGGGCTCTACTATGTCATCATTGTCTCTTTCTTTAAAAGTTTATTAGGTATCATTCTTATCATTAGGCTGGATAAAAAGAATGAGCCATTCCGATTTAATTTGCAACAAGCTTCATACAAGTTATTTATATCTCTAGGAATCAAACTGCCATACTGTTTGCTATAAAAATGTTATTTCTCAGTTCAAGATCATACACACATAGTACATAGATACATAGTCACACAACACTAAGGTTTTCATTTACTAAATAAACAATTATTAAGAACTTACTATATATGCAAGGCATTTTCCTAGGTGCTAGAATTACAGAGACAAAAAAGGAAAGAGGGCCTACTCTCAAGGTGTTTACACTAAACTGGGACGTGGAAAAATTTTTATGCAGAAAAATAAATCCAAAATATATAAAAAATAATTTCTAAGAGGGCCCTAGCAACTGAAGGTAGCAGGATAGGCACTTGAAGAGAGCTTTTTAGTCAGCTATGTATTATACATAGTGAAAGTAAGGTATTACATTTCAGTCAGAAAGGCTACCAAAAAACAAAATCCAAAGCCTAAAACTATACTTATGGGAAAATAAGTCTTTTGACTATTATGTGTGTCTGTTCTCAGATATAAAGCTGGCTACTTGTTGAGGGAGAAAAACATACTGAAAGGATGGAAAATAGGACACAACAATAGGATTTATAAAAGAATAAGTATTGTTCCCAAGAGATCAAAGTAAATTTAGGATGATCTCCTTTTCTTTAAGAATCACATGAATTTTCACCTGGTTTTATAATATGGCAATTTATATCAGTAAAATTCCTACTATAAAGTTATATCTTTTTTGGAGTTTCTAAATTATATTAGTAATAACTAAAATATATATATAAATAAGATAAATAACAAACTAACAATTGGGAAACTCTGCCTGGGCAGAATTCAGGACGTGACACTTGCCCTTAAGTTTGGAAATCAATAAAAATTCAAAGAGCTTGGGGGTAACAAACAGTGAGAAAGGATTATGGAATTCTAAGGGACATTTAATAGAAAATTCTGAGATTATGAAATAGAATTTAACAGAGAACCTCAAAGCAGTCAAGTCTGCCCAGAATACAGGATGCATGAAAGGAAGTAATGAGTCTAGGAAGAGATTGGGAACAGATTGTGAAGCATATTTAAAAAAAAATTTTTTTTTACTGATATTTTCTGTTTCTCACATCCAGAGTATCCCATGTATCTAACCCTCTTCTCATCCTTGAGAGTCAGCCCATATAACAAATAGTTGTGTGTGTGTGTGTGTGTGTGTGTGTGTGTGTGTGTGTGAGAGAGAGAGAGAGACAGAGAGAGAGAGAGAGAGAGAGAGAGAGAGAGAGAGAGAGAGAGAGAGAGAGAGAAATTAAAGATATCTGATCAATATATTGAGAAGATCTAAAAGCATGAGCAATATATAATACCTGTGAATCTT
Source organism: Gracilinanus agilis (assembly GCF_016433145.1). NCBI lineage: Eukaryota > Metazoa > Chordata > Mammalia > Didelphimorphia > Didelphidae > Gracilinanus > Gracilinanus agilis. The sequence goes on from NC_058133.1 coordinate 137,114,324, forward strand.
CTGCTTTCATTAAGGAGTAGTTTGGGTATGTCTTCTTATTTCTCTTCATTAGGATCTCACTAGATTCTTATGTTCTGTTACATCTACTTTTGATTTTTTTGTGTGTCATCATTTGCATTGTTGTAGTTATTGTGTATATTTTCTTGGATTTGCTTACTTCATTCCACATCAGGATATATAAATATTCCCATACTAAGCTGTATTAGTCATATGTATCATTTCTTTACAGCTTATAAGCATTTTATTAGCATTTCATTTCATTGAGCTACCACAATTTATTTAGCCAATGCCCAATTAACTGGTATCTACTTTGTTTCTAATTCAGAGCTATCATGAAAAGTGAAGTTAGAAATATTTGGAAGCATGTGGGGACTTTTCTTACTGATGGCTTCCTTAGGACATAAGTTCAGTAATGGAGTCTTTTTTCAAAGGGTACAGATATTTTAGGAACTTTTTTTTTGCTTAATTATGAATTGATTTCCAAAATAGTTGTATCATTTCATAGTTCTACCAATAATGTATTAATGAGCCTATCTTCCACAATCCTTCCAACATTGACTGCTGACAATTTATATTTTTGTCAATTTAAAGGAAATGAAGTAAAATCTCAGTGTGAGGTTGTGTTTGCCTAAACTAGGGTGGTGACTGTGAATATAGAGAAGAAAACCAGGGTGAAAGATTTTTGTGGAGGCCAAATCAATAAAGGTTGGCAAATGTTTGGATTTGGCAATTCAAAGAAAGTTCAGAGAAAAGGATGACTCCAAGGTTTTAAGTGGAAAAGAGAAAATGCCTTTGTCAGAAATAGAGGGATTAGGGCGAGTTTGGTACGAAATATGTATTATTTTGGTTAAAATGAATTTGAGATGCCCACAGAGCATCCAAGTGATAAAGTCCAGTCCATAAAGAGATTATGGGGGACTGAAGTTCAGAAAAGATAAAAAAGATAGTTATGCAGATTATTTATATTAGTTACAGAGAACCTTTTTTAATATTCAAATGCTTAGTAGTTATTAATAATTAAGTTATTCATCTTAAATATAAGGAAGACATGAAAAAATTGGTATATATTCACCATTTTAGAGATAAATTTTAAATTATTATTTTCTTTTTCAAAACAGATATTGGAAATCTTCCTAAGTTATTCAATGAGTATGTCAAATATGGGCCAAAATTCACCTCACTTATTTTTAAGATAAAAGACCACTTTACCACAGTTTCCTCAAATTGACTTCTTTTCATTTCTTTTTTTTTTTTTTTTTTTTTTAAATTTTTTTTTAAACCCTTAACTTCTGTGTATTGACTTATAGGTGGAAGATTGGTAAGGGTAGGCAATGGGGGTCAAGTGACTTGCCCAGGGTCACACAGCTGGGAAGTGTCTGAGGCCGGATTTGAACCTAGGACCTCCCGTCTCTAGGCCTGGCTCTCAATCCACTGAGCTACCCAGCTGCCCCCTTTTCATTTCTTTAAACCTAACTCTCCTTACCAAAGCTAACCTTCTAACCTATACCCTTGATTCCATCCTTTCTCAGTTTCTTTGAGTATTTATTTACTTCAGTGAAAATCTTTTTTTCTCAACTCACTTCTTCCCTTCTTTCTGACAAAATGTTGAATCTTTGCTGTTCTAAAAGAAAACATGACTGTACCATTTACACTAAACCCAGTACATTTGTGAGGCCACTTTCCATATCATAACTTGAAAGGGCTTTAAACATTTTTTTCTGCCTATTTAAATCTTTATCTTCATTAGTCTTCCCTTGGTAAAAATATCACTTCCCCTCTGTTTCATACTTGTCACTATTGGTACTAAATAACAAATACATGGTCTTTCAGTTATAGCAACAAAATAGATGGTAATGTCTCTTCTATATGTCATTAACACTAATAAAACTGTTTTTGATGCTGGACCATTCGATAGGATTTTAGAGATAAAAATAAAGGATATGGGGGGGTGGTTCTTTTTTGGGTTTTCAGTAGCTGTGATTGTAACACTTCAGGATCAGTTGCCATAATTAATCTCCATAGGGACTGCTTCCCAGGATAACTCTGAGCACTGGGCTGGAATACTGTTATTTCCAAAGTTCTAGGGGTCAGGGTACAAGGATATCTCTAAAGGGAAGTTCAAAGGTATATGGTAGTTGAGGCAGTGATGGTGGTTTGTCTTGCTTGGCACAACCTGTCTCAGTCTCCATCTGGATGCCTTGCTTCTTCTTTGGCTAGGTTGTCCTGCCTTTCCTGTTGGTGGCAGATGGTGGAGATAGCTGTCCTTTTCACCACAGAGATTGCTTCTGCAGATAATGATTAAGTGGGCTGGGCTGGAAGCTATGGTCTGGAGGTTTTTATGCTTCCCTACTTTTCTGTGGCAGTTGGTCAAGAATTTTGTGCTGGTGGTGGTGAGAAAGGTGGACTCCTTTTCCACAATGATTTTTCCACTCAGGGACAGCTGCAGAGACTGGGATGGAAACAGAGCTAGTGGTTTGTGGGGAATTTCTATTTCTAAGGCTCTTAAGGTTTCACAGTCCAGGGCTATCTCCACTGGAGCTCTAAGTGGAAGTAGTGGTTGAGGTAGTAAAGTAGTTCAACTCATTGAGTACAAGCTTATTAATTATTTTTAAAAGTTTTTGAAAACACTGCTATTTCTTTCTTATTAAATAGTGATGATGTGGACATTCTGCCTCTGCTACTTTTAGTACTACCTTTTCATTACTGAATTTGATTACTTTTCTCAAGAAATATCCTTAAGATCATATTCTAGTATAGTAAGTGAACAAACATAGTTGTTTACAGTAACTAAAATTTCAGTGATTATAATGTCAACTCTGAATTGTTTAGTTTTTATATCAGACACATCATTCTTCAAGGAGAATATGGGCTTTTATTTCTCCTTCCTAATGAACTGAAGGAATTTTCATTTCCTGCTCATTTTCTATCATTTAAAGGCACTTTCAAGAGAAAAATAAAAACAGCACATCAATCCATTTTGTTGCATCTCCAGTCTCTGAAACCTAGGAAAGTGATTTATAGCAATTTATTATTACAAGGTAATTTTACTAAAACCAGAAAGTTTGGTAAGGGGCTACAGCGGAAAAGTGATGCAGGGAAGAGGTAACCCATCTCTTCCACTAAGTTTACTATAATGGAATTTATCTTATAATAATGTGTTATTATAAGATATAAAAAGTTAATCAATATCTAAATTGAATAGGAGGTACTTATTCAGCATAAAGGAATATAGCAAAATATATCGAGATAAAATTTAAAATGTGAATAATCATAAAAACTTCTAGAGTGAATTATTAGAGATGACTTTTAAATATTATGTCAAAACTCTCCCACAATTCTCAAATCCAACCAGTTATCAAGTTTTCTTAATTGCCTCAACAAAAATCTCTCATTCTCTCTATTCACACAGCCAACACTCTATTTTAGATGTTCTTCATCTCATATTTTAGACTGTCAGAGCCTCCAATTGGTCCCTATATTTATTGATCTATTCTTACTCTAATAATGCCTTTGCTCAAAATATTTTTAGAATGTTTCACTAGAAATTGCCTTCAAGAATGAGCACAGCCTCCCTTTTGCTTTCAATCTTATCTTGTCAGTTTTCTTCTCTATGTGAGAAACTCTTCACATCTGTGCAAAGGAAATCTGCCCTCCTCCCTCCCTTTCTAGGGTCATGCAGGTAAAGGAAAAAGGAGGCAACAGAGTCAAGAGATCATGAGATAGGTGGCAGGGCGATGTCCCCTGCACTGCCCCCTAAACAGCCCAGACAAAATAGAAAGCCACAGTAGGCTCCCAAAACGTGATGTGTGAGAATTAGTGGGATGAGAAAAAGTTTGATAAACTGAGGCAAAAGGGGATTTCACTCTCTTCTTCTCTTCCATGTTTGTTGCGGGCTGGATTTCCCTGTGAGCATGACTAGGAGACCCTAATGGTGGCCACAGAATAGCAAGCTAAATGGAGCAATAAGGAAAGAAACCTCTATATCTCTCTCCTATTTTTCCACCCCCCCCCACTACTTTTGATTAATAAAATTATTAATTTATGCCAGTCTCACATTTTTCCCTCTTTCACATCTAGCAGTCCAAGATTCCTTTTCCTCTTGTTAAATAGCACAGTAGTTTCTAAGGAAACAAGAAACTGACTTTGTTCAAAAGAAAATGGGAAACTATTACAGGTTTGTTAAGGGTTAACATGGTTGTACTTTTAAGGAGGAATAAAAATGAAAGGCAATCTATGGTGTCAAAAACAAGCTGTGCCAATCAATTGGCAACTTTTGTTCTTATTCATAATTTGGGAAATCTGATTTAATGTTAAAGTTGAACAAAACAGATGATCCAATGTTCTATCACTTAATCTAGCATGCAAATGTAATCATATAGTTTCTAAAGAATAAATCATAACATAAATAACATTTAAATATTGCATGACAAAATTCAACCTGCTGATATCTTTTAAACAGTTATTTACAATATGATATGAACATGCCTCACACAGTAGCCTCTTATAAAACATTCCTGTTAGTACCATACCCATTTTCAGGGTGAATTTTTTTCTTTTTCATTTCCAAATGAGCCAATAAAAAAGAATTTATTCTTTAATAGATAAAAGAGAATATCTGTATAAAATAGTGCTTTAAAAGCACGTATTTGCTGTCTTCAAAGGGAATTTTTATAGTTTTTATTATCATGTAGTTAAAAGGAATAACTAAATAGATCAAACATATATACACAAGTAAAATTTAGGTGCCAAAACTTAGGAAACAAAGGCTTTAAAGTTTTATTAGTGCTTTGATATGTACATATAAAATATACAGATTTATATATAATTATTGGCAGAAAATATATATATAATTATCCACAGAAATCAATAACTGCTTCCCATTTGCCTCAACCAGTATTTATTTATATTTATTATGCAAACTTATTTATAATTGTGTTATATTTATTTTATTAGTAAATTTATTAATGATTGCTCCAGCCAAATTTTTACTCCATTTAAGAATATTTAGTTACTAATTTAAATAAAAAACCTAATCAGCCAAAAGATTCACAGTTCCTCTGCACCATTCTTTTAACAATTTAAGTTCCCTATATGTTGAAAAGAATAGGAACACCATAACTATTTTTAAAAATATTAAAACAAAGCAAATATAACGAACTGTTATCTAGATAAAGACATGCCTCAAGACTTAAAAGCCCCAAATATGCTAATATTGAGTCAAAGCAATTAAACCAAAGCAACCAAAACCTTTACTAGTTTTTCTTTCTTTCTTTTTTCTTTTTTTTTTTTTAAACCCTTGTACTTCAGTGTATTGTCTCATAGGTGGAAGATTGGTAAGGGTGGGCAATGGGGGTCAAGTGACTTGCCCAGGGTCACACAGCTGGGAAGTGGCTGAGGCCGGGTTTGAACCTAGGACCTCCTGTCTCTAGGCCTGACTCTCACTCCACTGAGCTACCCAGCTGCCCCCAAAACCTTTAATAGTTTTGATGAATAAGTTGCAGTAACCATGGAAGCTTTTAAAAACCTTTTTATGCCTCTTCAAACCTCCCACAGCTCCTCCCCTTGTCTTTTTAGCTGAGAATTTCATCTCATATTAACTTGATTTATTATGTTCATTCAACAATATTTTATACAACACATAATATGTCGTAGGTGATAAAATATGAAGCCCTACCCTGAAGAAGCTTACACTATAGGAGGGAAGATAAGATGCAGACAAATTACTATAATACAAGTTGGGTTGTAAAAAATAAATTCAACGACACAAATTTACTAAAAAGAGATTTTCAAACTTTGGAGACATAGTGTACTGTAATATTAATGCTACTGAGAAAAAAAAGGCAAGGATCAATAATCAAAATATATTCTTCTTGATAGTACAGAAAATATTTGAAGGGTAAAATTTAGTTCCAAGACAACTCAAAACTTCTAAAATACAGAAGGCTTCATGTTTAAAATTTTTTCTAAACTACTTTTTTATTTATGTCAATCTAGAAACCAAATTAATGCCAAAAACATTAACATCCTAATAAGATTGAAAATAATTTTTTCTTAGTCTTTTGGAAGGATTTTGAGACTATTTTTACAAATTTTTATGGCTTGAATACTAACTTTGTTAGAATTTAGTAAACATGCTGAGAAATAAGTGGCATTAATTGGTGGAGGGCATGGGTTTTGAAACTCTAAATTGTGACCAATTCTACCAAAAACTAGGTACTTTTGGCTTGCACTTTTCTCAATTAGACTTATTTATACCACACAATGATTCTAAGTTGTTAAAAGTAGAATTGCTCCAGAATTTTCCACTTAAGCAAATCAATGATTAGAAATAAAGGGACATACCCTTAAGATGAAACTTGCCTATTTAGCAAGTCAAATATGGATATATAGGCAATGACATTTGAATTTTTTAAATGAAAGTACATTTTGATAGAGTTCAAAGCTGCCTGTTGATTTGGAAGGAAGTTTTTTTTTTTTCAGACTGCCAGAAGATTCTTAATATTACTAGTAACTTCATATCTAATATAAATATAATGCAGGTCTGATGCTTTTGCAAAGTGCTACAGATGGTATCTCTCCATATGGAAGACAATGAGGAACTTAGTTATAGAACAGTTATGAGAAAATATAAAGGAGTACCTTGGAAAGACTCTAGAAAACATTAAACATAAATTATTTTATATCCTGTAACTATACTGAAGTGAATTGTTTCATTTAATTACTTAGTTAACTTTGGTTCATGAAATAAACCATGATTTCATCCTCAGAAAGCAATAATTTTGTTTTCTATTTGCTTTATCCTGTAGTTATGATAAATTACAAAATCCATTTCTGACTTGAAAGTGGGAGTTGAACTAAGTAGCCTTGTGGAGGGTAGACTAGTTCAAGTCAAATTAATAAAAGTTAGAGGTAGCTGAGAAATTATGACAATAAGAATCAAGCAGACTAGTGAAGAATTCTGAGGAAGGCATGCAAAAATTTCATTTCAAAGAACAGGCTTGATTTCAGTAGAGAAAACTGCATTTCTTGGCATGACCTTGGCTCAGGGGAAAACAAAATAGTTAAGAGAAGCAGGGTGGGAATACTAAAAAATAGCTGCTGACCAAGAAGCTCAATTGATTAAAAGAGATGTTGACTGTTGGTTAGAGAATTATTCATCAAAGCACCTATATTAGATGCTTTAGTTGCAGTTGAATCTAAAAAGAGTGAATCAGCTGAAGATTATAGCTGAAACTCCGGAGGATGTTGAAAACTCAGGATGATATGGATAACTGGAAGAATAAAAGCTTCTGATCCTCATTAAAGAAGCTTACTATTTTCAGCATTCACTAATTTAACGACAGCAGCTCTGATCACTATTATACAAAATATTGGGTGAACCTAAAAACTGCCAGATAGACCAACATGGGCATTTGGTGGACAAGGGCAGAAAATCATCTCTGCTGTGGCAGAGATGTGGAGGACGCTAACACCAGTTAAGGAGCAGATCCAACAGTCGATAAATAAACTCTCAAAGAATTTGCTATATAATAAGAGAGCCAATATAAAAGATTAAATTAAATTAATTTTTTTAAAAAAGAGAGCCAATATGAAAACAACAATGGTGCAAAAATTAAGGACTGAAAAAGGCTTCTTAGAAAGTAGGGCTTTAGTTGAGACTAGAAAGAAGGCAGGAGGTAGAGATGAGGTGGGAAGGATTCAGGTGTGGGGGGACAGCCAGTGAAAACCTTTAAGAATTGGGAGATGGAGTTTGAAGGGGGTATGTATGAACAGAAAGGAATATGATGATATCAGAGGATGATAATACTAGATTTACAGTGTCCAAAGCAAGAGTTGTTGCCTTCCAGACATGTACTTTCTTCAGGTATGGATGATTTACACATTTTTACATAAAAATCCACCCTTCCTAATGAGTGTGCATGTTTTTATGAAAAAGTGAACACAATTATGGAGTTAATGGTATATTTTACATATTGGTATTTAATTAAAATACCCTTGTTATGAACCAAGTGTTTTCTGACTGGTAAAAAGCAAAAACATTGGTAGGGCCTTATGATTTATAATTTGGAGAGGATACTATCCCCCCCAAAAAATAAGAACCACTTAATTTGTCTAAGTAATAATAAGGAAGATATGGCTGAATTCTTCTAGTGGAATATCAAACTGGCCATTAGAAATCACAAATTGAGTAAGGTGGTCAGAGAAGTTTATTTAAGCATTTTTCTATTACCATAGCCCTACTGAAAGTATCCATTTGCTCCAATTGGGAGTTTGTCTTTAAACAATGTAGAAATTTTTTTCTATGTAGAAATAGAGATGAACTATAATTTACTTTTTTTTTTTGAGTTGTGCTTATAAGAAGAAAAAATTTAAGTATTCATTTTTTCCCTCTGTAACCAGGAACCTGAGCATTTGCCAGTGTCATGGAATTTGTAGTCAATGACTTTGCTTAATAAACATCATTTGAAATAATTGTTAATATTTCTATAAGAGCCTCCTGTTCAATTATTTAACCAATATTTACTTCAAAACATTTTTTTATGATCAATAGCTCACAAATGCTATAAACAAGGTCACAGGCCAATTTCAAGCATCTGTTTCAATATTGAAAAATAATTGTTTTTTAGGTTCTAACATTTTCAATGTAATATATTTCTAATGATTTGATTGATATATTTTCTAAGTACAAATTTTACAAACTAGCTTACAAATAATTCAATGCATTCAAGAAATGGATAGTACCCATTATTTGGAATTACATTTGTTAGAGTATTTATATAACTCTTAATATTTGTACCATAAAATATTTAAGCTTTAATTTTTTAAACATTCGGTGACTATAGGAATTCCAGAGTACTAGACGAGTAAGAGGTGCTATTATTTAATATAATGACCTTATAACTTGTGCAAATGTCCATAATTAAGAAACGATTATTAGAAAATTATTTTGGGTAGTACTTTTGTGAGGAATTATCTCACAAGCTTAATTAAGATATTAAAATTTTCATTAGTTATTTTTTTTGGCTAAAAAAACTGATTAAATTAGATTATGTTAGGAAACCTTATGAGTCTAAAATTTACATATTTTCTCTGTAGTCAATAGTAGCAAAATTAAAATTACCGTATTCTAAAATAGCTATTTCTGCTAACAATATAAGTATAATTATGACTAATCCACAGATTTGGTGATTTGACGAGAAATTATCTCTTATGTCTAAAAGTAAGCCTAAGAAAGATCTTTGGCTCTGACATGTGCATATTATAGGTACAATAAATCATCTTAAAGAAACTTACTGATCTCCAAAACTATTTTTCCTTACCTGTGTACATAATGTAGTTGATGGACTGAATCAATGGCTATGACCATCTCAGCCAAGTAAAATCGAGCCATATCCTCAGGTAGTCTATCTTCAAACTTGCTGAGGAGGGTAAGCAAATCCCCACCAACATAGTAATCCATAACCAGGTACTGTGAAAGGAAATATATTATTTATTCAAAAAGAAAAAGTAAATACATCCCAAAGTCAAATGTCAAGAGAATGTTTATGAATTGATTTTTTTAAATAATTGTATAAAAAGATCTAAAAGTGTTATCCAATCTTTTTAAATATAAAAATCCTTAATGTTAAAAACTGTCATTACAAATTCTCTACATAAGAGTATTTGATCTATTAGTATCTGTTGACTGAAAAAATGCTTAGAACATCACTTCAATGAGTCTACAATCTTACTGATGTGGAGTAATCTCCACAACTCACAAACCAGCCTTGCCTTCTCATCCTGTGCTGCTCCTATGTACTGATTTTTCTGCAGATGCTCCAAAGACGTAAAAGATGTTCTGACTTTTTACGCATTTTATGGGTAACAACAGTACAGCTCTCAGGCTGTCCATCTATTATCTATACTTGTTATATAACCAAACCACATTTTTTGGTCAAATTCTTTTCTTACATGATATCTTGTATATCACCTCTCATAAGATAGCTACATTTAAGTACAGATAAAATATATATCAAGCAAGTACATGTTAATATCAGAGAAAGGCACTGGCATTTAGGAAGAGAGAATATTCTAAGAAGTAGATGATATAAGAAAAGAATTTATGGAGGATAGCCCCACTATGCCACAAGGGAGAAATGAAAAGTCCCAAAGCCTGAAGGCCAATTTAGCTGGGCTGTATATTATATTAAGGGGAATAATGGACAATAAGGGTGGAAAAGTGGATGGGAGTTAAGGTGTAAGAGATGTAATTGCCCAAAAAAGATACTGTATTTGCTCTTGGAGGCAAGAGGAGATGGGATATTACTGAACTAAGAAGTGATATAAAAGATCAATACATTACAAATAATAGTTTGGCTCCTAAGGCAGAAACAAAATAACTGTGTGAGAAGCAACTAAGCCAAATTCCTCAGACTTCTGGAGGAGGAGCCAAGATGGTGGAATAAAACAGAGAAGCTCCGAGGCACCATGAGAATCCTCTCCAACCAATATTAAAATATTGCCACAAAATAAATAGAGGAGTGAAAGAACCAAAAAGGAGACAGAGTGAAACATCTCTCAAGAAAAAAAAACCTAATAGGTAGGCAGAGAATATCTGGCGCACCGGGGTGAGAGGAGAGCAGTCAGCAAGACTACTGTCCCCTTCTGGAGGTAATAATATTCTGAATTCTGAATTATCTGAATTATCTGTTCTTAATTATCATCACAAACTTTATTTTCCACAAATAAATCCTTATGACATTTGTTGAATTCTAAGTTTATGTAGAAGTTCCCCTAGAGGGTCTTTTAATTCCATTCTTGGATCTTACCTCTTTCAGCAGTGGGGAGGCAACTCTCAGAGCTCTCAGGAAATTATAACTATAGGTAGGCTCTGTTTTCTGGGAGTTTGGGGTACCCTATTAAACTTCAGTCCTTCCTTGCTGCTATTCTCAGCTTATTTTCTGGGTTTTTACCAGTTTCAGTTCATCAAAGATAGTGTGATGGCCTGAGGGCTGAGAGCTGGAGAGTCCCCTCCCCCTGCTTGATTCAATTGATCCTTGAGATCCTGATAGTTTTTTTGGGTTGTTTGCTCATTTTTCATTATATGCTGGAGCAAACAACCAAAAAAAGCACCTAACTCTAAAGAATTTTTATGGAGACAAAGAGCAATGTACAGATACAGAAGGGGACAGTGAAAGAAAAGCAAACACACACAAAGTCCTAAAGAAAAATATGGATTGGACACAGATTCTGGAAGAGCTCAAAAAAGACTTTAAATCAAATTTCTCCCTAGTCTAGTCCAAACTCTGAAAAACAAAGCCAAGAAAAAGTCACAGTGAAGTATTTTTCCAGATCAAGGAAGTCTAGGTATACAGAGAGGATGATGAAACAGCAAAAGAGATGGATAAGGAGCAAACAGAAGAAGACTAAAACTTAGAGACTGTCAAAGTCAAGAATAATACTCTTAGGTAAAATAAGAGGAATGCTAGATGACTATGCATAGAAAAATGGCTAACTGCATTTTTACAGGAAATAAAGGATAGTTTCTAGAACCTATAGATTGAGAAGTTTAAAATAAATGCCCAAGAAAATTCTGATTATTAGTTTATGAAAGGAATACAATAACTAGATTACAAGTAAATTACAACCCTAGGAGGTAACTGGGAGGCAATTTCCCTACCTACCCTTGAAGAAACTCTACAAACTTGAAACTTAGGATCCTCCCCTAACATTCTTTTTGACTCTAAATACACTTGTAGGTCTTGTCCACTTGCTAGAAGCCACCACCATTCAGGATCCCAGGGAATCAGAATGCAGGGTGTCCTTAACTCTGAGATCTCCCAGGGCTAACAACAGTTTGTGCCCACCACTAATGGAGTCTCTCTCAGAGCATAAGCCCCTACTTCCTGCTCCTTCATTCCATCTTGGAATGCTCCAGCCATTCCTGCTAGGTCCATATAAACTCTTGCTACATAAACTGCTAAATAAATCTTCCTTACAACAAAAGGAATATGCTTTTGATGGAAACCCATAAAGGCAAGGGCCAGGACACATGACATATGTTATATTGAAACCCTGGGAGCCAGAAGTCCACACTGTGATTGACAGGTGGATCAGTTGGATATCGGAATGTTCCCAGAGGGCCATGAGGACACAGGAGAGAGCAGTTGGCCCTGGCAGCCTTGTCAGGGGTCCTTTCTTTTCCCTGAGACCTGAGATCTGTGGATCCTGGTCTTTTGTGGGATTGAGACTTGCAGGCTCAGCCTTGCAAGATCCTCCTGTTTGTTCCTGTTAACATCATCAACCTGTACCCAGACCACCATCTTCTTATTCTACTGCCCCTAGATATTAGGAAATCAATCATCTTAGTTATCTAGGTTTCCCAGGGCCCGGGAGGGATCCGGGAAGTGGGCAAGAGAAGAAGAAGAGGGTGGAAAGGGGTGGATTATCCCAAAGACTGGTTAGGCATATCATCTAACAAAGGAGAAGAAGCTGAAACATCAAGCAGCAGTTTGCCTACTCTGGTTTGGCTGTGGCCAGGCTGGATCAGAGAAGCTAACCATCCTGACTCATTACTTGCCTACAGTTTAAGGGTTTATCATTAGCAAATTTAATTAGGGTTTCCCAATACCTCTATCCAATCCCATTACCCAATCTTTGTTTAAATACAGTCAAAGTTTTAAAGTACCTTCCTGAAGTGGTTATTCATAGCTTCTTTGGGAAGGGAGAGATGCAGTCAGAAATAAATCGTTACCAAGCCAATAGAGCCCATTATACAAACTTAAGAGGGAACATGGGAAGCTGGGATTTAGAGTTCTCGGGAGCAAATCCTAATTACACACAAAGAGTTAATGCTTCACTAGGGAGATTATTTTATACATTTACAAACCAGTTTGGGAATGTGTCCTTCTACAAAGTTTAAGTTTCTTAATTTGCCTCTTCAGGGACAGTTATCTCAGATTGGACTTCTGTCTAGAAAGATCCCAATGTTCACATACCTCTCCCAAGAAGATTTAAATAAAAGGCCAGTTTAGTAGAGGGTCAGGGTTAAAAATCTTAACCCTCACCCTTGTAGACAAGATACTCTTCAAAGGCCTATGGATCCCGGGCTGGGGAGGTAGAGAGCATACTATTCTTGACCTGAAAGATTTTTGAGAATTGAACCATAAACCTGAGGGTTGGGTCTTTCAAACTCCTTTCTGTATTCCCAAATATGTTGACTATTTTTTTAATTTGTAAATTTATCTTATTATTATTTTAGACAAGAATCCAAAAACCTTAGATGTGCTAATCACAAATATTCTAAAAACAGTCTAGCCCTATTCCAATGCTTTCTTCCCTGGGAGCCCCTTGTGCCATATAAAAGAATTCTCCATGCCCAAGCCACATAGAGAACCTCTCTTTGTAATGATTCAGTAAGGTTTGGGAAAATAGAAAATCAGGTATCTCTATATAATTCCCACTGTTTGCAGGGTGTTTAGGAAGAATAATGGGAATCCAGGGTGTATGGCTTATTTGTTACTTTAGGGTCCCAAGCTATCCAGACTCAAGTCACCTTTGAGAAATAAAGTTTTTAAAAAGTAAATATAATAGGGAAAAATATGGGTACAAAAATATTTATAGCCATGCTCTTTGTGGTAGCAAAAAATTGGAAAATGAGGGGATGCCTTTCAATTGGGGAATGACTGAACAAATTGTGGTATCTGTTGGTGATGGAATATTATTGTGCTAAAAGGAATAACGAACTGGAGGAATTCCATGTGAACTGTAACAACCTCCAGGATTTGATATAGAGTGAAAGGAGCAGAATCAGGAAAACATTATACACAGAGACTGATATGCTGTGGCACAATCAAACTTTCTCTACTAGCAGCAATGCAATGATCCAGGACAATTCTGAGGGAACTTATGAGAAAGACTGCTATTCACATTCAGAGAAAGAACTGTGGGAGTAGAAACAGAAGAAAAACATTGTTTGATCACATGGTTCGATGGAGATATGATTGGGGATGTAGACTCCAAATAATCACCCTAATGCAAATATTAATAATATGGAAATAGATCTTGATCAATGATACATTTAAAACCCAGTGGAATTGCTCGTTGGCTACGGGAGGGGGGAAGGAGAAGGAAAGAACATGAATCATGTAACTATGGAAAAATACTCTAAATTAATTAAATAAAAAGTAAGTGATCTTAAATTAAATTTGCATTCTGCAGGAGAGGTTAGTTGGCCAATCTCCACTCTAATGGATCAGGGCCTTGTCCCTGAAGAGGACACACTTTTTCCTTCTAGCCTAAAAGGCAAACTTCTCTGCTTGGAAGGCCTCTAAGTATGAGAGTTATCTCATCTTATGCTGTTTTTCCACTTCAAGGAATGTTGAATGTGGAGGGAACTGCACCCCACGTCACCTATAATATAGGATTCTAACTACCTGTTTACAATTTAATGGTTTCTTGGAGAAATTAAGTTTTACTCCAAAACCTGAAATGTTTGATACCATTAAGTCACTGTTTATATTTTCTGGAATATTTTATTATTTGCAATTAAATACTTTAAAAGTTTTTAAAACAGTGTTATGCAATTAAATTAATTTATTTGATTGAGTTATTTATTGGAAAGACATAGAATATATCTTGATTTCAGTAAAATTTCTGACAGTTTTACATCTTCCAACTAATACAGATACATATGAGTTAGACAATACAGTATTGGAGATCTTCAACTGATGGAAAACCATAGTAAGAACACTGATTAATGGATAAAAGTCAACCTAAGCCTCTATAGGCTATGCTCTTGACATTTCCAGATGAGTACTTTTACCAATGCTTTGGATAAAAGATATAAAAAGGCATGTTTCTCAGTTTTGCTTATAACACAGCCCTAGAAATAATAGCTGATTTTGCTGATGATTTGCAGATGCAAAATTCAAAAAAAAGAGAATAAATGCATATATAAAGGTTTTTTTAGCCACTTCACAAATAAACAATGGGAAACACCTTTGTCAGTTGCCCAAGTGAAAGAGAAATTGTAATATATCATAACCTTAACATGACTGAACTATATGTATGATGAAAGTGTTAAAAGAAAAAAAATCCTCAAATATCACTTCCTAAACTGCTTCCTGATCCTTCTAAGTGAAAGTATCTTTCTCCTACCTCAGAATTTACACAGTACTTTGTTTCCATGCACATCACTTACACATTCACTAAAAGTTATTCAGTATTATGGTCATTTGTATATGTGCTTTGTCCCTCTACTAGTAAGCTTCATAAAACATTCATACTCAGTAAGCTTCCCCTCTATTTCTAAATCTTTGATTTTCTGAGAGTATAGGTTGTTTGTTTGTTTTAAAACCATTACCTACTGTTTTAAAATCAACTTTGTGGATTGGTTCTGGGGCAGAAGAGACTTGTCCAGGATCATAAAGCTATGATGTGTCTGAGGCCACATTTGAACTCACAACCTCCTTCTTGGCTCTAACCCTGGCTCTCATTCACTGAGCCACCTAGCTGCATGCCCCCCAAAAAGGTTGATTGTTAAAATAATGCAGTGTAACCTGGAAATATGCAACCAAAGACTGAATCTATCAGAGATTTACAAAGGGCATTACCATAGTGGGAGGATGGACAAGATCAATCAATGGTCTTCAAACTTTTTAAAACATGTATTCAGCATGTACAAAAAAAAATCTGAACATGTACCTCTGATATTTGTGTTACTTCATTTATTAACTATATACATGTACTACTGTGCTAAAATTCTATATATTACAAAATTTAAACAGGAGAATTGACATTTTAAATTTAAGTTTTAAATTTCTGTGTAAAACAGCTACACAGTTAAATTGGAGAGAATTGAAGCAGAGAGACCAATTAGTAGGCTATGGCAAAAGTCCAGTGGAGAGATAGCATTAATAGGGGCATCATTTAAAATGATGTAAAATGGGAGCAAAGCATATAAATGAGAGAGGTATCGATGAAGAACCAAAAAGACTAGATAACTGTGAGACATCTGGATTAAGGTAAAGTGAGAAATCAAAGATGACACTGAGATTGTAAGAATATGGGAGACTACAAGTACTATGGTGCCCTCAATGTCCAGAAGATGGATGTGGAATTTATGGGGGAAATAATATAACAATATTTATGAACCAAATTAAAATTCATGACTTTTCATGATTTAAGTCATTCACTTGGTGCCCCCAAATATGAAAAGAGATAGAAGATTCTTCTTCACTGATTGCTGCCCTCAACTACAAAGTTATTCCTTCAAAGGATATCAGTTAGAGCAAGAAATTGATCTAGAGGGTTGCAGAGCAAAGGTGGGATTTACTCAGTGGAACCTGTGAAGTTGCAGTTGGGTAGCAATTAATCTAGGTTATAACAGGTTTGGTAAGATGTTGGGAGCTTGCACATAACAGAGAGAGGAAGGAGTAAGAGAATTTGCAGGGAGAAAGGTGAGTATGGTTATATTTGAAACAAGCCCCATGACTACCAAACAGCTCAAGAAATCACACCTGCTTTGGGGTCAGTTCATAAGCATTCACCTTCAAGACTACTGTACTAAATGACCTCACAGTTCCTTCCCAAATTTAAGATTCTATGATTCTCTATTTTTTTTATGTTTCCTGACTTTTCAAGGTTTTCCCCCTATATTTTCTCTCAGTGTGGTAACCAGAAGCTACACCTTCTTGCTGCTATCATTATGAATCTAGCAGCAGCTAAGTCACATATCCTGAGTGCTAAAAGGGCATAATTAAGTGTTCTGATGTTTAAAAATATTCCTTGTTTCCTAGGCCTGTGCATGTGAAACTTTCAAACCTAAAATTCCAATTGATACTGCAGTGTAAGAAAACCTCAGTGACAGAAAAAAAAAAAAGATACCACCTATTTTCAAAAGAAAAGACAAAATAATTTCTAATAAGTAATTTTACATAAAACATGAGGTAATATAGTCAAGAAAAATGCCTATTTTAAAAACAAATTTTGATCTTTCAATCTCTCAACTTTTTATATTACCAAAATACCCCCTTATAACCCACGTATTAGTGAATATTTTTTCAAAAATAAAAAGAGAAAAAAAATCATCCAAACAATAAATATATTGAAATAGTCTCAAAATTAGTGCAATGTACAATGCTTATTAGGTATGTATCAATATACTAATTCATTAGGTCATGAGTTTGATGAGGGCAGGGATTGTCCTTTGCCTTTTTTTGTATCCATAGCATTTGGGATGGCACATAATAGGCACTTAATAAATGCTTAATGATAAGACTCATAAACCTCTCAACAGAGTGGGGAGAATATGTCTTCTATCTCTCCTTTGGAGCCATGCTAATGAGATTAAATCTACCTTGCTCATTCTCAAATCTAATTACCAAAAGTGTAAACAACTCCACTTAACTCACAAGTTGGGAGGTCTGTGACCTACGTGCGCTTGAGTGAGTGACGAATCAGAATTTACTGCCTCCTGGGAAGTCCAAAGAAAAACATCTATTGTGATTGGACACGTAAACTAGGAGGAAGGCACAGGAAGTGCCACAAAAGAAGCCCCTTGAAAAGAGAGTTCAGTGAATTCAACACTCTCTTCTTGTTCGTGTCTTGGACTTGAAGGATTTCTTCTTTTCATGACTTACACTTAGAGAAGCACTGGACCTTGGACCCTGAGACCTTGGTGAGACTGTTCTTAAATCTTTCCTTTGGAATTTTATGTGGTGAGTGTAAAGACTAAATCTTCCTGAACTTCTCTAAAGGAATTGTTCTTTCAAAAGAGACTCTGTGACTGAAGCCTTTGCTTCATTCACCTCCAGGGCCCTTTGGCCCTCTGGCCTTGGGTTCAAGGCTGAGCCTCGCTCAACTGAGGACTAATTAGATCTGCCTGGGTTAAACTACAGTATTTTTGCTCTTCATCCTCTTCCAAGACAATATTTTATCATTTCACTTATTTGTGTTTAATTTACTCTAATGCAATCCTAGTATTACTTGATTTGCTTGTTTGTTTTTTTTTTCACTATGTGGATCTCTTACTAAAAAAAAAATTATTTTCTTCATTCTATAGCAGACTAGGTGAGAAGTCAAGGAACATGATTAAAACTATGGGGAAAAAAGGAGAAAATATTATATCACTGTTGAAAGTGGGTTCCACTGAAGAATGATCCCAAAGGAGAGGAAAGGTATTCTATAGATACCTGACAATGTACTTAATTTGCATAGATGTGGTGCTTAGAGGAACCAATAACCCTGCCTCAGAAGGAGAATTAGAGTTCTGAATGCAAATGGCAAGCAGAAATGTGGAAGGTCATAGATTAAGAACAGAGATCTTCATGGGGGTACAAAACAAAAATCATGAAAAAGGCAGAGTAGTTAATCATTGTACAGTCGAGGACAAAGAAAAATTCCTACTATGATGTAACACTTTTATTTTTTTCTTCATTTGGTGAAATTGTCTTCCTGACAGTGAAAAACAACAGGAAAAATGAGGCTAAGAGCAATATCTTCAAGAGAATAACATGAAAATAATCTAGAAGAAAGAACTCAAAATAGGTACCTTAAAAGCTCTAATTCAATGAGGAATATAGAAATCAAAGGGAGAATGTATAAGGGTTAGGAATCAAAGACTAGACAGAACATTCTAATATAGAAAAAATAAGAGAAATAAAAGAATGAGTTAAAGAAATCTTTATTCAGAAAAAGTAAAGAAAATGACATTTAAAAAATTTTAAAAACATAAAAAAGTGAAGAGAAGAAAGAATATATTTTACTTGTCTATTTATCTGAAGGAGAAAAAAGGGAAAGACCTAGAAAACTAGGTAGAAAGAAAAAGAATTTAAGTAAAGCAAACTCCAAAGTAAAGGACCAAGATGACAAAATAGGTATGAAGAGTATGAAGGTATAAGAAAGAAAAACAATGGGAATAAGAGTTGCCTTAAAGTAGTCTAAGCTAAAATAATTCAAGACAAAAGTTCTGTCTTTATAAAAGAAAAGGAGGAAAAAATCCTCATTTGGAGATTTCAGCCAATTACTGGACTTGGAAACAAAGCATTATCATGGAGAGATTAAGTGCATTACTCAAGAACACACAGGTGGAAAATGTTAGACATGGGATTAGAACCAATATTTTCTAACCTGCAAGTCTAGTATTTTACCACTATACCACACTAACTTAAGCCTAATCCTTATAATTCTTGTAAAATGAAAACTGATTCACTAAGCAATGTTGAATATTGCTAATATATACATGATACTTACTAAATAATTGTCATCCTGGAAGGCATAGTGCAAAGTTGTAATCCACTTATTGTCTCCATTCACTAGTACATCCCTCTCTTCTCGAAAACATGCTGTCTAAAAAGGAAGAAAATAAAATTTTAGTAATTAACATATCTTTAAAATTTAATATTATTGACAAGTTTGTTCTTTCTTTTTTTTTTTAACTCTTAACTTCTGTCTTAGAATTGATACTAAGTATTGGTTCCAAGGCAGAAGAAAGGTAAGGGGTAGGGAACTGGGTTTAAGTAACTTTCCCAGGGTCACAAAGGTAGGAAGTGTCTGAGTCTATATCTGAACCCAGGGCTTTCCATATCTAGGCCTGACTTTCTATCCACTGAACCTCCTAGCTATCCCACGTTTGTTCTTTTCCAAAAAAGGATCATGGTTATGTCTTTTTGGTTTTTAAAACCCACTCAAATGTGCCATTTACTCCTTGGGACTATGAAATCAAAATACCATTTTTTTGTTTATATAGAAGTACATGCTTTAGACAACAATGAAACAAGCATTATGATGTTAAAAGTAAACCTATTCTGGCCACTATAATATCTTAGTACAGAATGAGTAGTCATTGCTATATCATCTCCACCCAAAATTCAATCCATAACTTCCTCTTATTCCCATTTCCTCCCATAAGTGTTCCACAAAGAATCTATTCATTATTTCAGAGCCCTTCCATGGGACTTTTAAAATTCCATACCAAGTTCTCCTTAAGATATCAGTTCCTTTCCTTTATATACATTTTCTTGATGATATTTTACAGCTTGCTTCTTTCATGTAAATCATCAGTGATAATATTTGTACCTTAGTTGTACTTGTGTCTCTCCACTGCTTTTTAGGTCAACCACAAATATTGCAGAGAATTTCAAAAATTATTGAAGAAATACTGTTATGAAAAAGACAGGGCTTCTATTTTTAGAAGCAGCTCAGATAAATGAAAACACTGCAGAGCTTCACGAATAAAATCTAGTGATCTTTCTTTCATCAATTTCAATTTTCTTTCAACAATTCAGGTCATTGTTCATCTCTAGTGTTGGTCTAAAATATGTATAGTGAGAATTAAGTATCAAGTCTGAGCAAAAGATCATCTACTTGATTTTTTTACCATGTGAATTGTAGGCTGATCATTTTTGAGTGATCATGGACCACAATGAGAGAGACTTTTAGTATTCCAAGATGACAGAGCAGAGTAGAACAGAGAAGCTCCAAGCCACCATAAGAATCCTCTCCAATCAAGATCAAAGGAAGACCAAAAGCTTACAACCAAGCCTAGGGAAAGTCCTTGAGGATCTCAAGGGTTAATTGAATCAGCAGGGAGAGGGGGCTCTCAGAGCTCTCAGCCCTCAGACCATCACACTATCTTTGATTAACTGAAACTGATAAAAACCTAGAAAATAAGCCGAGAATAGCATCAGTCTTTCCTTGATGCTATTTTCTGGAGGTAATAATATTCTGAATTCAGAACTATCTGAATTATCTGTTCTGAATTATCATCACAAACCTCTTTATTTTCCACAAATAAATCCTTATGACATTTGTTGAATTCTAAGTTTATATAGATAAAGTTGCCATAGAGGGTCTTTTAATTCCATTCTTGGATCTTACCTCTTTCATGGGCTACATCTAGGTTAAATATCTTATACATATATTTGAAAAATGCAATAGCACTTGCCTATCACCTGTTCTGAGTATTATTCAGTGAAGTAATGTCTCAACTTCAAAAATATTCCTGATGGGTTGGTTTTTTTTCCTATTTATTATGTGCTCTGAGAATACTGGTAAATTTTCATTTTCCTTTTTAGCAATAAAATGTAAATCTTTCTAGTCATGGGGGTAATGACCTGTGTACTTCATTAATACTATATAGCTAATTGTACAGTTGTTAGGATACAATCCAAATCTGTTGAGATCCACTTCATAACTCCAAAATTATACACTGGTACCTATTAAATTTCTTAATGTGCTATCCAGCACAGCATTTTCTTTGATACTTTCGTGCTCTATAGTTCCAGCTGTGGAGGAAACATCTAAGTATTTATAGGTATTGTGTGTGTCCAATGGTTCACACATTGAATATCTTCTATTTCTATCTTTGCCATACATTAAGAATCTTATTCTTGAGATTTCCAGTAGATGGCAACAAGAGTTCATAGAAGAGTCCAGTTCTCCCACATGTACTCCAGAAAAGATAAAAGCATCAGATCAAATAATGATCAAGAAATCAAAACATAAACAAAAGGAAAACCAGAAGCCTACAAGTTTTGGAGATGGATATCACCAGGAAAGTCAGCATTAGCACAGACTAGAAGACAGTCAGTGCTTTAATTACATAATCCAGAGGCATTTAAACCCTGTAAAATTCCAGTAGGGAATCTCTAAGAGTAGGGAACACATTGGAAGCCAAAAGTATTCTGATGAAAAGGAAAAACAAATCCCAGAATGAAGTAAGAAGGATAAGGAGAGAGGAAGCTAAGAGCACTATAATTACCATAGGGATTGTATAATTATCATAAGGCTAAAAAATCTTTTAAGAAAGAAACATTTCAGGAAAAGGAGCTCAATAACTCTTTCAATCTAGAAGATGAATTGTTTGAAGAAGGCACCATGAAGATGGCTGAAGAAAACCTCCACAGCATCAGAAGATCCAGCACAAACTTTGGAGTATAACTAATTTAACTTTAGGGGGTTGAACACAAGTATTGAATGTATGCCACAAGGAACTGTCCCCCTAATTGGCTTATTGTCAATGCACTTAGAAAATACTTGTTTGCTCTTATCTCTAACTATTGAATATTGTATTCACCTTTAACTAGAAGATCTTTAGAGATATGAGATAGTTATGTAAAATGATTCATTGGGGAGACTAGTCTCCCAAAGAAACACAGGTGGGATTACGAAAGGAAATTCTTGGTTCTCTTTGTCTATTCTGAATTTACACTTGTGAAAAGGGAATCTGAAGAAGGTATGTGTTTCTGTTTGTACCTCCCCATATGACTGGACTAGAGAAGAGAGATGACTCCAAGAAGGAAGTCTACTTCAAGAAGAAGGTTGGCTCAAAGAAGAAAGTCAGTCTCAGGAGTCCCTTTCAGCTCCAGTCATTGTCTTGACCTGCCTCTAAGAAAGAACTTGGATGAGTGGATAGTTGGTTTTTCCTTCCCATCTTCTGGAGATCATTTAATTCTGATTGAAGGTTAACAAGTCCTGGCTGAGCCAAGCACTGGAACAATATTTAGTTAGGTTAATGTCTTCTCTATTCTTTTGTATTTCTCTAGTTTCACTCTTTCCACCTCTTTTATAAATAAAAGATTTATAATAGTCATATGTTTAGGCAAACCATTAATTATAACACTTATACTAGGGACACTATGGCAAACCCTTAAAACCTTATCACTCTGATTAAGAATGCTGCATGGGACCCTAAAGACCTTAACAATGTGATTGAGGATCTTAATAACTCTAAGAAACAAAGATTAAAAAGAATTTTTTTAAAGAAGGTAAGAAATCAACTATTAAAAATAAGTAATATGGAAAACAGGTAAATGAAAAATTATCATGAGACCACCTAAAAATCATGACCAAACATTAACTCTGAATACCAAATTTCAAGAATCAAAAGTTAAAACTGCCCATATGTTATAATCAGATAGCAAAGTATCCAAATAATCTTAATTACCTCATGAAGAAAATCCCACACTGAAAACAACCAGTAATTTCAGTAAAAATCTAGAGCTTCCAGACCAAAGAACAAAATCTGCAAGTAGTCATAAAGAATTCAAGTACTAAGGAACTACAATGGGGATCATATGATACTTACTAAATGAGGAGAAAAAAATTTGATTATATCCCAAAGGGCAAAAGATAAAAGCTTGTGCAATACATTATCCACCCTTCCACACTCTCTGATACAATTATACTGGCCCTCCTTTTTGTTCTTTGCACACAATGTTCCATCTCCCGAGTCCAATCATTTTCCCGGGCCATCTACCATGCCTGAAATTCTTTCCCTCTCTACTTTGACTTTTGGAATACCTGGTTTCCCTCAAACCTTAGCTAGAGTCCTCCTTTCTATAAAAAACTTTTCCCAATACTCCTTAATTTTACTTTCTTCCCTCTAAAACTACTCCAGTTCATCCTGCATATATCCTGTTTGTACATTTTAGTTAGTAAATAATCTCCTCCTTCAATACTCCTTGAGAGTAGAAGCATTTTGCTTTCTTTGTATAATACTGATTTTGTATGAAATATAGTTCACAGAGATACTGTTTTCTTTCCTAAGTATACTCCCAAATATTTTATATGTCTACTTATTTTAAATTTATATTTATGATGTATATAAATTTATACTGTCTGGTTATTTTAAATGGAATTTCCATTTCTAGCTTTTGCTGTTGAACTTTGTTGTTGGTTGAATAAGCATTTGTGAAGCATTTATTATGTGCAAAGTAGATCATAAAGAGGATGATGAAAAGAAAAGAAAGAAAATTTGAGAATTAATGATCAGATATGGGCAAGAAGAAGACAGGAGTAATTAAAATAGCATACTCTAATCCACAGGTCACTGTACCAGATATATGCTTCAAGTAGATCAAAACAGAAATATATAACAAAAGAAATAAGGTTTGAAGACTGACTTGTGTACATCCACTTTCTCCAGAGAAAGAAATGATAAACAGAAACAAACAAGGCATAATTTTATATATACTTTTTTTTTTTGGTCAAATGATGCCTTCTCTAATGAGGGGGAAGGGAGGTAGAAAGAGTTACCTGGGTATCTGAATGTAGCAAATAAATAAGTTTAAAAAAACAGAAAGCACTCTCTCTCTCTCTCTCTCTCTCTCTCTCTCTCTCTCTCTCACACACACACACACACACACACACACACACACACACACACACACACACACAAAAAGCAACAAAACTATCTGTAGTAATAAAGAAGTGGAAACAAAACAAGTGCCCCTTAATTGTGGAATGGTTAAATAAATTGTGGCATGTAAATGTAAGAGAATATTACTGAATGTTTATGAACTGATATAAAGTGAAGTGAATAATGAAAACAATGTAAATGGAAAGAAAAAGAAATGCCCAAAAATGAGACCAAAGAGTGTAAAATTTCAACAATACAACTAGGCCCAAAGAACAGATAAACACATGAATTTCTTGCTCTTAAAATGGAGATCTATGAGACCACGAGTGTAAGTCATTGCATATGCTATTTGTTAAGAATTTGGTTGAAATGACAGTTTTGCTAAAATGTGTTTTTTTTTAAATGGGATACTTTTCTGAATGGGAGAAGCATAGGGGAAGATATCTGGATATGAAATGATATGAATACAAAAGCTTTCAATGAAAAAATGTTCAAACAAAATCTGTTATCTACTGAAATTTTAAAAAAGAAGTACCACAAAAGTAAACAATAATTTATGACCAAACCTCACTAAAAGGGGGATGGGGTGGGGTATGTGGCAAAGCAGGAAAATTATTTTTCTTGAAGATCAGTGTAAAAATTATAGCTTTAAGGATGATTCAAGTTGATAGATTCAAGACCATAATGTAATTCTATTAAAGTCAGCTAAGAGAGAGAGAGTATGTTATAGTTCAAAGAATAATAATATTGTAGTTAAAACTGTGACCTTGTACAAATGAAGGCACCACCATCCTTTCAGTGTCTTGGGTTCATAATCTTGGCTTTATATCTTAATTACTTACTTTATCTGACCCTGAATATCTAATTATTGCTCGAATTTTGTCTTTTCTCCCTTCACAACATTTCTAGCATACAACTCATTCCCTCCTCTCATACAACTATCACATTTGTTCAGTTTCTCATCACCTTTTGCCTAGATTATTTCAACCATTTTTATTAGGTCTCTTTTGCCTCAACTTTCACAGCCAAAGTGATCTTTCATAACTTCAGATCTGGCCTTCTGAACCCGTTAATCAATTCAGGTGACTTCCAATGGTCTCCTACAATAAAATATAAACTCTTATATTTACCTTTTAGAGCCCTACACAATCTGGACTCGATCTACCTTTGAAGCTTCACTAGATGTTCTTTCTTTTCTCTCTTAGTTTGAGATTAAGTCAAATTTGACCCTCTCTTCATTCCTCATTCAAAACACTCCATATCTCCTATCTCTGTACTTTTCAAAAGCAGTCCTGCATGCTAGCAATACACTCTTTATCTATACCTCATAAAGTCCCTCTCATCTTTTAAAAAAAGATTCATCTTCTATATGAAGTCATTCTTTATTTTCCCAACCACTTGCACCTTACCTCCCAAATTAACCTTTTTAAACTATTTTATATGTATAGATTTGCTCTATATTTATGGGATATTTACTTTTATATATACCTTGTGTCTTTCCAATTAAGAGGTTAAGCTCATTGTGAGTATGGACTATTTCATTCTTTATACTAGTACCTGCATGATTTCTGACATATAGTAGACAATAAAGACTGGTTGACTGCTTCTCTGAAGTTCCTTAAAATAAGAGAAGTGAGCTAGGAACTATGCTAATCCTTTGGTCCATGGGCTGACAAAAATCTCTTACAAAAGTTATACCAATCTCTAAAATATTTACTACAAAAATTCCTTGCTTCTAAAAAACTATAAATTAAACAGATTCTTCCTTCTCCTTTCACCAGCACACTGTTACTTCTAAACTCCATTCTCCCTGGATCCCAATTCTTGCCTATGATGTAGGAAGGCTTCTGGAGATAAAGAGAGCACACCAGGAAGAATGTAAATTACTGACTAGTGTAAAATACAATATCAGTTGGGAAAAACTAAGTTTTTGGACTTCTAAGATTTATTTCAGCTTTAATGTTGTAAAATTTTGTGAATGAAATATAAATAAATTAAGGAATGTAAGGTTTGAAAATACTGAAAATGATATAGAGTATTAAGTACCTATGATTTTAAAATATCTGATATATTTAATCTGCATTATAAACTACACATCATCAATCTCTTATCTCTAAGGAATGAAGTTTTATGAATGAATGAATTTTTCAGGTATCTCCTGAAAGGGTTTAATCACCTTATATATCCAATTTAAAGTTATTAGTTACTATTTTTGTACTCAGTTGCTCTCTTCTTTAAAAGATTGAGCAATCAACATTTTTTTACAATAGTCAGAGGTATGCTGATAAATATCTAATATACAGCTCCCCTTATCCCCAATATATACACAACATACTTTTAAATTTTATCTGCATTATTAACATCTCCCCATTATTTTGTGTCCATAACAGACTAATAAATTAAGCCCTGGTTTTATTTCCAAGGTATAAATGCTCACAGATCACTTTACAATCAGCTCTCCAATTGGAACTGATTCCAGGCTAACTCTGTTAAAAGTTCACTTCAAAATATAACAAGAGTTTGAAGTAGAGTCAAGATGGCAAGTGAGAGGAAGCATTTTTTGCCTAGCTCACCCTATACATCCACCCAACAACAATCACAACAAAACTCCAAACCAAATATTAATCAGAAAATGCAAAAAGTCACAGTGAGTATTTTTCCACTCTAGAGGAACTTAAGGCAAAAAAAAGAAGTTTATCAGTATAAGGATTTGGGTTGGCTAAAAGTATGGTTGCCATGAGAAGCATTTCTGGGTCCAGTGATGAAAAGAAAATTTTGATAAAGGACCAGAAGCAGAAAAGCACTGGTTCAGAAAAAAATCCTGGGAGGTCCCTGAACTAGTGCTGTGTGTAGGAATAGGTTCCATCTATTAGCTCTGTTGCCCACTACTCAGTTCTGGGTCACATACTGAGTGGGAAAGGAACAGTCTCAAATGTGGGCCTAGCCTAGCTTAGCACAAGAAAATACTTCGGGAAAACATAACAGTGTGGCTCTGAACCTAAGACTAGAACAGCATGTACTCAATTCTAGCTTTTGGTATAGTATCTAATCTTACAATGGAATAACTAGGGGAAGAATCCCAGAATACAGGGGAGACAGCAATTCAACCATTCCAAACCTGCAGAGCCTCTCACTAAACTAACAGTGATTAAATTCATCAAAAGCCTATTAAAAGGGAACACCTGGGCAGCTCAGAGAATTGAGAACCAGGCCTAGAGGCGGGAAGTCCTAGGTTCAAATCTGACCTCAGATACTTCCCAGCTGTGTGACCCTGGGAAAGTCACTTGACCCCCATTGCCTATCCTTACCACTCTTCTGCCTTGGAGCCAATACACAGTACTGACTCCAAGACAGAAGGTAAGGGTTTAAAAAAAAAAAAAAAAGCCTATTAAAATTCAACTGTTCCTAAGTTAACAGACCCAAACCCGGGTTAGGAATTTGTAAACCTAAATCTAAAAAGGTACTGAACAGATCTCTCACCCCAGATCACACTAATTTGGGAACAATTAAAACTTGCAGGCCCTGAACACTGAAAACAGTAGAAAGACTTAAGTAGGCCAGCAGCCCAGACCAGATATCCCATCCAACCAGAAGTGCTCAGTGAAGAGTTATGGATATCTGTAAGAATGGTAGTGTCCCTGACAACAATAGGAAAGACAGAAGTGGAGAGGTCTTTGGGAGAAAAATAATGCAGGTTTTTGTGGACATGTTGAGTTTAAGATGTCTACAGTAATCTAGTTCAAGATGTCTAATAGGTAGCCTTCTGTATTAGTCTGAGATAAAAATCTTTACTCCTTGGGGGTAAAGAGAGAGATCAGGGCAGACTAAGTATAAGGGAATATCAGCATAGAGAGCTGATAAGATAATCAAGAGAAATAGTATAAAATTAGAAGAGGAAAGGGTGGGCAAAGAGACTTGGATTCCCACAGTTAGTGGGAACCTTTGATTGATTACTTAGTATCAATTCTGACAAAAAGGTAAGGGTTTAAAAAAATGGGCACAACGGAGCATGCATAACATTCATACAAACATATATACACATATGCAAAGGTAAGATGTTAAAAGAAAAGAAGAAACAGAAAATTAGGATGATCAAAAGAAAAATGTTCCAGATGTGGTGAGATCAAAGGCATGGTTTTTAATAAGAAGAATGACCTCAGCAACTAAAGTTTTATTTGGAGGATAAATGATGAGAGTGTAATGGGAAATAGTGCAGCAAAGAGATAGAACACCTGACTTCAGTCAATAAAATCTGCATTAGAATCTCACCTGAGACATTTATTGACTGTATGATCCTGGACAAGTCAGTTAACCTCTCTCATCCTCACCTTCATCATAAGTTACATGGGAATGATATAGCACCTGCCCTCCAGGGATGTCATGAGAATCAAATTATATTAATATGTGGAAAGCATTTTGCAAAGTTTAAAGTTGTTATACATGTTAAGCACAGTAATTAACAATAATTATTAGAATAAATTTTTCATTCTTTTTTTATATTATGAACTTAAATGCCAAATAAAATGAGCATTTCTATACACATAGTAGAACCGAAAAAGATGCCTGTACATGAAACGCTAGGACTCTATCACATAGTTTGTTTTTCTTTTTAAATATTTGTTATTTATACAATAAATTCAATATGTAATTTTTAAAGATGCCTTGCTACTCTAACTATTATTTCTAGTCTCCTTTTCATTCTCTATTGTGCATTTTTTTTAAATAGCACTTTCTTGTTTTTTGGTTACTCTGCCCCTATCTTCCGTTCCTCACTGTCCATCCATGGTGGGAAAGGGTGTATGTGTGTTTCAATTCAATTGCTATTTATTAAGCACCTACTATATATGTCAAGACACTGTGCTAAGCGGTAGGAATACAAAAGAGAGCAAAAGATAGTCCCTGCCAACAAGGAGTTTACAATCTAATTAGAACTGCTATATCAAATACACACAGGCATATATGCACAAATTTAAGCAAACAAATTTTGGTTATGTCCAAAGATATTATGACTCACTACATGTGAATCCATGGTCTGTCAAAAGTAGATAGTATGATTTAGCATCCTTTCTCTATAATCAAGGTTGTCAGTCGACATTCCTAAGTATTTTAAAGTAGTTTTGCTTTACCTTCATGTTGTTATTGAAAAACTGTTTTCTGGTTCTGCTTACTTCTCCCTGTATTATTTTATACTTGTTTTTCCAGGTTTCTCAAAAACCATTCCTTTCATTTCATTTCTGATGGTGTAATAATACCATCAGATATATATGCATATAACATAATTTCTTCTTATCAATAGTAGTAGTAGTAAATAATAACTTTTTATGTAGCACTTTAGGGTTAGATTCACACCTTCATCAAGAGTCTTCTGGTGTGTCTATTTGTAAAGCACTTTACAAATATTATCCCATTTTATCCTCACAACAACCCTAGGAAGTGAGATGGTATTACTATCCATATTTTATAATATTTTATAATTAAAGAAACAGAAGTTAAGTGACTTGCCTGGGGTCATAAAGCTATCAGGTCTATCTAAGGCTGGGTTTGTGCTCTGGACTTCCTGACTTGGCCCAACACTTTATCCATCATACCACCTACCCTCCCAGGCCAAATCCTTTATCATTTATTTTTCTTTTGCTGGGTACCGTCCAGTTTCATGCCACTACAAAAAGAATGGCTTTTTTAAATATTTTAGTACAACTTGGTCCTTTCTTCTGTCTTTAATATCTTTGGCCTATCAAATTTATCTCATAGATGTAGAGTGAAGTGACTTTTGGAGGCACAGTTCCAAATTGTTTTCCAGATCAAGCTGACTAATTCATACCTCCATCAACACTCCATTGGTATGCCTATCTTCCTACATTTTATCAAATAATTATTATTTTCCTTTTAATCTTTCATTTTTTCAGTCTGGTGGATATGGTGAGAGGTAACCTCAGAACTGCTCTTATTTGCATTTCTCTTAGAGTAGTTTTGCAGAAAATTGTAGAAAACAGAATATCAGGTTTTAATGCCTTTAATCTCCCTCATAAAATAGAAAACCTGATTATTAGCTCAAAGGAAGGAATATAGCAGTGATTCCCAAAGAGGGCGCCACTGCCCCCCAGTGGGTGCTACAGCGATCCAGGGAGGCTGTGATGGCCACAGGTGCATTTATCTTTCCTATTAATTGCTGTTAAATTTAAAAAAAATTAATTTCGAGGGAGCTAAGTAATATTTTTTCTGGAAAGGGGGGCGGTAGGTCAAAAAAGTTTGGGAACCACTAGATTATAGTATGAGATCTGGGGATTATAAAAAATGTGCAATCAATACTAAAATGTAATAGAGTACTTATAAGAAATTTATGAAGGGAATGCTATCTCATACTGACAGCCCAATTGGTATAAAATTATAGGTCTAGTCGGGATGGTCTCATGACTTCCTCTAGAAACATTATTAGTCATCTAGAAAAAAGTGACTAAGTCTGCTGGTAAAGGATACCTATAGGGTGTACATTAACAAAGCAGTAGAATATAAGCACAAAAATCAAGAATTAAAGCAGCAAAAAATGCAGAGGTAAATAAATATAGAGTTCATGACTGAATTTGTATTACAATTTTATTCTATTACAAATTTATATTGGTTTTTCAACATGTGATAATTCTACCTTCTTTATTTAAATAAAGCCATCATCTAAAATTCTTTTTCTAAGATAGTATAAGAAGATTTGAATACTTGGAGTCTTACCTCTGCTCTTTTCAGCATTTCCCATTTATTCAGTATTTTCATGGCAAATACTTTATCAGCATTTTTTAGTTTTACAACAGCTACCTAGGGAAAAAAAAAAGATAAAGGACTTAAAATGTGAAAACAAAAACTTTTGGCAGTCATTATTTTCCTTACACCTATCCAGAAACAAAGAGAACAATCCTAAACACAGTCTTAGAGAAGATAAAAGATCTTTTTTTTTTTCCCCCAGTCAGAAAAGTATAGTGGCTAATAAGCAGAAATTTTTCTGAGGGAATGTTCTACATTTGGAAAGTGGACTTTAATAAAAGTATCTCTTATAGGTTTCCTAATGTTTTGTATTTACCCCAAAACTTCTATTACAATCTGGGCTTCAACCAAAATGTACACTATTAAGAGATTAAGTACAAAAAACAAATTACAACAAATTTAATTGGAAACACCAGTAACCAAAATAAACCTGTTTAATGGAGATGGTACTTTTTCTATCAATACAAATTTTAAAAAATTTTATTTTTCATATTCTACCAAAAAATACTCAAAATTTCCATTGGCTCACAAAGGTCTTATGGAACTTCCTTTCAAAAGAAAGACTAATTTTTAACTAGACATCTCAAATTTACTTATTATAGATTCAAAAAAACAAAAACAAACTTTAAATGGCAAGATTTATACCCCTCTCTCTCCTGCAATAAAAATACTCATTAACCTACTATGAGTTAAATTAATTATAATGTACTTCAAGTATTATTTTTATAAAGTTTATTATCTGACAAAATAGAACCACGTGACTAAGTTTTCTACTTGCTCAAAAATCCCCACTCCACCAAAGCCACCAACAGAAAGGAAAAGAGCCAGAGAGATGGACCTCCACCCAATTTATATCCTATGTCAGCATGTAATGACAGAAAGTAAGTGGGGTTCTGGGAATTGTACTTTTGCTGGGAATCATAGTTTTTAGGGTAACAGATTTTAATCACCCCTGAGATCCTTTGGAAGGCTATTCTCCCCAATGGATCTTGTAAACATAACTAACTTATAAATTACAATAATTTGGGGATAAAAGGGAAAGTGAACAGAACCAATGATTGCTAGGAGCACTGACAAAAAGCCAATCAGAGGGCAGTCTCCTTCAGCATAAGAGTATACATACAAAATAAATGTGTTACAACCCCCTACAGTTCAATTTCACTACAACCCAAAGTTCATTCTAAATATTTTGGTGCAGTGTGAGGTTTCTGCAGGCATCTCCATGGTGCCTTCTCCAAGCAGTTCACTTCCTGAATTCTGGGAGGTAGCAAGTTTCTTAACTTTTATAAAACTATAATTTTATGACAATTATACAATCCCCCCTGAGGAGGGTGTTGACAATCAAGTCAGGATACATTAATTTTCACTGGGAAAACAGCTTTATAAAACACAGTAGTATAGCAGCTAATTGAAGAAAACCTTTTGGGTCCAAAATGTCACCAAGAATCTAGATCATTCTGGTGGAGGTAGATTAAGCTGAAGAGTTAAAAATCATCCAGAAGCTACTTAGGTTTCATGGGAAATGCTCCCTCTTGAGAGCCATCCAGAGGTACCATGCCCTAGGAAAACCTTCTAAGCTCCTCTTGTATGAGACTGTAACAGCAATAAAAGGCATGTCTTTCTATGTCTCATCCATTACATTTTTATAAATGTGGAGATGGGGATTAGTGCTGTAATACTTCACTTCAGCTACTAAATGGACCCTTACCTCTTGTTACAAACAACTCAAAGATACTTTCATAATGGTATCTTCTCCAGCCCAGTCATATGGGGAGGTACAAATAAAGACAATGTAACAGCACATATAGCTAATTGTCAAAACATTCTAACTTACAAAGTGGCATAGTGTAACAGAACTTAACAAACAAAATAAAATCTTATAACAAACAATCAGCAAATACAGTATATGTGACAGGATACAGGCACTGAATTCAAGAGTTCTTTTTTCCAATTCCAATACAAAGACTTCCATAAAACAATGGAGTCTTAAAAAGCTTAAAAATTTCACCTTCCCCTCCCCAGGATCATTATCCATTTAGGCTCCTTTTGTCCCACCTCTGAGATCTCCCATAGTGAGGGAAAATTCCAAGCTGAACATAGTGTGGAGAAATCCCATATTGGATGTATTGTAGAGACTGGGTAGGCCAGAATGGCAAGGAGGTGTAAAGAGATGAATTTCTCCCCTGAATCTCAGGCAAGCTAATGACAAGAACCAGTGCACCCAGGAATGATGGGGAAAAAAATCATCCTAAAACTGGGAGCTATTTGAAATAGGCAATGCACTGCTCTCTCAAAGAGCCATGCTTACAATTCTACTTCTGTTTGGAAGAGTAACCTTCCTTCTCCTTCCCCCCTAGGGGTAAAAAAGCCAGGGAGCAGCTTGCTTCCCCTGCCATGTAGACAGGGTAAAAGCCCTTTAGGAGGCTAATTATTGCCTAAGGGAAACACACCTGGGCTTCCAAAGCAAGCAGCAAGCAAGTACTTTGCTGTTGGCAATGTAAGGGAAAGAGGGATTTATACTTTCCAAGCCTATAGAGAGTGGCCCTAATCAGCAGCAGCAAGAGCAGGAACAGCAAAAGCAATTGCTCTGCAAGGACCACCCAGGCAGGGAGGCAGGAACATTGACAGAAGTCGGAAGGACCACCCATGGAGTTAGCAGCAGGAAGCAAGATTGCCAGCAACATGCAACAGCTACGAAGAGAGTTTGTATTGGGGAGGGGTGGAGAAGATGGGGGGGTTGAAAAGTTGTGACAGGAGAAACATGGTTTCTTTTCAAACTAATCCACTCAGAGAGAATTAAGGATTCTGAACCCCACTTCTGGTTGCCACTAATGTAGGATTTAAATTAATTGTAAGATACTTCAAGTATTATTTTTATGAAGTTTATTATTTGACAAAATAGAACCACATGACAAAGTTTTCTACCTGCTCAAAAATCCCCACTCTACCAAAGCCACCAACAGGAGGGAAAAGAGCCAGAGAAATGGACCTCCTCCCAATTTATAACCTGTCTACGTCAGCATGTAACAACAGGAAGTGAGTGGGGTTCTGGGAATCTTAGTTTTGCTGGGGATCGTAGTTTTTAGGGTAACCGATTTTAATTACACACTTCTCATCTAAAAACAAAATAAAAACAGATTCTTTCATACATTTACATTCATGTCTGAATGAAAATCTAGAGAAAATAATGCTAGAATTTAAAAACCCAAGTTGGAGCTCTGGCTCTTGACAAGTATTAACCAAATAGTAATTATTTAACCTATATATAAAAATGAAAATATTAACAATTGCACTATATGACTTTACAAGGTTGAGATCATGAAAGGACTTTGTAAATCTTAAAGCCTTAAAATCATCATGACCATAATAACTACCTCAGCTACAAACATACAATGTGTCAACACCTGGGTAAATCATTTGTCATCTAAGGAACTATCAAGTAAAATGAGAAAGTCAAAATAGTCATTTCTAAGATC
Source organism: Gracilinanus agilis (assembly GCF_016433145.1). Taxonomy (NCBI): domain Eukaryota; kingdom Metazoa; phylum Chordata; class Mammalia; order Didelphimorphia; family Didelphidae; genus Gracilinanus; species Gracilinanus agilis. The sequence goes on from NC_058133.1 coordinate 137,148,674, forward strand.
CTTCCTAGCTCTTAAAAATTCTATTGCTACATATATCACATGTTCTCTGAGACTTGAGAATACATACCTCTATACATATACACACAATGTTTCAGAGGAGCATCCTAAGCTAGGCCTAACTATTTCCCTAGCAACCAGGTCACTTGGTGATTGATTATTTGGTAATAGCAACACATAAAAATAACAAAACAAATCAGTGCTATGCAGTCTCTCTCTATGCTTCTTCAATGATAGCAGAACAGGAAGGGGAAAAAAAGAGAGAACAGAGAGTGATAAGAATCACAATCATTAAATATTAGCCTGTGTATAAAATTTTAACTTAGTTCTGGATACAGTCAATGTGAGATCTTTGCCTAATGATTAAAAGTAGAAATAATGTTAAAGGAAGTAAATAAAATCAATCTGGGTTCTTTTATAAATAAAATGAGAAAAAAGAAAGTTGAAGTTATATGGCTCACAATAAATGTAGGGTGGGTTTCCCATCCATTTATGAGCAATAAGAATATTATTTCATTGAACATTTAGGTCACCTTGTCCTGTAGTGCACTTTAGTATTTGTATAAAGACTACTATGAAAATGATTGGAGTGTATCAGTTAATCAACAAGCATCTATTAAACACCTACTGTTTGCAAGACACTTTTCTAGGTAATAGGAATACAAGTACAAAGAAGTAAGCGACCCTTTCTCATTACATACTTTAATGAGCAAGATAAGTTATGCATAAAGTATATACAGAATAAGTACAAATCACTACAAAGTAGTTTAGGAGAAAGGAGTATTTTAAGGCGTAGGGAAAGATCATGAAAGACTCCATATAGAACATAACACTTAAGCCATGTCTTTTAAGGAAGAGTAGTCTATGAAGCAGAATTGAGACAGGACTATAACTACAAAGGCAAAGAGAGGATAAATTAAATGGCAGGTGTGAAAAACAGAAGGTGTGGTCAATTTGATTGATAGAAACTATAGGAGAAATAATGACCAATGAAGCTGGGAAGATACTATGGAACCGAGTTGTTAAAAGTTCATGCACCAACATCTGTTGTAAAAGGATAAAGGAGAGAAATTCTATGAAAAATCTATAAAGGTATAAAGAAAGTCTAAATTAAGTCTACATATGCTTATAATCAGCATTTTCAATACCATGGTAGGAATAAATGGAGATGACAATAATTAAATTGGAAAATATGGTTTGAGGAGGGGTTAGAGACTTGTAGAACAAGTAGATAGGCATATATAATATGAATATTTTATTAAAAGAAAAGATGCAGTAGGTGCTAGACATCAAAAATATCAAATATAATCATCACAAGTAAAATTACAATTACATTTTAAAGGAATAGAAACAACTTCTTACTGATGTGAGAACAATTACTAAACCATTTATCTATTTAAAGTTATACTCCAACTTATGGGAATTGGGCTCAAAACTAGTACAAAGCTAAAAAGAAAAAGATATGGGTACATAATTGAAACAATTCTAGCTTGATTCAAATGAGATATTGATACCAAAAAATATGACCCAAAGGCCATAGATGATAACTGCAATAACTTCATAATGAATATTAACCCCATAGTAAAAATCAATTGCCATTAATCACATTTAAGAAATAACAAAAGCATAATTATATCCAAAGTACAGAAAATGCCTTTGTCAAAATAGAACACTTATTTATTCTAGAAACCCTATGGCATGGGCAAATAAAGGAATTTTCTTTATGTGTATACATGTATGTATGTGCACACAAATACATAGTGCATATTTATATGGATACACATCATACCACATACCTATTCTTAAAAAAATCTAGAAACAAATCAGACTGAATGATAAAGAAATTCAATAAGAAAATCTATTAAGTATCTTAAGAGAACAGCACAAAAAGTGAATTAGAAGACCAAGAACAATATTGAAAAGAAAATCACCAGAAGTATCAGTGCTATTGGAGGTCAACATGACAGAAGGCCCTCAACATGACCATGGCACGGTTACCAAATACAGAAAAAAGAGAGAGCTCTACCAAAAAAAGCTATGGGGAAGACAGAAAAACAAAAATATAAACCTTTGATGCCAGTGATATGGCAGAGACCAACAGGGGAGCAGAAGTGTTCACACCAATACACATCAAGTCTCTACTCATCTATCCTGAGATAGCAAAGCTAACCTATATGAAGACATATAGACCCAATAATCCCCCCAAAATTCTGGAGGGAATAGTCTGGCCCTGGCAAGAAACCCCAAAAAACAAAGGCAGGAAAAATAATAAGTAAACATTAGAGATTAACTTCTCTAAAAAATTACCACAGATGCAGAGATACTCCAAAATCCAATCTCAAGAACTGCAAGCAGAAGATTTAAAGGAAAAAATTAATTTTCCACAAGGTCTACATGAAAAAGAAGAAATTGAGGAATGTATATTTAAAATGGAATAAAAGCTCTTGAAGAAAGATTGGAAGAAAAAAAAACTTAGAAAAGAAAGTATACCAACTCAGTGACACTTGTGTCTTAGATGTTCCCTCCACCTCTTGCCACTGGTCATTTTCTCTGGCTATTCCCCATGCCAGGAACACTCTCCTCTCCACTGTCTACTCCAACTACTGAACTCCCTTTGTCTCCTTTAAGTTCCAACTAAAATCTCACTTCCATAGGAAGACTTCCCTAAACCATCTTAAAAGTAGTGCATTCCTTTCATTAATTTTTCCCTTATTCTATATATACATAGTGTTTTGTATATATTTACATGTTATCTCCCCCATTATATTGTAAGCTCCTTGAGAATAAAGACTTTATTTGCCTCTCTATGTATCCCCACCATTTAGAATAGTGCCTGATATGTAGTACACACTTAATAATTAATAATTGACTAATTACTCAAGAGATTCTATGAAAATTAGAATTGACCAAACAAACCAATGATTACATGGGATAAAAAGAAATATTAGGATAAAATTATATCTGGAAAAATATCAGAAACATCAATCATTCATGTTTTAGAAATGGTCAAAGAGAAATTATTTTAGAATCATCAGATTTATCTCTAAAAAACTATGATCAAAAGTAAAACCTATATACTATATTTCAAGAAATCATAAATGAAAATGACACCGATCTGTTAGAATCAGAGAGCAAAGTGAAAATTGAAGGATTCCACCATTCGTTTCCTCAAGGAAATTACAAAATAAGACTTCCCACATAATGGCCAAAATCCAGAGCTTCTAAATTAAAGAAAAAAAAATACATTACGCAGCCAAAAAACATAAACATTCTAGACTGCTTTTTAAAAAGTATATAATACTCAAAATACTACAAATGAAAACAGTCCCTATCCTTATTTCAAGAGCATATATTCAGGAGCTAGCAGATAAATAATTGTATGCAAAGTAAAAGAGAGTGGGGGATGATACAGTCATAGATCAGGGGATCAGGAAAGGCTTTCAGGAGAAGATGATGCTTTAGAGCAGGGGTTGGCAACATATGGCTCTTTCTGCAGGAGCCATAAAGTCAATTTTTTTTTCAGGCGCTGTTACAGGAGCGCGCACTGTGAGCACTGCACGGCTCTCACGAAATTACATTTAAAAAATGTGGCGTTTATGGCTCTCACAGCCAAAGAGGTTGCCGACCCCTGCTTTAGAGTTTTGAAAGGATTCACAGAGGTGTAGAATAGGTAGAAATGCATTTGAGGAATGAGGAGTCAATTAGTGCAAAGGATACAGAGATGAGAGATGGCAATGCCATATGCAGAACATCAAGAAATATGAGTTGAGCTGGACCACAAGAGTATGACAAAAAGAATAATGAGATTGTAAAGGTAAATCAGGTATAGGTTGTTAAGGACTTTAAAAGTTAAACAGAGTTGCCCTCTCTGAAGAAGACAAATCTAGGCAAAAGTTAAATAAGGAGTTTAAGATGATAAATAGAATTTTATAAAAATTAAATATGATAGACCTCTAAAGAAAAATGATTGTTAGTAGAAAGAAATATATCTTTTTCTCTGTGGTAAATAACACCTACACAAAAATTGTATATTAGGACATAAAAACCTAACAAGCAAACACAGAAAAGCAAAAATATTAAATGCATCCTTTTCAGGTCACAGTGCAATAAAAATTACATTCAATAAAGGGCTATAGAAAGAGATTGAAAATTAATTTGAAACTAGAGAATTTAATTCTAAAGAAAGAATGGGTCAAAATAATAAATCACAGAAAAAATCAATAATTTCAATAAAGAGAATAACAAGACATTTCAAAATTTATAGGATGTAGCAAAAGGAGGACTTGGAAATTTTATATCTCAAGAATTGTGCATCAATAAAACAGAGAAAGAGGAGAACAATGAATTGGGTATGCAACTAAAAAACTAGGAAAAAAAAACATTTTAAATTCCCAATTAAACACTAAATTGGGCATACTAAAAATTAAAGATGAAATTAATAAAACTTGAAGAAAATAATAAAACTAGAAGCTGGTTTTATGGGGAAAAATTCAACAAAATAAACAAATAAACCATTGGTTAATTTGGCTTTTAAAAAAAGAAAATCAAAACTACTAGTATGAAAAAAATTAAAAAATAAATTCATCAATGCAGAGGAATTTAAAGCAATTATTAGCAGCTGTTTTTGTTTTTTGTTTTTGTTTTTTTATATATTTTTAAACCCTTAACTTCTGTGTATTAGTTCCTCGGTGGAAGAGTGGTAAGGGTGGGCAATGGGGGTCAAGTGACTTGCCCAAGGTCACACAGCTGGGAAGTGTCTGAGGCCAGATTTGAACCTAGGACCTCCCGTCTCTAGGCCTGGCTCTCAATCCACTGAGCTACCCAGCTGCCCCCTAGCAGCTGTTTTACACAATTATATGGCAATAAATCTAACGATCTAAGTGAAATAGAGTAATAATATTTGTACAAACCTTGAGCTGCCCAGATTAACAAAAGAGGAAATGGAATATCAGAACAAGAAAATTAACAAGTCATTGATGAGTTCTCTAAGAATAAATCCTCAGGCTCAGATGGATTCACAAATAAATTCTACCAAATATTTAAAGTAAAATTTATACCAATACCATATAAACTATTTAGAAAAACAAAGGAATCTTATAAAATTCTTTTTTCAACACAAAGATGTGCTGACACCTAAACCTTGAAGAACAAAAAAAGAGAAAGAAAACTATTGACCAATTTCTTTAGTGAATATGGATGCAAAAATTCTGAATAAAATACTAGAAAGGAGATTATAGCAATATATCACAAAGAACATACTATGACTAGATGGGATTTATACCAGGAATACAAGATTGGTTCAATATAAGGAAAACTATCAGTATAGTTAACCATAGCAATAACAAAACCAACAAAAATCATATAATTATCTCATTAGATGCAGGGGGGAAAAACTGACAAAATTCAGCACTCATTCCTATTTTAAAACACTAGAAAGCATAGTAATGGGGACAGCTAAGTGGCACTGTGGATAAAGCACTGGACTTGGAATCAAGAAGATTCATCTTCCCAAGTTAATCTGACCTCAGATATGTCCTAGCTATGTGACCTTGTACAGATTAGTTAATCTTGTTAGCCTTAGTTCCTCATCTATAAAATGAGCTGCAGAAGGAAGTGGTAAGCTACTCTAGTATCTATGCCAAGAAATCCCCAAAATATGGTCACAGTAGTGCATAACTTAAAATGACTAAAGAATAACAATCTTTCCCCTAAAATCCACCCTTATTTCTCAAACTTCCTCATTTCCATAGAAAGTATATTCTCAGGCACCCAGGCTTATGATCTTAAGTGTCATTCTCTACTCCTCATTTGGAAGGAGGGAGGAAGGAAATGGACCCAACATGGATAAGCTAAAAGCTTTCCCAAAAAGATCAGGGGTGAAGCAGGGATGCCTAACATCAGCATTATAATTCAATATTGTATTAGAAATGCTAGCTATTATCAATAAGAATAAAAAGAAGTGGAAAGAATTAGAATAGGCAATGAGGAAACAAAACTATCACTCTTTGCAGATATTTTGAGAATCCTAGAGAATCTGCTAAAAAATAGCTGAAATAATTAACATTAGCAAAGTTGCAGAACACAATATATACTCATATAAATAATCAGCATTTCTAAGCATTATCAAGGAACTCCTACAGCAAGGGAAAGGGAAATTATTTTAAAATAAGTATAGACAATATAAAACAGTTGAGAATCTATCTGCCAAGACAAAGTTAGGAATTTAATGAACACAATTACAAAACACTTTTATACAAAGTCAGATCTAATTAATTGTAAAAAATAATAATTGTTCATAGATAGGAAGAATCAATATAACAAAAATGACAATTCTACACAAATTAATTTACTTATTCAGTGCGACAAATCAAACTACCAAAAATTATTTTATAGAGTTAGAACAAATAATAAAATTCATCAGAGAGAGCAAAAGGTCAAAGGAAAAAAATGTAAAGGAAAGTAACCTAGCCTTACCACATCTCAAACTGTATTACAAAGCAATAATCATTAAAACAATCTGGTACTGGCTAAAAAGCAGAGTGATAGGTCAGATGGCTAGAGTAACCTAGTGTTTGATAAATGCAAAGATTCAAACTTTTCGGAGAACTCATTATTTGACAAAAATTGCTGGGAAAATCAAAAGGTGGTTTGGCAGAAATGAGGTATTGACTAACATATTTGTATACCAAGCTAAGATCAAAATGGGAACATGATTTAGATATAAAGGATAAAATTCAGGGGAACATGGAATAGTACTACACTTGTCAGAGTTATGGCAAAGAGAAGAATTTATGACCAAATAAAAGATAGAGCTACTTTTATTTATTAGCAGCTTTTTTTTATGGTGGCAAAAGATAAAGACTGAGAGGAATCCTCATCAATTGGGTTAACAGCTGAACAAGTTATAGTATATGAAAGTGATGGAATACTATTGTTCTGAAAGAAATAAGGAACAGGATTGTCTCAGAGAAGCCTGAAAATATTTGTATGAACTGATGCAAAGGAAAGTGAGCAGAACCTGAAGGATAATTTCTATAAAACAAACATAATTTAAGGCAAACAACTTTTTAAAATTTGGAAACTCTAATGGACATAATTATCGACCATAATTCCAGAGGACTCATGATGAAACATGCTGCCCACTTCCTGGTAGTGGGATAGTGAAATAATAGTTCAAAATGAGACATGTTTCTGCGTGTAAAAAATACCAGAATTTGTTCTGCTTCATTATACATGTTTGTAACTGGGATTGTATTTTTCATGCTATATGGGGGGCTTAGGGGAGGAGATGTGGGAGGAAATAAAAGACAGATCTCTGGGTTCATAATAAAATTTAAAAATTTTTAGCTTATTCCAAAATATTAGTTATGGCACCATATAGCCCAAAACACTGCATCTAGATAATGAGTTCTTCCAAAAGAAATGGAAAACATGGCATCTGCTCCCCAAAGTAGTATTTTCTTACATATTAATGTACTATTGCCAGATTGAACAAGTAATTTTCAGTACCTGCATATCCCACAATTTAAAAATACTGTTTAATCGCAAACTGAACAATAAAAACAAGGACTTGAACATGCACATATGAAAAAGGGGAGAGATTAAAATTTATAATCTAGTAAAGCAGAACCAAACAAAATGACAAAATAAGAAAATGCTCTTAACTGTATCCCCTTATAAACCTGTCAAAATTTCCATTTCCTTTATATGGTGCTTGCTGTTTGCTTACTTTCATCATAATTTATCTATTACATTGTGACATAAGTTTTTGCTTCTATATTAATGCCAAATTGAGTACAAATACCCAATGGGTGTGGCCCATAGCAACTTTTTCAAAACTGAGCAGTCTGATAAACTCAGCATCTCTGATGGCTAAGATTGATCATATTATATGCAATCACTAGTTTCATTGCAAATGCTATTAAAAGGGAGTTTTAAATATTATGAAAAAAGATCATTCTATTCATCTACTTAATATTTCAACATAAATGAGTACAGTATTTTACCAAAAACTTTATCTATATCTGAATGGTATAATGTGATGGAATCTTTATTTTATCATTTTCCTCTTATTAAAGAATCTTTGCAATAATGAACCAACCATTAATTACATTAAATACAAGGTGTTGTGTTAGATGTCAAGGATACATACAAAGATAAGAATATAGTTACTTGCCCTCAAGGAATACATAGTCTATTATAGTAGGAGGCAATATGTACATACATATAAGTACATTCAAAATTTGTACAAAATGTGTAAGGTGGTGGAATACCAGCTGCAATAGCAACTAAGGAGATTAGGAAACGCTTTCATGTAGAGGTAATATCAATTGTGACAAGTCTTGAAGGAAACCAGCAATTTCATAAGAGGTGGTGAGGAAAGGAGTGCATTCTAGGCATAGAGGATAGTCAGTTCAAAGGCACAAAAAAGGGAGACAGGACGTTGGTTTTGAGAAATAGTAAAGTTAGTCTGGTTGTACTGCAGAGTTGTGAAGATATTTGTTTATTTGTTTGTTTTTTTAAAACCCTTACCTTCCGTCTTGGAGTCAATACTGTGTATTGGCTCCAAGGCAGAAGAGTGGTAAAGGTAGGCAATGGGGGTCAAGTGACTTGCCCAGGGTCACACAGCTGGGAAGTGTCTGAGGCCAGATTTGAACCTAGGACCTCCTGTCTCTAGGCCTGGCTCTCAATCCACTGAGCTACCCAGCTGCCCTCTATGAAGACATTTAGATAAAGACAATTCAGTTTTTACTTAATACTGTAGCTAATAGTGTGATAATTAGATTAAATCTACACTGCTCATCTTTAGATTTAATCACCAAAGGTGAAAACATCTCCATTTTGGGTGGTCTGTAACCTAGGTGTGCTAGAGTAACAAATCAGAATTTACTGAATGCCTCCTGGGCAGTCCTAAGAAAAGCATCTGTTGTGATTGGACACGTAAACTAAGAGGAGACCACAGGAAGTGATGCAAAAGAGGCCCCTTTAAAAAGAGACCTCAGGGGGCAGCTGGGTAGCTCAGTGGATTGAGAGCCAGGCCTAAAGACGGGAGGTCCTAGGTTCAAATCTGGCCTCAGACACTTCCCAGCTGTGTGACCCTGGGCAAGTCACTTGACCCCCATTGCCTACCCTTACCACTCTTCCACCTATAAGTCAATACACACAAGTTAAGGGTTTAAAATAAAAAAAAAAAATTAAAAAAAAAAAAAAAAAAAAAAAAAAAAAAAAAAAAAGAGACCTCAGTCAGCTGAGCTCACTCTTCTGGTTTGTGAACAGGACCTGAAGGAGCTCTTCTGGTTCGTGACTGGACTTCCAAGTGGTGAGTGTTAAGACTGAATCTTCCTGAACTTCTCTTAAGGAACTTCCCTTTCAAAGAGACTCTGTGACTGAAGCTTTTGCTTCATTCGCCTCTGGCCCTTGGGATCAAGGCCGGATTTCCCTCCACTGAGGGTTAATTAGATCTACCTGGATTAACCAGGACAGGGGTCGGCAACATATGGCTCTTTCTGCAGGAGCCATATAGTCAATTGTTTTTCAGGCGCTGTTATAGGAGCATGCACTGTGAGCACTGTACGGCTCTCACAAAATTACATTTTAAAAAATGTGGCGTTTATGGCTCTCATGGCAAAAAAGGTTGCCGACCCCTGAACTAGGGGATCAGAGCAAATTACCTACTGTGTTAGATTCTTATTTCCTTATTTCTTCTTCCTGTTCTCATTTGTAAATACATTTCCATAAAAGTCATTTTAACTTGAGGTTACTCTTTAATTGGGGATTGATAATTGTTCAATCCCCTGGCAACCTAACCTTTTATTATATTCAACCCCAAGCCCCCATTTCCCCCTTACATTAGGGACCCAGTGTAACTAAGTGGTAAAGATGACAAGGCTGGACCTGTGCTTTAGGGAAATCATTTTGGCAGCTGTGTGAAAGATGGATTACAGAAGGGAGAGACCTGAAGGCAGAAAGACTAATTAGAAGGATGTCCAAAATTCCAGAAGAAAGGTAATAAAGGCTTTGAGTTGGGGAGACAGAAATGATGATAGAACAAGAGACTGAATAATTAAATGAATGAATTTATAGTAAATGACAAACAATCTATTATATGTGAGGCATTGTACTTAGAGATATAGATACAAATACAAGAAAAATTAAGACAATCCTTTCTCTCAAGGAATTTACATACCCCTGGGAATAATAATACACAAAGAGGAACAGGAAATAGAAGAAGAGTACGTAAGTAGTGGCATGGTATGGAGTTGAATAGGAAGTGATCTGGAGGCCTGGTTTCTGGCAAGAAAAGTCAAAAGTTCATTTATCAAGAGTCCAAGATGTTTCCAGGGGAAGAGAGTTCAAAATTCTGATGAAACAGGGATGAGAATGAAGAACCCAGGATAGAAAATGGTGGTTCAAATACATGGAATAAGTGAGAGTAAGGAATAAAGGATGAAACTTATGTTGTAAACTTATGTTGAGAGACTTGTAAGATGGTGGTATCACTGAAAGAACTAATAATTTTTGGGAAATAGAATTGAATAGAAATAGAAGTTATATTTTGGACATGTTGAATTTGTAATGCAAATGGAGCAGTTTAAAATGTCAAATAGACAATTGGCGATCCATACCTGGAGCTCAAGAGAGAGACTAGGGATATATAAAGCATTCTTTACAGAAATAAAGCAAATAATTAGAGAGATATAATCATAGTTGGGCATTGCAAATATAATAAAATTGATACTAATATGAGCTAAAGAGTAGTGATATTCTCATACCCAGAGAAATAACTGCGGGAATAGAAACTCAGAAGAAAAACATATGATTAATCACATGGTTCAATAATGGGTATATGATTGGGGATTTTGACTTTAAATGATCACTTTATTGCAAATATTAAAAATATGGAAATATGTTTTAAACAATGATACATGTATAATCCAGTGGAATTACTCATCAGCTCTGGGAGTGGGGAGGGAAGAAGGGAGGGAAAGAATATGAATCATGTAACCATGGAAAAATATTGTAAATTAATTGGTTTTTTAAAAACTAAAAAAAAGATTAGTGATATTCCAATCAAACTTCAAAGGAATTACTTTATAAGAACTATATAAAATGATAGCAAAATTCATCTGGAAGAACAGAGTCAAGAATCTCAAGGGAAATAATAGAGAGAAAAATTAGATTGAAGGAGTCAGGCAATACCAGGCCTCAATCTATACTATAAAGCAATGATCATTATAACTACTTAAATATAAAAAATAGTAAAGTTTCTCATTTATAAAATTCATACAAAACAACATAATAGCATAGCATTTAATGATGACTATAACTAGCATTTTTATAGTTTTAAAATTTGTCAAACATTTTATATAGATTATTTCATTTGATTCCTCTAAAACCTAAGTCCATCAACTACCATGGTAAGGGTTTCCTTTTTTTATCAAAAACTGCCAGGAAACTGGAAAGCAAAGTTGCTAAAATTGGCTTTGTACCAAAATTGTATGCCATGCACAACAATAAACTGCAAATGCATATTGATCTAAATTTTTAAAAAATTTAGATTAAAAAATTTAGATAAAATTTAGATTAAAAAATTTAGATAAATAAGTGCTTTTCAAAATTGTTATAAAGGGAAAGAATTCTTATTTAAAAGAATAGAAGTGATCATAAAAGATAAAATGGGTAATGAAATTAAAATCTCAGAACTTTTTGCATAAATCAAATAAATGTGGTTCACACTAAAAATTATAACTAAATAATTAAATGTGATTCAAATTACAAAAGAAACAATCAGGAAAAATCTTCACATCAAATTTTCTGAAAAGGTCTACTATCCAAGATAAGTAAAGCATTTATGCAACCATATAAGAAGATTCATTTTCCAATAAAAAAGTAATCAAATATGCAGAAATAAAATTCTCAATTGAAGAAATACAAGCTATCAACAATCAGATAAAATGTTTTAAGTTCCATTTCATTCCCTTCAGATTGAGAAAGATGGAAAAAAAGGAAAATGGCAATTGTTGGAAGGGAAAGAAGAGGAATGAGATCCCAATACACTAGTGGTAGAGCTTTGAATTGGTTCAACTATTCCAGAAAACAATTTGTAACTCTCTATTGAAAATGTCATTAAACTGCACATATCTTCCAACCCACTGATAATACTATCAGAAAAGTATCCCAATAAAATCAAGACTGAGAAAAAGAACTTACATGTGAAAAAAATATGTGTAATCATTTCTATTGTGTAGCAAAGATTGGAAACAAATTAGAACTGGAAATGAACTAAGTGCCCATCAATTAAGGAATGGCTAAACAAATTATGGTTTAAATATATAAGAAGACATTCTTAAGAAACGATGAGTATTATGGATTCAGAGAAACCTGGGAAAATTTTTGTGAACTGATACAAAATGAAATGCAAAAGCAATGTAACAATTTGCTCAAACACAATAATAATTTGAGAGAAAACTTTGAAAGATGTCAGAATTCTAATCAAAGTATCAACCAATCACAACTTCATCATAAGTGATGATAAAAAATATATCCCCTGGTTTGACAGGGAAGCAATAGATAGCCTAAAGATAGTGAGATGTGCATTCTCAGACAAGGCCAATATGCTGATTTGTTTTACTTGATTACACATTTGCTACAAGGGAAGGCTCGTTCAGATCGTGAGTTAACAATAGATATGAAGAAAACATTAAAAAATTTTAATGTACAGAAAACATAAAAAGAGCAGCAGAGGATATAACCAATCAATAAGAATTTATTATTTTATGTTCTGCCTATATTCTAGGCACTGTACTAAGCTTTGAAAAGAAAAAGAAAAGGGTAAATCACAAAAACAATTACTATACTCAATTTACATAATAAATGGAAGAGACAGAAAATGACTAGGTACATACATGAGATAATTTTTCTAATAATTTATAGCATTATATACCTCACATAATGCCTTATTATCATGATTCTGGGTCATTTGCTCTTGCCCTGGTTCCTGAGGCCATCAACTTTTGGGATGACTCTCTCTGACAGCCAGTATAGCCAAACAGTAGGGCTGGAAAGATTTCAAGGTGTTCATGTACTTAAAAGGGAAACAAGTATTTTCTCTAACCACTACTGAAAGTTAGCATTTCCTTTTTATATTTTAGCAACTCTCATGGTTCTCTTTCTAACTACATGAGCACTCCTCAGTCTCTTTGGCTGGGACCTCCATCCAGGTCAAGTCCACTACCTACAGTATCCCACAAGGACTAATCTTGGGCCCTTTTCTCCTTCTACAGTATCTTCATTAGTGATATCGTTAGTTCCCATGGGTTCAATTATCATGTCTATGCAGATAATTTTCAAAAGTATTTCTAAATCTCTAACCTCTCTCCTGACTTCCAGTCTCCATTAGACATGTTGAACTGGATGTCCTGTAGGGATCTCGATTTCACCATATCCAAAACAGAACTGATTATCTCCTCCAACCCCCACTCTCCCAACCCTCCCCTCATTCCAAATTCTGTTACTTTGGGGAACATCACCAACCTCCTAGTCAGGAAATCTCTCAATCTTGGAGTCATCTCACTCGTACTCACCCCACATATCCAATCTGCTTCCAAAAATTACTGCTTCTACTTTCACAACATCTGTTCTATGCATTTCCTTCTCTCTTCTACAGTGGTTCCCAAACTTTTTTGGCCTACCGCCCCCTTTCCAGAAAAAATATTACTTAGCCCCCTGGAAATTAATTTTTTTAATTTTAATAGCAATTAATAGGAAAGATAAATGCACCTGTGGCCATCACCACACCCCTTGATCGCTGCAGCACCCACCAGTGGGCAGTAGCGCCCACTTTGGGAATCACTGCTCTACTACAAGAAACACCCTAGTATAAGGCTTTATCACCTCTTACCTGGACTACAATAAGAGCATTCTGATTTATCTTTTTAGGTCAAATCTCTCCCCATTTCAGTTCATCTTCCCTCCAGACAAGTGCAAAAGTACCTACTAAAGCATAGGTCTGACTACATAAATTCATTAAAAATTCTGTTTGGCTGCAAACTTCTTCACAACCTGCCCCATTCCTACTTCTTCAGTTTTTATTAAGCTGTATTCTTATTCATGTAGCCTTTAAGACCTGAAAATCTTGCTATTTCTCATAAGACACTCTATCTCCTGACTCTTTGTCTTTTCATTAGCAGTACTCAATGGCTGGAATGCTCTTCCTCTTCACCTCTACCTACTATTCTTTGATCACCCTTAAGACTCAATTAAAGATTTACTTCCTGAGGGCAGCTAGGTAGCTCAGTGGATTGAGAGCCAGGCCTAGAGATGGGAGGTCCTAGGTTCAAATCTGACCTCAGACACTTCCTAGCTGTGTGACCCTGGGCAAGTCACTTGATCCCCATTGACTCCAACACAGAAGGTAAGGGTTTAAAAAAAAAAAAAAAAGGTTTACCTCCTGCAAGAGACCTTTATGAGGCACTCCCCCATTCTAGTTCTTGTGCCTTCCCTTTAAGATACCTCCATTTACACTGTTACACTGTAACACTTCTTGAATTTACATAACTGTTTGCATATTATCCTCCCCAGGAGCTCCTTGAAGATATATTACACCAAGGCTATATTTTTTCTTTTCTTTGTTTCCCAAGCTCTTAGCTAAGCACCTGGCACAGGGTGGGTACTTAATAAATATGTTTTAATTAAATTACTTGAGGAGTCCATGACACCGAAAAGAAAAAAGAAGAGGGGGAAAGGTTAAAAATTCCTGTTCTAATGGGTTCTCAAATTTGGCTAATAACTCTTACCTTGCTTTAAAAAAAATTAATATCTTCATTTGTAAGAATTTTTATTGTTCTCCTTAATCTAAGTAGATATGATTCTATTTCATCTCCAGTGTCCTTTTGATATATGCTTCTCAAATATCTATTTCTTGACTTCACAGATCATGAGTTTTGCTAGGTAGGTGGATAGGAGGAGTTCCTGCCTCAGGCCTCTATTTTCTGCCATCATCAAAACTCCACTGGGATCCTAATTACTATTCACTTTTGTCAGCTTATGGAATTTTATCTTATCATGAACTGTGATTTTTGAAGTTTAACCATTACTTTAGACATATTAAAGATTGAGTCATTGTTGGGGAGTTAATGGATTTTTTCCTATGGTTATCTTGTATTCATACATATTTTTTCTACTGGCTACTTTGAGGAAATTTTCTTAAGATGTTTTCCTTAACTATGGTATCTAGATCTTAATTTTTTTTTAAAGTCTTCTGAGATGAAAGTAATCCTGAAGTTCATGCATTGTCAACTATATTTTACATGCTACTTAGGTCTAGGTTTTGAAATAGAACAAGTTTGCAATTCTATAATTTTTTTTAACTTTAACTTCCATATGTTCTATGTTCCATTGAATTCTATCATCTACTAGAATAATTTTTCTATTCACTGAAACAATGGCTTGACATATTAGAAAAGGAAAAGTCTTGTACTGAAAAATTTGCATTGAACAAGCTTGAATCTCTCTTTAGAAACTGACCTGTTGATGTCTAAAAAAAAAAAAAACAACCTTAACTTTTCTAAAACTTAAGTTTCCTAATGTATAAAATGGAAATATTAAAAGTACCTACTTCATAATCCTATGAAGGATCAATGGGGATAATGTAGATAAAGTGCTTTGCAAACTTTAAATTGGCATAAAATATAAACTATTAATATTACTAGCATTATTATTACTACTTCAATATGTCTGGGGAGTTTCCTATTACATTATCTACACTGGTTATTTACTTTTTAATCTCTTAATTCCCTTTTAATTTTCAGCTAATTTCCACATCAAAATTTCTACTTTCTTTGGGTCCTTCTATTAATTTTGTGGTTTCATCAGCATTGCTATTTTTTTCTTATCTTCACTGAATGTTTAATTTACCCAATTGAAGAAGCTTTCTGGGATAGCTTAAATGTTGATTTTTTCCCCCCAATTCTGATTTTTGGATAGAGCTGATATATTTGCATCACAGAATTTTTAATTCTATCAGTTCTGTGCATTGCTTTTTTTTGTGTGGTTAACTTTGTTTTGGTGTAGTTTTAATCAATTTTTTTCTCTTTCATATTTTTGATTTTTATTTTCTGATTTTCCTAGATTATATGAAGAGCCAAGTAATCTTCAATCCTCTAACGTCTTAAACTACAACTTTTTCCCCAAAAAAATTGTTTTTGGTGACAAATTAAATCAGAAACCGTCAGAAATCTCACCAATGATTATTATCACAATAAGTCTATGCTGAATCATACTAGAAAGAAAAAGGAAAGAAATACTAAGAAAATCTATGTGGAGGAACTAATCTCTAAGTAGAAGAAATGGAAATATAATTCTTCTCACCATACTAACTCAAATTATAGAAAAATGTGAACAGTCATATGATTTCTCTGCAAGATCTACAACTTGAAATAATAGTGAACTAAAAGGAGAAGAGTACAGTATTAGCTACAAATCCACAAGCTTTACAATTTGATCAATTTATAAGGTAGGAAGCTCTGCCAAAAATCATAGAAAAAAATGATTTTTTAAAAATGAAACTTAACCTAGTAATGGCAATGCTTGTTCCCTATTACATTCTAGGAAGAAATTAAATTCTGTAACCAACTCCAATAATCTCACTTGAGAACATTTTTTTCCATCAACAGAAAAGTTTCTATGTATTTCAAAGAAAAGTGTTGATCAGAAATAACTTTATCACATGATGAATGAAGACTTTCCTTGAAGAGTCCCAAGGAGAAACTATTTTCAACTATAGCAGTCTATTTGACCTTTGACAGCTAACTGTTTTATTGGATAGAGTACTGGATTTAGAGTCAAGAAGACTCAAGTTCAATTCTCATCTCTGACATTTGCTAGCTCTAACATTCTATGCAAGTAACTTAATCTATATCACTGACATGTCCATCGCTTTCTTTTCCTTAATACTCTCTTCTCTCTAGAATTTCATGTCACTGCTCTCTCCTGGTTCTACTCCTACCTGTCTGACCATTCCTCAGTCTCCTTTGCTGAATGTTTGTCCTTATCATGCTCAAAAACTATTGGGGACACCTAAGGATCCATACTGATCCTCTATTCTTCTCCCTCTATACTGGCCTACAATTAATTGTTACAATTAATAAAAGATGCCTGACAGTCTCAGCTAACTCATGTTTAAATGGATAATAAGGTCACAGAGCTATATCAGATAAATGAAATAATTTATACAAAGTTTTACACCTTAAAACACTATAAAAATGTTAGTTGTTGCCAATAGCTGTAATGATAAGACATATTTTCCTTATCTCAAATTTAAAACCAACTGTGAACATTTCATCCATTGTTCCTATCTTAGACAACAAGGAAACATCCAATATGTAATGCATACTTATTAAATTTTACATTTTATTAGCTAATCTTGACTAGTTCTTACATTCTGGCCTAGTATGGTAGGAATGAATATGGCACAGTCAAAAAATATGCAAAAAATGGAAGCCACAAAATCCTGGATGTGACACTTGCATCTTATGTGACCTCTGGCAGCTTCCCTATCTGTAAAACAGGAAGGCTGGACTAGAATATCACTAAGAATCCTTATAGGTCCAGAGCTAGGAGGTTATATGAACTATGAGCATATGACTCAAGCCTTTTTATTGTTCTCCAAAAGATATGATATCTGGGACTTAAAATAATACCTTAGATGGTGCAAAACATGACTATCATTAGTCTTCATCATGACCCAACACCTTCTCAATGAAATTTAAGATAAATTTCATCATATGGCTGCCATATCACACTGCTAGCCCACAATGAACTGACAAGCCACTAAAAGGCCCAAGATTACCAAATAGGTAAATTGCTTCTAGGCATACTCCTTCATCTTATAGTTGTGAAATAATTTTTTTAACCAAAGCATTAGGTTTTACATTTATCTCTTTAAACTTAGTTTTCATATATGGAACAAAAATCTATTCTACTGAGACACTTTTGAATTTTGCCAGTCAACATGTTATTCCCTTTAGGTTTTTATTATTTGCAAGTTTAATATCTGTCTTTAACCAACTCATTATTGTAAATGTTCAGTAGGATGAGGCCAGGTCCAGACTCGTATGGAACTTTACTGGACAACTAAGCTAACCATTAGATAACTTATCTTTTGTTCTAGTCTAGGGGTCAGCAACGCATGGCTCTCAAGACATATCTGGCTTTTTCTGCAGGAGCCATAAAGCCAGTTTTTTTCCAGGCGCTGGTACAGGAGTGCACACTATGAGCACTGTACGGCTCTCATGAAATTACATTTTTTTAAATGTGGCATTTATGGCTCTCACGGCCAAAAAGGTTGCCGACCCCTGTTCTAGTCATTCAGTATTCTGTAGCCTGTATCTCTCTATCTTGTCCTCAAGAATAGGAGGAGAAATTTTGTCAAAGGCTTTGCTAAATTAAATTTTTAAAATTGCCTCTGAATTTACAGATTAAGATTAAAAGGAAAAAAGGAATAGTCTCTTTAAAACATAGGTTGAAAATGCTACTGTAATCACTTGACTAAAATTAGAAACGCATTCTATAGAAACACAGGACTCAAAAAAGCAGTATAGAACTATAACTAATTGAGTATTAAATGAATTATAAAGTTATTTGTCTGTCTCAAAAAAGTCTTTCCCTTGAGTTTTATCTCATAATTTGTTCCTTGATTATATGCTAACCTGGTTTTTATTGTTTAACCTAAGTAAATTTTATCTTTGTCTGCCTTCTATTTCCCTTGGGTTTGTGGGATTTAGGGCTATTAACCTACATAATATTTGCTAGCATTTAATGAGGTTTAGAAATATAAAATCAGTCCTATAGAAGTTGATCATTTCCTCCTATGTATTATGCCTGCCCAATACCGAGCTGCTTCTAGGTGAACAAATATATGAAAACCAATGTGTTTAAAAGTTGTTCAACCTAAAGTGAAAAGAGGTTTTGTTGTAGTTTGTTTGTTTTTTAAGGCATAGCTCCTTTAAGAAGCAGGTTGAAAACACTTGTGAGAGTCTTTGCTTCAGTATGAGGTCCATTCTATAAAGCTACAGAACAAATAAGAAGGGGGAATATGAGTGAGTGACATAAGTAGCTGCCAAAGTAAACTCTCTACATTAAAAGGAAATCAAAACTGGGAAACCATGCAGGAGGATTCCATGTAATTCTTTTTCCACTGGTCACAGAAGCAAAAGGATGCAAAGGCTTACTTACAGAGAGAAGCCATGTGGAGAAAAAGTAAGTTTCCACTGGCATAAAATGAGCTGGGACTTCAGGCCTAGGGGCTAGCAAGATGCAGAGAAAATTCTAGTTAGAAAAACTGGAGCAAGCAAGCTAATTAAAGGTTTCTGACACCTGAAGCAGGGGGAAGGGGTATAGGCCAAAGGCAAGCTTTCACACCGAGCTCTGAAGCCCAGAAGCCTCGAAGCAGCTGGAACAAGACTGGAGCAGACAGAAGCGGTGAGCCACCGGGAAGCTGCAGACAGGCAACGCCCAGAGCGCAAGTTAAAGGTTTTCCTGAAAGCAAAAAGGAAAACCCAAAGTTAAGTTAAGCAGTGAATGTAACAGTTGAGGTTTAGTGAGGGAAGGCACTTATAAACTAGATGCTTATATCTCTTTGAATCTTGCTCCATCATGTAGCATTACATATATATGTTATAGCATATAATTTAACATGCCATCATATTACAGATTTATACTTTCATATCAAAATGAAAATATATATGTCTTAGTTATATATGACTACCGGGGCTTATATGGTAAAATTATATATGTATGTATGTGTGTGTGTACATGTGTGTACATCTTTTAACAAACATCACTTTTCACCCTGTGAAAGCTATAGAAGTATAGGTATAACACCTAACAGAATAGTTCAGTCTCTTTAGGGCTACCTTGTCATGTACAAATCTATGAAATAATAGCAAATGTCATGAGATTTGTGTATAGGCCCAATAGAGAGGTTTTTTTCCTCAGAGATGGATAACTGAAAAAATATATTAAAACAGAATTTAGCCAGAACTGACTTTTCTGTTTTAAAAAATACAATTCTGTATTAAAATAACTGCATAAATTCTTTAAATCACCAGTTACCTCCATTTTAGAGAGCTAAGTTATCGTACAGAGCAAGATTTAAAGAAATAAACACATCTAGGTATATGCTGACACTATCACTATGTCTCAACTGTTCTCAAAAATCTGCTTAATAACTCTGAGTTTAATTATCAAGCTTAAGTATCACTTCGACTCTTTTCTTTAGAGAGTTTCTAAGCTTTATGAACATGAACAATAAGTTTAGGGCTTGGTTCCTACCACATCTATAGTGAAGTATTGTTAAAGAAGCCCACTTCTCCATGCTTTAATTTGTTCAAGTTACTTGGGCTTCAGATTAACAGTTAAAGTCTTTAATTGTCTGTTTTGCTTATTAAAGATGGTAGAAAGAAAGGATACTGGCTTTGGAGTAAGAGAGGTTCAAATCCAAGATTTGTTGCTCAAAATCTGTAGGACCCTGAGCAAGTCACTTAATTTTTCTGGTCCCCAGTATCCTCCTCTGAAAAATGAGAGGGAAGGATTAGAGGACCTTCCAGAACCATATCCAAAATATTTCATAGTTCCTTAGTGCTTGTAATTAGCTCCAAAGTACTCATATTCATCTCAATCTCTTTATGTTAAAAAGTGGTTTTGTTTCAAGACACTTATCTTTTCCCTTTCTGTGTGTAGTCAGAATGAGGGGGTGAAGGGTTGGGGGAGTAGCATGAAGAGAAAAAAAATCATTTCTATCCTTTGCCCTATAACTAAAAGAGTTGATAATTACTGCCTTCTATCAAGAAAAAGATCATTTAAGATAATCCTATTCATACAGATCACCACTTAGTTCAGGCTTTCATCATCTCTCCTAGAAAATGAAATAAATTCTTTTTTTGTCTTTCTTTTACAAGTTTCTTTCCATTCCATCCATTCTCCACAGAATTGGCAAAGTGATTGTACTGACACAGAAGTCTGAGCAAATCATACTACTGTTCAGCAAATTTCTGTGGCTCCTCGTTTACTTTCAGTTGAAATACATTCACTTCACATCTTGGCACTTTTCTACTTTGCTAGTCTTCTAATACTTGGCCTGTCTCGCAGTCTGTATTTCAGCCATACAAACTACTTCCTATTCTTCTACCTCCTTTGATTCTATGATTTTCTGCACTGACTGCCCGTTCTCTATGCCTGGAATGCACTGCTCTCTCAGTTCCATCTCTTGAGATACTTGGTTCCCTTCAAAACTGAGGACTCAGGTTTAAGAGTACTTTCTCTAAAACTACTTTATATTCACTGTATACACACACACACACACACACTCACTATATATATACTGACATACTGTTTCCTTTACCCCCATCAGAATGTAAGGTCCTTGAATTTGTTTTTGTACATCTAACAGCATAGTCCCTGAAATAAAATTAAAAGTTGATTCCAAATTAACTAGAATTAATTAATTGGTTAGTTATTGATTGATTACAAATTATTTGCTGCATTGGTGTTAAAGTTAATTTGAAAATATAAACTAGAAATTATCATTTAGCTATTTCCTATGCTGGAGGAGTAAGGAAAACACTGCTATTAAAATTTACTAGCCTCAATAGCCAATAGTTTACAATCTATCCAGAAGTTTTCTAATCTAAGAATTGGACCAGATCCAGAAAAGACTTATTTACAAGACAGTTTTTGGCTAGGTCAAACCTATTTTAAAACCTCATTATTTTTAGAAAATAATGGTAGTCAAAAATTATAATTGTTCCTTAATCCAGTTATTGCCCAAAACATGGGAAAGAAGAGAATGGTGCTGCTGCTGAAAGGAACTCAAGTATTGGGACCAATATTGCTACTGTGAAAGCAAGGGAAAAGGATAACTGTCTCAAGGAAATAGAAATTATGTCCAAATCCTATATATAACTATACAGTTGTGACATATTTCCACAAAAGTATGAAGCTCTACAGAATATAAAGTGCCTTTACCTTTGAAAACACAACTTCTATTTGTGCATAGATTAATATGACAAAAAGAGAAACTATTCTTATTCCATAAAAAAATTAGTTTCCAGACTCTATTTCTTTTTCCTTTCAGTGTTATTTCTTCTCTTTCCTGTTCCAGTGGCCCAGGGACTTATTCCATCATTATAATGTGAAAGATTTCAGATAGCTGCTTATACACTCCCTCAAAATTGTTTATATCAGTATGTTAACTCCTAGGTATTTGTATACTGTCTTTTATCCATGATTATAGAAGCCTTTATCGCTTAAAATTTTCGAATGATGTTTTTTGATATCTTTTGCCTCAGGTATAAATTAGATTTTCAAGTGAGGCAGTGTTACACAAAGTCATGAGCCTTACTCTCTTTTCCAGAATCACTGAAGTCCACTAGCAAGACAAAAGTCAAAGAGGACTATTGATGGCTCTGGATGCAGTGGTTGACTATGGCTTCTTCAAAATCTAACCAAACTCTAAGCCAACAGTTCGGTAACCTTTTTGGCTGTGAGACCTATAAACAGACCTATAAACGCCTGCGGAAGGCGGAGGATGGGACTAAGGTCTATCAAGAACTGGGAGTTCTTGAACTTGGCTATAACATTCCTGGGAGTTGTCATTTGAGGATTTATTGCAGGAGGTGCTCTGTGAATTCTTTTAATTTCTATTTTACCTTCTTGTTCAAGAATATCAGGGAAGTTTTCTTAAATAATGTCTTGTAATATGATATCTAGACTTTTTATTATTTTTTTTTTTTGGCCATGACTTTCATGAAGCCCCATAACTCTTAGTCTCTCCTGGATCTATTTTCTAGGGAATTTGTTTTTTCAATGAGATATTTCATATTTTCTTCTATTTTTTTCATTCTTTTGATTTTGTTTTATTGTTTCTTGATGTCTCATGAAGTCATTAGCTTCTATTTGCCCAATTCTAATTTTTTAAAAATGAATTTCTTCCATGACTTTTTGATCCTCCCTTTCCATCTGGTCCATTCTATTCTTTTCATGGAACTCTTTTTCTTCATTGGACTTTTGTGACTCTTTTTCAAGCTGACCAATTTTGCTTTTTAAGCTGTTACTTTCTATTTGCATTACTTTCATTTCTTTTTCTAATTTTTCTTCTACCTGTCTTATTTGATTTTTGAATTCATTTTTTAATTCTTCCAGAGCTTGAGACCAATTCCCATTTTGGTTTTTTTTTTTAAAGGATTACATGTGGTTGCTTGGATCTCATCATCACCTGTCGGTTCTATGCTTTGTTTTTTGTCCCCATAAAAATTTTCAAGGCTTAAATGTTTCTTTTTGCTACTTGCTCATTTTCCCTGCCTTTTTTAGTTTGTGCACTAGGAATTCTGAAAGCTGTTTGCTGATTATCTCCTCTACTGGATTTCAGGGTAGGGCACTGGGAGTTATTTTGCCCTAGGGCTATATCTTCACAACAGTAGCACAGGCTTGATAGGGCATAGCCCTATGAACTTCCAGGCATAGTAACTAGGAATATAAAGTAGGCAAGAGTGTGGTTAGCCAATACTCCTCTGTGTGTAGTTTTGCTTCCAGTTTCCTCTTGTCCCATGAAAATCAACTCTTTCTGCCTGCCTTTCAAGTTGTGCTTGGCGGGAGAGCCCCCTCACTCACTCTTGCTGTTGGTTTTTTATCCCTGTTGTTCTGAGGCATCTTTTAAAGATTGCTAAGAGTAGTTTTAGCCTTTGTTGCTACTAAGCTGCCATCTTGACTCCATCTCCTATCTGTCATTTTATTGTAGCATTTTATCATGCTTTTGTATAAAGGTTGTAAAATGTTTTCAAAATTCCACATCTATTCTGTCTTCTTGTCCAACTGGTTTGAAGTATAAAATAAAGATATCACTTCTATTTCTGCATATGTTCATCTTCACCTAAATTTTCTATACAATGGTTTCCTCACCACCCACTCTCTCTGAGTCTTAGGTTTGTTCATATGAATATAACTTCTTATCTAATGTTACTCTACCCTTCCACTTTTTATTTATTCTATTTCTTTTAAAAATATTTTTCTTCTAAGACACTTCCCAGCTGGGTGATCCTGGGCAAGTCACTTGACCCCCACTGCCTAGCCCTTATCACTCTTCTGCCTTGGAACCAATACACAGCAATGATTCAAAGATGGAAGGTAAGGGTTTAAAAAAAGTTTTTTTTGCCTTCAGTCATATTCATTCAGGAGTGTGTCAACAATACCTAAATTTGCCCTTTTCACAAGGGAATCTGACTAACCACATCTGTCACCTACTGGAGACTTCATGTTTAGAGTTTTAATGCTAAAGAATTTACTGTTGGTTCCTTCCTTGTTATGAACATCCCAACACCTCTACTGCTATTCTTCTTACAATGTAGGTTTTCTATTACATAATACTCTTTTTGATTACTATACTTTAAGAATACTTCTACTTTTCCTACACTAAAACCTCTATATAGTACCCAATTTGGTGACAGCATTCTCCTTCACTTTTTCTTTTCAATTCAAAACCCATTTATTTACAAGTTACAGATTCCAAGAAACTATATTCTAATTAGCTTTGTTTGGGGCAATTCACTTCAAACCTAGTGGGAGCCTATAATTCCAATATTTAACCTGTCAACCATAAATCCAAACCCAATTCGTAGACACCATCTTTTAACAACCTGCTCACATCCAAATCTGCTTTTCACTTTTGAAATAAGGAGTTTGATCCAAACCCATGAAGAATACCACTCCTGCCACTTATTAAATAAGTGCCCTTGGACAAGTAACTTATTCTCTCTGTGATGTAGTTCTTTCATTATTATCATCATCTTTATTAATAATAATAACAAATAATATTTATATAGCACTTTATGGTTTGCAAAGCACTTCACATGTTACTTTACTTGATCCTCACAACAACCCTAAGAAGATAACTCTTGAATTCAGATTGAAGCATACTTTTTTCATTTTCTTTATGTTTCTAGCTTTTTATTTTTTTGCAACATGGTTAATCTAGAATATGTTTCACCTGTGGAATTGATGTCATACTGTTTGCTTCACGATGGGGAGGGGCTTGGGAGGGAGAAAATTTATAACTCAGAATTTTTTAAATGTTAAAAATGAATTTAAAAAGATTGTAAACAATCCTGGGAAGTAGGTGATACTATTATCCACATTTTACATAGTAGGAAATTGAGATAGGCATTAAGTGACTTTCTTAGGATGATTCAGCTAATAATTGTCTAAAGCAAGATCTAACTCAGATCTCCAGATTCCATGTTCTATTGCACTGACTACCTCTTTCAAATGATGCTATAAAACATGGGAGCTAAACTAGATCTCTATGAGGACTAAATTCAAGAAAGAATGACTAAACTAAGGCCTAAGAAGATTAAACGATTAACCCAAAGTCACATAGGTTATAAACAGCAAAGTCTCCTAGATTCAAACCCAGATCAGTCCAAAAAGTAACAAATAAAGACTTGGTCATTTGAAAGGGATCTGAGTAGAGTTAAGATGTTCATTTCGAGGATTTTCAAAGCATCTTCCTAACTGCTTATCTGGTATGTTTTAATTGTTTGCTATTCTAATGGAAGTCACAAACCTGCCAAATGCAATATATCTAAAACAGAACTCATTATTACTACCCCGTACTCCTACACATCCTCTTAACTTCCCTAGATTTACATACCACCATCATTTATCAAGTCACCCCGATTAGCTATCTAAAAGTCATTCTTGGATCTTCATTCTCATTTATCATAATCACTCCTATTCAATTAATTGCCAAGTCTTTGTTGACTTCATCTCAACATCTTTCACATTTCTCCTCTTCATTTACCCAAAACCACCATAGCTTAGACACTCACTTCTCACCTGACATACCAGACTCCTAAATGGTCTCCCTGAATCCAGTTTCTTAACTCTCTAATCCAACCTCCACACAGCTATGAAACTGATATTCCTAAACCACAAGCCTGACAATATCATTCGCCACTCAAGAATATTTCTATTGCCTTTACAAGAAAACACAAACTACTCTGTTTAGTGTCCTATTCTAACTCCAATGGTTACACATTATGCCCCCTATTTATTAGCTATTGGTTATATATAACCTCTCTCGTCCTGTCTCTATGCCTTTGCATAGACTCACCCCATACACATTTCAGGAATGTTCTCCTTTCCCACCTCTACCTCCTAGAATTTCTACCTCCTTTGAAGAAGTATGATATTTAAACCGAGCTTAATTTCTGCCTTCCTCAATTGTCAGTCCCTACCTCCCACATATGTTTTGCACATTCTCATAGCATATACATTATATTTCCCCAGCACTGTGTTGGTGAACCTATGGCACGCATGCCAAAGGGGGAACTTCCTTTCCCCTCTGTGATATTGGAAATTTGGGGACCCTCAAACTGATTTTGAGGTCCCTGATATAAACTTCCTGTGGACGTTTAGAGGACTTGAAAACTACATTTCCCATGATTCCTCTTGTGTAATACAGGTGTGAGCAGGAAGTGTGATTAGGTATACAAAGGTATAAAGTCTCAGAATTTGATTTGAGACGTGCTTTTTCCTACAAAATAGCGAGAGTGAAGGTATGGTGGGCATTTTGAATTGGATCTTAGCAGGCACGTGGCCTTCTTAATTACCAATATGGCTTTAAATAAACCATTAATATTTTTGAATATATCCATCTATACCCATTTTATTCATAACAGTTTTGGCAACCAGAAGTTTGGAAACATAATTCTCAATTTTTCAGATAGCCAACCAAGCCACGCAACTCAGAGCATTTAAAATCCTCTCCAGAGCTATGGACATGTTTCTGCCATTTTTGTGCTTTTATTTTTGGCCACTCTCCTCAGTTCCTTTGAGCAAATTTTTAAAGGGGGAAAGTTATTTTTCTGCACCCCGCTATCTTCTTTTGAGGGACTTTTCCAGGAAAGGGGAACGCCATTTTTCCAACAGCCCGTTTCTGTCTGCTAGTTCATACATTCCCCATGGACTTGGCTTGAGCGAGTGCTGGCCTCGCCCGCCTTACCCTCCCTGGGTCCCTAGCCTAATCCGATCCACTTGGATGCCCGACCCCCTTGGATGCCTCTGCCTCCCATTTCAGCCAATGCCCTGCCTTGCTGCTACTGCTGCTGTTTCTGCCACTGATGCTGATCCCCAGTTACTGCTCCTGGAACTGCTTCTGCTGCCTGAGACTTGGGAAATAAAAACCGCCCCCTTCTCTATCATTTCATGCACCTAGGATTTTCCCAGGGGTGTTTCCTCATAGACATTAATGACTTTTAACTTGAAGAGAGCTTCTCCACCCCCCTTCCTCCCCCACGTGGGATCTCCAACCTTTGGCATTTTTTTTAGCCCCAAGTCCAGTTGGCTTCCACGTGGCCCTAGCTTTTACTCTTCAAACAGGAAGTAGAATGGCAAGCATGGGCCACATGGCCTATTTCAAACTATTCCTTGTGATAATCTTGCCTGAAACTCAGAGGAGGGATTTACCACCCCCGCACATGCTGGCCTCCCCAAGACTCTAAACTATATACCCTTATGGAGTCATCCACACTGTGCTCAGTGCAGAGTTCAGTTAGAAGGAACTTAAATTGGACCAGAGGTAGATTTTAAACCTCAGACTGCATGGGGTTTTTTTTAAGTCTCTGAATTTTGCTGATTAGTTTTGTGAATTAATTTTGTTGTTTTGTTGATTTTTCTGTTGCACTGGATCATTTTAAGCTACTGAAGTTTTGACTGCTAGATTAATTCTGTTCATGATTTTATTATAATTCCCAAATAGTGAACAAATCTATTAGAATTGGAAAAAAGGTTTTTGACTGTATTGCTTGCAATTTCCTTTTATTATTGTATTTCCTGATTTCTTTAAGGTTTCAATTTTTTTTAAGTTTACCTGTATTAATCACATTGTTATCTGTACCATTTATGAACATTTTAAACATTTTTTAAGTTTTAAAAAGCCCATAAGCCTCATGTATACTGGATACTGGATTTGTCATACCAACTACAGGATCACATACATTAAGTTTTTATTCTATCTTGATAATTGTGTACAACCTTGAAGACGATGCCTTGAGAATTTAAAATATCATTTTATAAAGGGTCTTTAGAATTGACTTTAGATGCCTAGTACTCTTCTGTTTTAAATGATAAGGTTTTATATATTTATTATAAAGAATGTTGTCTTAAAGGGGTAGAGGAAACAAATGGAGGTTTCCTGCCCAGGTTTTTGTATATTACACAAGAAGCTAGGAGAGCTCCTGTATGTTTGACATTTTGTCTCTTTGTTTTGGCTTGACTTCCCATCAGAAGGATCTAGAATTCCTGAGGATAACTTAGAACCAGAAGGTTTTTTTAATCAGACTTTTTTAGGCTCTGCCCCACAATTTCCATGAAGGCAGTAATATAGTTTGTTAAGAAAATGTCTCAGCCAAGGTTGAATGATTTACTATACCTGTTTAATTTGTGACAAGTATACAATTTTTAAACATCATAGCAAGAGGTTATAATAATGGGTTTGTTTGCTATTGTCTTTAAATTTGTTATTGGAAATTTAGGTATTTTATTTGAATGTGCATTATGAATCTGCTGTTTTTTAAAAACCATTTACACTCACAGGAGTTCATGGAAACGCTTACAAGGAAATGGATCTCATTTTTGGGTGAAAAACATTTCACTAACTCTAAGATATATATTTTTGATTTTTAAAACATTCTTTTATCATTTTTCCCTTCTTTGTGCAAAACAATATTTGAGTTTTTTAAACTTTTTCCCTTTTTCTCATTTTTTTTGTACCGAAAGTACATATAATCAATGTTAATCCTTTTTTTTATTTTACAGTAATATAAGTTTAATACAAATATATATGTATATATATATATATATATTTATTATAATATTAATGCATACCCAAAAAGTCTTAGACTATGGTAACCTGCCAATTATCATTACACAATGTTTCACTTTCTGTGTACAATGTTCTCCTGGTTCTGCTCATTTCACTCTGAGTCAGTTCACCATTCCTTATAACACAATAGTATTTCAGCATCATCATATACCATAATTTAGACAGCCATTCCCCAATCGAGGGACACCCCCTCATTTTCCAATGTTTTGCAACCACAAAGAGTGTAGCTATGAATATTTCTGTACAAACATTTTTCGTTATTATCTCTTTGGGGTACAAACCCAACACAGTATTGGTTCTAAGTTGGAAAATAAGGGGTTTTAATTTTTTTTTTAAAGATCAAATCCTGGTGGTTATCTGTGAACAAACTCCTCAAGATGGTAGGAGACATGACATACTAGAGTAGGAGTGGGGGTGGGGGGTGTAGCCTATGCTGGAAGCCTGTGGCAAAAGCTTGCCTTTTGACCTCTTCTGGCTCTCTGATGTCCAGAAAACCTGTTGATCTCCAGATTCTGTGTTCTATCCTTTTCTTAACAATGAAGCACCAATGAATCATTCATTGCTTATTATTGATTTAGTAAGTGAACAACTTATCTCTTATATTGTTGAGATTTTTTTTTAAATAAAAAATACATTGTGTGAAGATGGGATTAACTCTTCCCTGCCCATTTTTAGATTTAATCATCAGAAGCCTATATACCCCATTTATCTTTAAGTATGGGGAGGTCTGTGAACCACATGTATGATAGTGGGAGACAAATCAGAATTGACTGTCCCCTAGGCAGTCGTAAGCAAAACTTTAGCGTAAATGGTCCACATAAAGTGGAAGGAAGGCACAAGGAGTGACAAAAGGAATGGTCTTTAAAAGAGGCAAGAACTTCTTATGACCAGGTCTTTCACCTTCAACTTGAGCTCTGGCATGGGACCTTGGACTGCTCTTAAATTTTTCCCTTAGAACTACCTAGTAGGTGAGTGAAAAAGACTGGCTCCTTTTCCTAGCTTTTCTGAGAGGTACGGAGAGGCCCCTCTTCTTGGAGGAGGCCTCATGGCTAAAAACCTAGTGAAATTTATCTCTGGGCCCCCTTTGCTGGGGCCTCTGAAGCCCTACCTGGTTCAGACTGAGCCAGAGTAATTATCTTCTCTCCTGATTTCCTTACTTTCACTCTCTCCCTCTATTTTATAAATAAATTGCTAAAAAGTCATTCTGACTTGAGTAATAACTATAGCAACCACATTCCTCAAAAATTTAGTCCAACCTTTTAATATTTTACCCCTTGCGAGTGGTACCTTGATACCCAAACACCTTAAGATACAAGCAGTCATGATCAAGCTTTTTTGTTTTAAGTCACGAGCTGATATTTGAATCATGAGCTTCCACCACCCTCCACTAGATAGACTGCTGAACATTCAGTTTCACAAGTTACACAAGGCTGTCTCATTTAGTTTGGTGTTTATCTGGCCCTGTGAGCATCTGTATTGAATTGCTTTTTCTTGGTGTTGACAATCTCACTCGAGAAGCACAGGGAGAGAACTGACATCAGAAGATTGAAGGAGTTACAGCAGCATCAGCAGCATAGGGAAGTTTTGAGGAAGGAGCTGGAGGTAGATGAGGTAACCAAATCAATACAAGAGAGATTAAGGAAATGTTGAGGATTTGGGGGTGAAATTAAACAGTTTATTGAAAAGACACACAGGATAAGTTGCAACAGGTCATGAGTTGGAGCTCAGCAATAACACTTGTTTCATACATTATCGAAACATTCTGAAAGAGAGGAAGAAACAAACATCCACAGAAAGGTTTTTGTTGAAACAACCTCTAAGTAAAATTGAGGAATGTGTAGCAAAACAGTCAAAATTCAACGAAGAAAATGATGATAATTAAGTAAAGTAAAAAAACAGCAATTAAGTTTAGCAATAAAGTTACATATAATAAGTAAAGGATAAGGTCAATTTTGCATTTAAATGTAGTGTTACGTGTGTAAAGAATAAGTTATGTTAAGCAATAGTGTATAAAATGAAAACCTTCTTCACCAACATCCTTTGCCTGACCTTGAAGGTAAATAACATTTTGTAATCAAGTTTATTTCTTTACATTCTTTCTTATTATCTATAAATATATTTGTTATTTATGAAGTATATTTTTGTATTTAAAAGCATACAAAACAAAAAATATGTGTGGTTTTTAGGGGCCAAAACAGTTTAATTGCATTTCCATTAAGGGGAAATTCAATTTGACACACAAGCAAACTGAGTTACAACCTTGGCCGTGGAATGAATTAAACTCGTGTGTCAAGGTACCACTGTAGTTCAAAGTAAAGTATGGCAATTAGATTCCAATTATTTAATAACAATATATATTCATTGAAAGCTACAAGAAGAATAGTATGCAGATAACCATATTCAGAACAACAACAGAGGCTAGATTTATTTCTTGCAGAAAGGAAGTTGGAGGAAAGGGGAGTCTTACATAGGAACAAAGAATGAAAGCTTAAACTTAAAGCAAAAACCAAATGATCTGAGGAATGAGGGCCAAAAGAGGATTTTTTTTTAATCCTTTACAATTTTTCTTTATTGCAATGTTTTACATTCTTAACTAGATTTTCAATCCCGCAAGTTCCTATAAGTTAAGACCAACTCTCAAATACCTACAACTTTTAATATAGTGCAAATGCTACATATATCATAGCTTCATGGATGACAAGAAATAATGATAAAGTTTAACTCCTACATAGTCTTCCTCCCACAGCATGTACTAAATGGTGAATTCACAGATGAATACACTAAAAGCAATAACATAAGGAAGTGCAGATACAGATTAAAGATTTAAGCACAACTACATCTATCCAAGGTCCAGAAAAGAAAGTTCTTGATGCCAAGGACTGGGTCACAGACAACTGATTCAACATCAGAAATTTATATAATTTTATCAGTGGAAGTGACATTAAAAAAAAAAAAAAAAAAGGCATGACCATCTGTTTTGCTGCTGAACCCTAGGGTTGAAAATGCCTTTCAATCTGACTTGCAGCTAAAACCTCAAGAATAACTGTGCATAGATAAAGGGATAGAGGATGAACCTGAAAAGAAAACTGGGAGGAATCAATTCAACAGGAAAGAAAAGAAATAGAATAAAGCAGTATTGTGAGGAACTCTGAAGAAGAAAACACATCTCAGAAGAGGGACACAATTTTAATAATAACGAGATTACTAGTGACCTGGGAGACAGCAGTTTTAGCAGCATGTTGGCTATAGAGGCCACATTATAAAGATGTGATGAGAGTGGGAGATGAGAATCAGACAAACACAAATAAACTTTTCTGGGAGTTAGGCTGTGAAAGAGAAGGAAAATATAGGATGAAATTTTGAAAGAAAGATAAAAAAATAAACATTTACTAAGCACCTACTCTGTTAAAGGTACTATGCTAGGTAGACCACACCTCCCTACTTCTGGGCATGGGATTGGTCCATAGGAGGACCAATTCCCCCACCTAGGAGGGAACTTTGAATCTGAGGAGATTCAGAGTAGGGGGGGAGTTAGTTAATTTCAGCCAGGGGAAACTGATTTTTCTTACTTTAATGAAGTTAATAATATAAAAAGAGTTTTTCCTCATTTTAATCATTTCATTATATACATGATAATGAGAAGAAAAAGCAATAACAACAAAGGAAGCTAAAAAAGGCTTCTGGGAAATGACACATAAGATAATCCTTCAAGGAAATGAAGCATTCTATAAGGAAGGAAGGAATGCATTCCAAGCTTGGGGGACAATCTGTTCAAAAGTATGGAAGCAGGAAACAAATGTTGACTTCAAAAGCAAGTAGGTCAGTTTCACTTGAAAAGGTAGACTAATGGAAAGATACCTAGATGTTTGTATTTTATGCTAGGGGCAATAAGAAGCCCATAAAAGTTCAAAAGTAGACAAAAAAAAAGGGGGGGGAGATCAAAACTAATCTTTAGCAAGATTAATTTTGGCAATCTGAGTAGATTGCAATGGAGAAATGAAAAACTGAAAGCTACACTTTCATCTAGAAAGCTGTAGCATAAGTTCATTAAAAAGGTGAAGAGATTATCCAGAACTAAGGTGATGGCTTAGTGAATGAACAGTCAGTTCCAAGTTATACTGGGGGTGAGGGAAAAAGATGATTTGAGGGCAATTTCAAGGTTGCACATCTTAATATTATGAAAGCTGCTTTAAAGAAGATAGATGTGACACTTATTCCAAACAGATGTGGCAGGGTACAACTTGAACCCTGGTGAGCCAACTAGATGGTGTTAAAACAGGAATCAAGCATGAGACCATGGACTAGGACTATTGCACTCATAGCCATGCCAAAGTGCCATATTTGGAGGGCTTTGACACAGTATTTGCAGTTCTTCAAAAGCATAGAAACAATAGCATTAGCAAAAATGGTTAAAATAGCAAGCTGGGAAGTGACTTGAAAAATTTGAGTTTCTAACCCCCATGGTAGTTTCTACATTAGGAGCCTCAATCCAAATATCCTAGAATCTCCATGTCCTTTCCATGAAGTGTTGTGCTTCTTTCTCTCTTCTCTACCCTCAAGGTGTATATTTGTCTATGGTCCAAAAATTCCTAGTTATAAATTTGAATATAGAAGACAAGATGGATACATGGGTGACTCCATAAAAAATAACAAGTGGCATGGCAATCAACTCAATGGTGAGATAAATGAAAGGACGGGCTTCAGAATTCATTAAGTAGAAGAATCATTAAGTAGAAGAAAGTTGAGACCACTAATAGGGACCAGGAAATTGAAAGGTGAAATTGAAAGTTGAAAAGAGAAGACAATGAACACATAAAGTATGCTATAGATAGTAAGGCAGTAAAGGGAATATATTTCTTAACCAATAAAGTAGATTCTTTAAGTATAAATACTTCCCATTTATTTGTAATTACTACTGTATTCACTAAGGAATTTCCTTTGTGAAAATGAGTCATTTCAAATTTGAAATTAAGATAATTTCAAGAGATCACTTCTTTCCAATCTTTATTTCAAAACTTTGAGATATACCATAAAATGACAAACAATATTTCTGTTTATCTACATACAATAAATAGGTGACTTTCAAAAATAAGTTAACAAACTTTCCACAGAATCTTTATATCTTACCTCCCCAAAAGCTCCTCTACCAATCACCTTTAATATTTCAAAGTCTTCTTTATGTAATCGCATCTGTTTCACCTTAGAAGTGAATGGTTTGGCTGTAAGAAAAGAACATTATCAATTAATTACTTTTCAAGGAAAATGAAATTACATATAAAAAGTAAATTTTTATACACCCTACATGCCAAAAGCTCAAACCATTCATCATTTGTAGACCTAAAAAATTCTCATCAAAATTAAAGAGGAAATAATTTTAGTTAAAACACCAAAGTTTGTTTTCTTTATTTTTTTATACTTATATCATTTGGGGAAAAATATAAAGGCACACATCTTAAAATATTTTCAAATATCTTTGCAGCCTGGTGTGGCTGTGTAATAAAACTGTCAATTCATGCAAACATTAATAATACACACTTAAACATTCAATATATTTATCTTGTTATTGCTAGAAAGAAATAGGAGTTCTAAAACTAGTTCAAACAAATGAAGCTATTCCATTAGAATTTCAAAATATATTATATAAACATACTGATAAAATATACTGTATCACTAGTAATAACATGACAAAAAACATTTTTTAGTTATTCTATTATTCAATTAGGACAAGAAACACACTAGTAATTTAAGACAAGCCATAAGAGAAAAGGAATGGACCAAATATACAAAATATGAGGATATTTTGAATTTTTAAAAAAACATGGTGAAATTTTAATAATGTTAAAATTTTCTATAACATTGAATTTACTTACTGTGAGATTGTTAATTTTCAAGTTGGAGAAAAATCTAATATTAAGATCCAACATTAAAATTTTTATTCTATATTTAGTTTATTCCTAGCAAAATTTAAGAAACCAAGTAAACATTTTTAAGACCCAGAGATTTCACATATGATTAACTCTTACCTAAGAATCAGTATTAAGGCAAAAGAGTGATTGAAATTTTTAAAATCATTTTCCTTTATTGCCAAGATTTATTCCATCATAAAAATGTAATTCTTCTGATGACTAATTACAATCAGACAAACTGGAGGGTCTGCCAAATTTTACAGTTGTAGTCCCAATAACAAATATTTTTAATTTACAAAAATTTCTTAAACTAAGAAACCTAAGCCAGATTTATGACTGTTTATCTGACAATACATTTTAAGGCCAGAGTGATTCAGGCAAATAGTATTTCAAATGTTTATTTTATTTTTATTATATGATAATGTAGTTTGCCAATCTATATATTTATCTCAAACTTCTCTTAATGCAGGAAAGGGACTTATATTGAGGGATTTCGAGGTACAGAACAGGAGAGAAAAAGGAGCTGAGGACAGATATTGTACCAGATATACTAAAGCCATGATGGCAAACCTATGACGTGCATGCCAAAGAAGGCACGCAGAGACCTCTCTTGTGGGTACACATGCAGTACCTGCCAGACTTAATTACTTGAAAAGCAGAGGGAATCACACAGAGCTGAGCTCCTTTCCCCATCTTCCCTGTTCCTCCCAGCCCTTCTGCCCAGTAGCCCAATGTTAGTGCCTTACTCCCTCTCCTCCCTCTCATAAGGGGGGAGAGGAGGGCCCACTTGGTCTCTGGAGGGCAGGGCATGCAGTCTGGAGGGCAAAGCACAACACACAGTCTCTAAAAGGTTTATCATTACTGAGTATATGTTGTGGTCAGAGGAATGGGGTGAGAAAAAAGATGCCTATGGCATTTCTGCAAAGCAATCTGGCTAGTTGACAGGGGCCAGCAACTATCTAAATGAAGGATTTCAGTTATAGTGAATCATGAAGATTTTAAAGATGTATTCAAAAGCTGACTCTAATGAGCAAAGTGTCCATGGACCAGACTTATGAATATATTTCTAAAATTTCATGATTGATTTCTGAATCCTTAAATTGGATTGGACTTAAATTTTGTTGAACTTAAAAATTAAGCCTTCATTATTATCTACAGTCTAAAAGGTAGCTAACAATTTGTAAAGGTCCTTTAAAATGTCAAAGACCTACACTTAACATCTGAATAAATTTGAGCCAATGTCAGGAAGAAGGTTTGACTAAAGTCAGGAAGGACTTTCAAATGAGCTTCTTTCCTGGGCACTTGGCTATACAATTATGTCTACTCATTCCTTTATTTTGTAATTGGACTTAATGTTATGATAATACTTTTGTTGTTTCACTTGTTTGATTGATATCCCAAAAAAAAAAACCAATCCTGGAAACCTCTAATAAATCAGTGCAGCAAGGTCAGAGCCTTTTCTCCAACTCTCTGTGTGTGCTGACCTGCTGACACAATGCTGAAGTTCTTTCTCTGTGTTCCTTGACTGATTGTTCAATCCAGGTCTCTCCCTAGTCCTTAATTTTTACCCATTGCTTTCTCTATAGCTCCCCTCCACAGGTAATTAAACCCACACAAGAACTTTTTGTAGGGCCTGGTTCTCTACACTAAAGAAGATTCCTACTACAGAGAATAAGATCCAAACTGGGAACCAATGCTACTAATAATAAATTCTAATATTTGGGAGATCTCAGACCAGGAAAGAAACCATCAAACTTTGTCCAAAATTAGACCACTTTGGACTCAATGAAACCTTGCAAATTCCCAGCCTGAGTTTTATCCAAGATCCTTAAAGAACATAGCCATTAACACTAAAAAAAAAAAAAAAAATGTAGTAGAAGGAACATAAAAGGCCCTAATGTTCCCTCCAAAATTGCTCCAGAATCTTGTCCTCACATCCCAATTTAGAAGAATGAATAAAATTTTTAAACAATGAAAAACAGCTATTAAATAGGGGTAAACAAAATCAGAATGCAAAAAGAATAATTCTAGATAAGTATCTAAGAGAAAAGTCTGTCTCAAAGAAAAAAACAGATTAGCCACAAATTCAACTAAAATTTCTGGAAGAAATATAGAGTTGAGAAAGGGTTTTTGGAGGGTATAAATTATATTAGAAATTAAATAAGATTTTTAGAGGAAAGAATTTGAAAGTAAATTAAAGATTTGGAAGAATTAACAGCTTAGTATTAAGAGGCTTATAAAGGGTTAAAAGCAAATAACAAACACTCTAAAAATTAGAATAGAGCAAATGGAAATTAATGACTCAAAAAGAACAAAAATAAATATTAAAAACAAAGTCATAAGATTGAAAAAATAGGAGAACATGCATTAAAGGGATCTTTTAACAAATGACCTAGAAAAGAGATGAAAGGGAAATGATTTAAGAAGCACAGGACTACCTTAAAGTAATGACTCAAAAAAAAGTCTTGGAGATTATATCTCAAGAAATCATGAAAGGAAATCTATATAGAAATATTAAAAATGAGAGTATGATTGTTTTCTTTTCATGTTTTGATTTTTCTTTTGACAATTGACTCATACATCCCATAACTCAACAATATATTCTGAGTTGATCTGGGTGTTGGTTAACACCCCCTTTAGGGTGATTGTATTTTCATAAAAATCCAAGATTTAAAATTTTGTTTAAGAAAATTTTCAGAAAAGAAGCCTGCTAACTCCTTGAATCGAGAAAATGAAATATTTGGAGAATGATAGACATCTAAAACTCATCATGTCCAAAAATGAATTATCTTTCCCCCAAAAAATAGCCCACCCCTCTTCCTAACTAACTTCATATTGTATCACCATCCTCCAAGTCACCGATGTTGCAAACTAGGTGTCATCTTCAATTCCTCACTCTCTCACACACTAATATCTAATCTATTGCTAAGACCTACTGATTTTAATTTTTAGCATTATATCAAATAATAATGTGTAATAATGGACATCCTTGCTTTATCCCTGATCTTAATGGAAAGTCCTCTAATTCACTATTTTTTTTTACAATTTTTTTAAAATTTTTTTAATTTTAAACCCTTAACTTCTGTGTATTGACTTATAGGTGGAAGAGTGGTAAGGGTAGGCAATGGGGGTCAAGTGACTTGCCCAGGGTCACACAGCTGGGAAATGTCTGAGGCTGGATTTGAACCTAGGACCTCCTGTCTCTAGGCCTGGCTCTCAATCCACTGAGCTACCCAGCTGCCCCCTCTAATTCACTATTACTTATAATACTGACTGTAGGTTTTAGAAATCTCCATTTATTCTTGGGTTAATTTCTAGTTGGTGGTTTAAAAAAAATTATTATTGTACTTCATCTAAAGCTTTTTCTGAATTTATTGACATAATCATGAATTTTGTTGTTCTTAATTTATTATATTAATTATTACTATAACCAATAAAATAAATAAGCATAAAGAGAAAAAAACTTCCCTTTTTTGAGATGATGGCTTAAAGAACTTTAGAGTTAACTAAAAGATTAAATGAAACAATACATTCAGCAAAGTTGCAAGATACAAAATATAAGTAAAATGTAAATTAATTTAAATAACTAGCATTTCTATATATCTCCACCAAAATTCATCAGAGAAAAAAAATTCCATTTAAAATGACACTAGTATGTATAAAATACTTGAAAGCCTAGCAACCAAGATATGCATAGAATCTAAAAAAATGAAAAATGAAAAAAAATATCTACAACTACCTACTGAGTCTTACCTCTTGGCAAAATTATAATTTCAAATTTACAATGCCCAAAACTCAAACATATTTCTGGAAAGATTCTTAGAGGCAATCTAGTTAAACTACTTAATTATGCCAAGGTGATGCCCAGAAAGGATGTCTTGCCAAAGATCACATAGAGAATGAATTGTGAAGAGCTCCAATTTATCTTCAACTTTCCCCTAACACTGCTAACTTTCATAATTTCCCTATTTTTGTCAGTGGTATCATCATTCTCCCAATTATTTTCCCCTACTTTTTGCCTTTGGTCCTTATTTTTACCTCTACCGCTTCAATTTTCCATAAATGGCTTTCTCCTACTTTTATTTGTCTTTAAGATAGGAAATAAGTTGAAAAAGTAATAGAATGGGGTAACAATAGAATAAGGAGGTAAGTTGACCCCGATAGATTTTTAAATATTATATTCTGTTCCTAAGTGCATAGCTTAGACATGAAACTACCATAATTACAAGTCTTTTAGACATTTTAACCCTATTTCCAGCTTCTTCCTCTGCCCTGTCTCCTAAGCAAAGCTAGAAAATTAAACCCTTAGAAGAAAAAAGTTTTTAGTATAATAGTTTTTATATCTGTTATACTATATTCTTACAATTAAAGGACTTATAGGTATGCCTGTCATTATTGTAGCTTACTGGTAAGGTTTTTGTTTGTTTTGTTTTGCTTATGTAAGTTGTCACTTAACTTCCTATTGACCCCAACACTAGGCAGATAACCTAAGGCTATCAATGAAAGAAAACAAATGGTACATATATAACAAAATATTCAGAGGCACTTCTTGTGATAACAAAAGACTAGAATCAAAATAGGACCATCAACTGGAGAATGACTAAATAATGCAATATTATTATACTGTAAAAAGTTTTAAATGAAGAATTTTTCTTAAAAAATTTGTGTGAAGTCCTTCCTAAACTGTAGTGCCTAGAACTGCACTAATGCTCCAGATGTGATGGAATCAGACTAGATGAGCTCTAAGATCCTATTAAAATCTGATTCCAGATCTATAAAGATTAATCTGACAATGGAAACAAGAATAGTTTGGACGAGAGGACAATTAGGAAGTAAGTTCCATGGTTTGAAGTTGGTAAAGACGACTTACAATAGAGTAACAGTAGTGGATAAAGAAAGGAAAAGACATATTTGGGAGTAGCATTAAGGCATAATGAACTAGATTAGTGGGATGTAGGAAATGAAAAAGAAAAAAAGTCAAAGACAATAAAGTAAGACGGTGAATGGTGATGATAGTGACAGAAATAGCAGAATCAAAAGAAACAGTTGAATCAAGGGGAAAGTAAGTTCTATTTTAGACATAGTGATGTCTTTCTGACTCTTCTACAACTGCCCTAGTCCTTTCATTCTAGAATTATAGAGGATTAGAGCTAGAAGAAATTATCTAGTAGACCTTTACAAAAAAGGAGGACATTGGGGCCCAAAGACATGTGCATACAATAGTCTTAATTTTTCTTTCTTTCACCTCTTTGCTTGCCAAGAAGAAAATAAGGAACTAAATTGTGTTTTGTGTTTTCCTGTCACCTTCCTGTTCCTTTTACTCACTTTTGCTGGTTATTCTTCCTTATAATGATGCATAGAGTAGATGTATTCTGTTATATTGAATCTCTGGGAGCTTGAAGTTCATTCAATGATTGACAGATAAGTCAGTTGGATAGAATGTTCCCAGAGAGGCATGTGAGAGGCAGAAGGGGGCAGTTGAGAACCCTGAGGGAGGTTCTGGGGCTTTTACCTGTCCTGAGGCTAGAGATCGGTGTGGATCCTGGTCTTGGAGATAGAGAGTTACAAACACTACTCTGCAAAGCTCTTCCGGTGCTTCTCATACCGTTATCAACCTGTATTTGACCACCACCTTAGTGTCTACTGCCCCTAGATATTAGGAGTTTCATCATCTAGCTATCGAGGCTTCCCAAGGTATGGGAGGGATCTGGGAAGTGGGCAGGAGATGAAGAAGAGGGTGGAAAGGGTGGATATATCTCAACTGTTAAGACTTAAGATCTACAGAAGAAGAAGCTGAAGATTTCCCAGCAGTTTACCTACTCTGGTTTAGCCCTGGCCAGGCTGGACCAGAGGGAAGCTAACATTTGATTCTTCATTGCCTGCAGTTAGTTTCATTAGTAGCAATTTAAGTAGGGTCTCCTAATACCTCAATCCTTACCATTATCCTTCTTATCAAATATATATAAAGTTTAAAGTACCTTCCTAAATCGGTTTCAAAAGCTTGTTTTGGGAAGGGAGCCAACATAGTCAGATTATCAACGTTATCCCAGCTGAAGAGCCCGAATTAATATTTCAATTAACCCCAGGTGGGTCCTGAAGGGATAAACCACTTTGACCTGAAGGATCCTGCCTGGGCAACTGTTATAAAGGAGAAGTGCCATCTTATCCTCTCTGTACATCATTTTCTACTACCTCAAATAGATACTAGTGACCTCCTTTGAATATAACAATTCTAAGGCTCTACACCCTTAGGACTTCCACCAGGCTTTGAATTCTATACTAAAGCTTAATTTTCTGTTAGGTCCTGAAGACCAAGTACTGTTTTACTTTTTCTAATTGTACTCCCAAGTGCTTGGCACACAAGTACATCCTTAGTAAATACTTTTAAAAATTAATTTGTTGATCCTAGAGGCTCCATTGGAATTGATTAAATAAAGGAGTTGAATGGTCAAACTTTTACTTTAAGGAAAATTACTTTGGAAGCTGTGTGAAAAAATTATTGAAAAAACAAGCAAGAGTCCTTAGATTCTATCAACAACTTAGATGACAATGCCTGGGAAATGCATAAAGGTAGAGTGGATGGTAAGGGTCAGAAGTCATTAAGATTCAGTATCATGGTATATGTTAAGGCCTTATGGTCCTTGATTTCTTCAAAAGGAATAGTCATTCTCATCCCATGCAAGTTAAACAGAGCTCAACCCCAGCCCTGAAATTTTTTTTTTTTACACTTAGGGACCAAGGAAATGGATGTTCATTTATTTATTTATTTATTTGTTTGTTTGTTTGTTTGTTTGTTTTGCCATTCATTTATTTATTCATTCATTTATTTAAACCCTTAACTTCTGTGTATTGGCTCATAGGTGGAAGAGTGGTAAGGGTGGGCAATGGGGGTCAAGTGACTTGCCCAGGGTCACACAGCCAGGAAGTGTCAGAGGCTGGATTTGAACCTCGGACCTCCTGTCTCTAGGCCTGACTCTCAATCCACTGAGCTACCCAGCTGCCCCCGCCCAGCCCTGAAATTTTGCAGATGAAATCCAGGCCAACAGGATGAAAGATCCATGACCACCAAGCCCTCCCCTCCTTCTCCTTGCCCTCCTTTCTCACTTCGTAATATGACTCCAATCTTCCTTTCCAAACATTATACACTATTCACCTGCAACAAACACCACATTCCAAACTGGTCTCTTGCTATTTTTTTCACAAAAAACAAAATGATAACAACAACAACACACTTCCTTCCTCTCTCCTGTCTCCTGACTTTTGAACTGGCTACTCCCTATGTCTCATATGCAGTATATAGCCCTGCCAAAACTTTGCTCAAAAATCACCTTTTACTTGAAGGCATTACTGAATGTACCACTCTCAGCAGCTTATAACTTGCCCAAAATGTTGATTTTGTATCTGTGTCAAATAGGCTTATTTTGGTATATGTTGTCTCCCTGATAGAATGTAAACCCTCTAAAATCAGACATTTCTTTTCCTTTATTGTCCTAGAGGTAGTTTTTAGTAGTTGTTTAATAAATACTATTGACTGTCTGAAGAAGGAGATAAAATGGAGTTAGCGAAACTAACAATAAAAATTTAATGCTATCTCCTAAGTTATCTGAACAGGTAGTACAGGCTTTTGATGCACTTTAAAAGTACTCTGTGGCTTTACACTGAGGCAAGCTGAAGTAAGCCTAAACTCTTAACAACATCTAATTTTAAGACTGCTCAGTAAAATAAAGGTTGTTTTCTTTCTTAGGTCTTAAGAATAACATGCTAAGCATAGATAGTTGGCAGTATAAGTTTAATATGAGAAATAACCAATGACACTCAGGTTTTTGTTTCTTTAATTAAGGTTATAATCTATGTATGATATTTTAATGTAAAATATGAGATTGCCATTTATGCTTTCATTTCAGTGAAAAATTCTTGTTCTCTACATTATTCCTAAAGAAAGCCTGGCCAAACTTGTTGAGCTTGTGGCAGTGGTGCCCAAATTTCAGGCTAGGTACTATATATTTTGGATTAGATACTATACCCAAGAAGAAACAGACCAATGCAGGCTTGGCCTTGAAAATTCAGACAAAAAATAACACAGGATTTTAAGTGAGAAGTAAAAACCAAAGATAATGAGCCTAACTTATTTGTACAGTTGAGGTACCTGAAGCCCAGAAAGTTTGAATGACTTTGCCCAAAGTCACATGGATAGTAGTAAAACAGCTGTTGGAATCTGAATCCAATTCACCTAACTCTAAATCTAATGACCTTTCTAATATAATGCACCGAAGATTGCTAACATCACAATACCTGAATTTTGCTGTCCTCTCATCAGAATTTTGAATTATTTTAAGTTAGATCTAGAAAGACTCTTGAAGACCACTTAATTCAACTCC
Source organism: Gracilinanus agilis (assembly GCF_016433145.1). Lineage (NCBI taxonomy): Eukaryota > Metazoa > Chordata > Mammalia > Didelphimorphia > Didelphidae > Gracilinanus > Gracilinanus agilis. The sequence goes on from NC_058133.1 coordinate 137,191,891, forward strand.
ATTTTACCAAGGAGGAAAATACTAGTAAAAAATATCAGTAAAATGGCTCCTCTAAACACTAGCTAGCTTGGTTTTGTTTTTTTTACACAAATAAATATGTAAATGTTTAGAAGCCAACTTCTATTACTATAATAATTTTCTTTATAATTGGATTCAAATGTAACATGATACATAATTACTCTTGGATTGTGAGCTCCTTAGGGACAAGAGCTATCTTTTGCCTCTTCTTGTATTCCCAGTACTTAGCACAAAATATGGCATACAGTAAGTACCTTGACATATTATTTATTGATTGACATCTTAGGTTATCTCATTTCTCTAAGTGGGCCAGAATTGGGGTTCTTAGGAAGTAACAAGGGAGAAAACTGGAAAAGGGGGAAATATTCAAGTATTCAAAAATAATTTTTGTATAAAAACTAATGTGCATATAATTTTCCATTTTAAAGGAAATTCTACGAAAGTACAATTGAAATGGTAGTAAAAAAGTTTCTGCTTTCAAATATTATTTTGCCTGCCTCTTTCTCTCAGTGAATTCAGGTCAGTAAAATAGCAAGGGAGCAGCAGAATAAATAATTTCTTCCAGTGTGTTTGAAACATCTACATGGCAGTTATTAGTGGAATATATTGGCACTTCTCCATAATTCTATATTAGGAATGTTTCTCAAACCAGTGTTACATTTTCATCCCATGTATAGTAAAGAGCTAACTCTTCCAAGATCTCTCCCTCCTCCTTCTTATAATTTTGATCCAGTCTTTTGCACACTCTAGCTAGACAAAGCCATCTCAAAGGGAAGGAAATGCTATGTGAAACAAAAACATTTCCTTTACAGGAATGATGCTCTATTCACTTCTAATTTTCAGATCTACAAAAGAGTTATTATGGATGGGACTTTTATTCTTGTTTTATCATGCATTCTACTTTGTATCAATGCATTTAAAAAGAAATTACTTGGGGAGAGGGATTAAAGAGGGAACAGATATTTTGTAGTCTAAATTACTCTCACTTTCCTTGTTGAAGTTGAAGGCAGGTCATTTATTTATAAGCCAGTGAGTAAAGAGCTCTCTTTGCTTCAATTTAATATGTTTACCTGGAATATCCTCTTCCTTCCTCATCTCTGCCTCTTGGAATCGCTCTTTTCTTTCAAGATGAAGTCCAAGCACTACCTTCTGCATAAAAACTTTCCTGATCTCCACTCCAACTACTATTATAATCACATCATACTTCTCACTTATTTTGTATTTATTCTCTACATACTTAATTATACATGTCATCTCATTCAACAGAATGTAAGCAACCTGAGCACAGTAATGTTTCTTGTATCTGTACAATGCCTAGCACACTGCTAATAAGCAAAAGTGTTACTTATTAATTGCTTGTTGACTAAAAGACAGACTACATATATAGAATGCAATTAGCAAATGTGTGCTGAAATGAACTGAATATTTATTATATTCAAGATAGTAAGCTGTACTTAAGGATGACAAGATTAACAGGATACTAACCCTGCTAACAAATTTATAACCTAGTACTTCAGAAAAGATATGTACACAGCAAGAATACAAAACAGAATGGACTAAGTGGAAAAGAGAGATACAAACAAAGCTACAAAAGTACATAGCTAGAAAAGCTTTTGAATGAAGTAACTGCTTGTAAAAAGTAGATGATTCTGAAAGCAAACTCATTTAAGGTGGGTCTTAAGTTAATCAGAAGAATTTTTAAAACGCAGAGATAAGAAGCAGTGTAGCCACAAATTTTTTTAAAAATTGTAAGGAAGGAAAAAATTATTTATTTTGTATTAGAAAGTTTAATTTAGTGACTCAATTCTATTTACATCAGTTATTTATTTGCTCAGAGTAATTTTGCCAATAAAGGAACAATTGACAATGAGAGAAGTAACTTTGCTCCATATAAAATTTTCTTCCACTTCCTTTGTAAGTGCTTCTTGGATTTCCTACATGCCAGTGAGTAAACATGAAAAATTTTAATAAACGTATACAATTGCAATCTGACAAAAGAGGAGAAAAGTACTAAGTTGTTTGGGTTTTTTTTTGAGGGGGGGGACTGGAATCTGAACCATAAAGAATAGAATTTTAATGATTAATACCTAAATTTAAAATATATTGATTCAATTAAAGTGAAAATAGATAATCTATAGTATTTAGAGAAAATATGATTGGAATTTCTTCTCCATTAGTCCATTTTGTTTTACAATGCTGTCTGCAATCTAAAATAAACTGAACTAGAATTACTCAGAACTTCTAGAATTAATTCTACTGAACACAGCTGAAATTAAGGGGTTGCCTAGCTCTTTAACTTAACATTATTTAATATTTCAACCATCTTAAAAATTAAGACACTGATATAAGAATTATTTTCACTGGACAAAGCAAAAAGAGAAGGGGTACTGGGAGCCCACAAACTCAGAAATAAGCACTCAAGCATAAAGCTAACATTAGAGGTTGACACATAGGTTCTCTGTATTTAAAAAGTCAATCCCAGATAATATATAACCCAGTGGAATTGCTTGTCAACTCCAGGAGGGGAAAGGGAAGACAGAAGGGAGACAACATGAATCATGTAACCTTGGAAAATTTATGAGTAAATTTGCCACTGGAATAAAATAAAGGGAAAAAACCCTGGAAAAAAAAAGTCAACCCCAGAATTCAAAAACTGATCCATCTCTAATTCATGTTCAATATTAAATAAGTTTACCACCAGCCTCCTTAATTCTAATCAATCAAAGGAGAAGGGAAGATGCATCAATTTCTAGCTTTATATTTCATTCTATGTACTAAATCTATGAACTCCACATATGACTAAAATGTAATAAATGCCAAGAAGATAGTAAAGGTGGGACCGCTGGTATCTGCAAGTATTATAACTCCAAAAAGATTTTTGGTCTAGACCTACAATTTCATCTGTGTAAAGAACTTTCAATGTGGAAAATTTTCCTCCACCAATGCAGGTAAGTAACTCATCTAAAATTTACAGTCTTATTAGAATTGCCTGGAGTAGTAATGGCCACAAAATGAATATTTGTCAAAATCAAAATTTGAATTCAGGGCTTCCTGACAGCCATCTAATCTACAATGCCAGGTCAAAGTGCCTCTCTCCACAAAAATTAAAACTTGATTATGTCCAAGATTGGGTCCAAAGTCAGAACTTTAATGGAACCATGATCTCAACAATGGAGGGTATCCCCTACATGGACATAGATCACAGCCTATCCATACTACCTCATTTGCAAGGGTGTTGTTCATATTTTCCTATAGATAATCCACAGAAATTCTACTCAAGCTATTAAAAGCTTTCCTTGAGACGTTTTAATATGTCATGGACACAGATGTAGCTCTTGGACTTGTCCTTCAGGGATCACTTCCTCCCAGTATATGAATGCTCCATCACCTTTTCCTACTCATTTATTTCCAGGATGATGAAACCATGCCAAGCTGATACAAATATAAGCTATAAATCCTAAACATCTACTAACAAATTCATAAGCAATGATACCCAAAGGATTCTAGAAAAATGATGAAATATCACAAGTCAAGGAAACAAATTTACCAGACTGCCCCAACAAAAACTATAAAAATGCTGCCAAAAGATAGGGAAAGGGAGGGAAAATGAACAATGACAAAAATGCAAACAAGGGATACTATGGCCCCTATCACACTGATGAACAATGGTTCCTATAGGCCTCAAATGAAGAGACCCAGAAGAGTTAAGTGGCTATCCCTGGCAAAGCCTAAGTGCTTAAGTACAAAGCAGATAGCAAAGGTTATAAGTATATGAAGGAATTATCAAAGAGAAAGTTATCTTCTCTTAGTGTCACAATGTTCCCCTTACCAACATAACTCTGCAAGGCCACTGTAAAAAGAAATTGAGAAGGGGCGCTTGAGAAAGTGCCAGAGTTGTCTCACCTGCCCCAAACAACAGAAACCTTCCTTCTACCTATCCTTCTAGCCTGAACCAAAAAGAAATGATAAAGGAACAGGAGTATTTAAGAAAGCTACTTCCACATGCTAATCCAACAGTGGGACAGAGATAGAGAAAGAATAGAAAAGCAGGGGAGTCCATGGGGAAGGAAATGAGTATTTATATAACACCCACTATGTGCCAGGCACTGAGTTAAGTGCTTTACGCATATTATCTCATTTGATTCTCACAAACAACTGAACATGGTAAAGGATTTCTCACTTTAAATTCAAGGTTCAAATTATCAAAAAATTTTACACCTTTAAATGTAGATGGTGCCACTAAAGTTTCAGATAATGAACAAGTCAAAGAAAAGCTTCTAAATCAAGGAATTTTGCAATTTAAAAGAACTAAATAATATTAATAAAGGCTTAAAATAATAGTGAAATTATAAGACATAATATAAAATGGAAAGCAAATGAATTAATGAAATTAAACAATTATTTCATTTTTTATTAAAAAACTGAGTTAACAGCAGCAATGCAATGACCCAGGACAGTTCTGAGGAGTAAAGAACACTACTCACATTCAGAGGAAGAACTGCAGGAGAGGAAACACAGAAGAAAAGCAACTGCTTGAACACATGGGTTGAGGCAGGCGTGATTGGGGAGGTAGACTCGAAACTAACACTCCAATGCAACTATCAACAATTTGGATATAGCTCTTGATCAATGACACAAGTTAAAACCAATGGAGAGGGCAGCTGGGTAGCTCAGTGGAGTGAGAGTCAGGCCTAGAGACAGGAGGTCCTAGGTTTAAACCCGGCCTCAGCCACTTCCCAGCTGTGTGACCCTGGGCAAGTCACTTGACCCCCATTGCCCACCCTTACCACTCTTCCACCTATAAGACAATACACCAAAAATTAAGGGTTAAAAAAAAAAACCAATGGAAATGCGCATCGGCTATGGGGGGGGGGGGGACTGTGAAGGGGAAAGTAAGAGCATGAATCATGTAACCATGTTAACTTTTCTAAAAAATAAAAATTACTAAATGGGAAAAAAAAAAGAAAATCACTACCACCATTCAAAAAAAACTGAGTTAAAATAATTTTTAAAAAATTAAAAGAAAAGAAATTATAAGAATTATTTTAAAATCAATCAACAAAAAATAATGTTATTTAGCAAAAATCAAATGATGATAATCAAAGAACAAGTTCAAAAAGTTACAGAATTCAAAACATCAGTGACAATTTTAGATGAAGAGTTAGAAGATAGATCATGGAACTTTAAAATTAGACTAATTAGAATACAGAAAAGATAGAAAAAGGAAAAATTATGGTTCTATATTAAAAGAAATAGCTAAAGGAAATTCTCAGAATAGATTTTTAAAAAGACAGTTTACAAATAAAAAGTCAGACACCAGCAGAAAAGAGAAATAAAAAATTCAAGACTCTAAAGCAAATAATTAACACATTTCAAAAAAACAAAGAAAGAAATATTCTTAAAGTCAAATAAAATGTTATAAAGCAATAATTAGAATTTTCCCAGGTTTTTTAGCACCCTCGTGGGAATGAGGACAAAGTGAGTAAAAAATAGATAATTCTTAAATATGGATACAAAAAATACATATTCTAAAAATTCTAGCATATTTATTTGAAAGCAAGAGGGAGGTCATTTAATAATCAACAAGAACTCAAAAAAAGTTTATTTTTCAAAGTTCTACTAAAAACAAACTTTGTAGTTGTCAGAGAGGTTTTCAGACTACCATTAAAAGAGTTTTGAAACAAAAATGTTAGGATAAAAGAATCATTAAAATGTATTTAGGAGTACAACTGTCCAAAACTAAGAAGAAAAGGAATTGAAGACGCTAAAAACATTTCTTTAAAGAGAGAGCTTTAAGGAGAAAAAAAAGATCAAATTACCAGGAATCATGCAGTTGCTAGGTCTAAAATATAAAAAATTTAATTTTGTTCACTAATTAGTTTTACCAGGAGATATTTTAGAAAAGTAAAATATATTTTACTCCCCCCAGACAATAAGAAAAAAAAATTAAAAAGAATAAAATGACAAGAGAAATCATTTTTAGTACTTAATGTACTATCAATCAATTTAAAAAATACACTGGTGTCAAGCACTATACCTTGTATAACATCAAAAATGAAAACGTATTTACTTGATTATAAGGAATTTATATACAATGTTAGAAGATAATATGTATACAACGGCAAAGAACATCCCAAATAAAAACAGAATAATCTCAGGGAGAAGCAATAGATGAATTTTCCTTTTAAAAAAAAAGAAAAAAATGTTTCAAGTGATCAAGATGCAGTTTGGGGGAAACATTTTTAATGAAAAAGACTAATAGATTAAAATTTAGAAGTTTGTCTAAAATTCATCCATCAACTGAGAATCCCAAATAAGCAAGAGTAGTGGCAATTGCATTAAGGTAACAGAATAACATTTTTAAAAAGTAGGAAGTTATTACAAAACTCGTTTTCTTTCTTCCTAGACCATCCTCCTCTCCTCTCTTGCTTATTACAGACAGGCTCACAACCAAAGGATCATCCTAGATATCTCACCATTTCTCAGCCTCCATATCCAAACTGTTGGCAAAGTCTATCGATTTTACCTTTGCATCATCTCTCAAATATACTTCCTTTCCTTTGATATTGCCACACCTCTAGTATAAGTCTTCATCACTTTGAACTTTGATCATTGCATTGGTCAGCTGGTGGATTTGCCTGCAACTGGTTACTCCCCATGCTAATCCATTCTTCATTCAGTCACACTTAAGTGATTTTCCCAAAATGCAGGTCTGATCATGTCACACACACACAACCCCACATACACCCCCCAACCCCTGCCCTACTCAAACTCTAGTGGCTTCCTATTGCCTCTAGAAGCAACTATAAAATGCTTTGGTTTTCATTCAAAGTCCTTTATAACCTAACTCCCTTCTATCTTTCCAGTCTTCTTACACCTTACTATCCCCCAATACGTACACTTCAATCCAGTGTCACTAGGCTCCTGGAACAAGACACTCTATCTCTCAGCTCTGGGCATTTTCTCTGGCTGACCCCCATGGCTGCCAATGTTCTCCCTCCTTATTTCTGTCTCCTGGTTTCCATCAAGTCCCAATTAAAATGTTGTCTTCTACAGGAAGTCTTTCCCAACCCCTCTCAACTCTAGTGACATCCCTTTGTTAATTATTTCCTATTTATTCTTTATATAACTTGTTCGCGCATATTGGTTTGCTTCTTGTCTCCCCCATCAGATTGTAAGATCCTTGAGGTAAGTTGTCTACTGACCTTTTTCTGTATCCCCAGTGCTTAGCACAGCCTGGCACATGGTAGGTGCATAATAAATGTTTAATATTTGATACATTATCACATAATGTCAAAAGGTATGCTAAATAGTCAGTATTTAATAATATTTAAACATACCAAATATATTATAGTTAACTTTATAAAAAGAAGCAACAAAGTATGGAAGAAAAAAGCAATGAACCTGGGATCAGAAAACATCTGGATTCAAATCCTACCTATGATATGTAATACCTGTGTGACCATGATTGAGTCATTTAACCTCTCTAAGCCTGCTTTCTATAAAATGGAGAAAATATCTATACTATAGTACTATAATGAGCATCACATTAAATTATGACTATCAAGCACTTATCTAATCCTAAGTGATACACAAATGTGAGTTTATTATTATTAAAGAAAAAGTTTCATAAACAAAGATAAAATGTAAAAGTGTTTCAAAACTCCATTGTCAGGATATGATGAATCTAGCAAAAAGATTAGAAATTTAAAAATCACAGCTATAAACTATATGTTAGAAGAAAGGCAAAGTCAAGTTGGCAGAATAGCTAGAAGTTGTTTCTCTCTCTATTCCAACAGATCTAAAAACACAAAACCAAATCCTGATGGGAAAATCTAAGAAGCAGTCATGATGAGCAATTTGTCATACGTAGGTCCACAAAGGAAGACAAAGATCTACAAGCTCTGGGGATAGGGCTCAACTCAAAACACTTCAGCTTAAGGGGAAAACTCTACACATGAATACATCCATGATCCAAGACACTCCAAGACCTAATGCAAGGGGCCATCTGGAAGCTTTGTCAGCCATTACCCAGTTCTGGAACACAGAACTCATCACAAGTGGATCAGGAAGAGAACCTGCACCCAAGAGTGGTTTTCTATTCTAGAGTAAAGAGTACTCTCTAGTCCTGGAGCTATATAATAAGGAATTTTAGAAACAAACTAGAGCAGCAGGGGACTTAGATCCCACAAGCACAGTGGGATCTCAGTTCCAGATTCTAGCACAGTCTGAAGTCTGTAAATGAATAACTATGAAAGAATCCCAGACCAAAGGGGACAAAACACTCTGTCATTTCAAAATAGAACCAATTTGCACTTTCCTTCCAGGCGTTATGAAAAGCCTGACCCTAACAAAGTCCAGAATCAAAAGATTAAACAAATGATCAAACCAATAAGAATAAACCATAAAAAACTGTTCTGATAAGAGGCACACTCAATAAACGAACCTGAAAGAAGAGAATGACTCTAAAACAATGATGGCAAGCCTATGGCATGGGTGCCAAAGATGGCACACATAGCACTCTCTTTGGGCACATGAAGTTGCTCCCTTCCCCCTCTCCACCATGCTTGATGACATTTTTTCACATCCCCTGTCCCTCTGTCCAGCAACCCAATGAAAGCACTTCCCTCCTCCCCTGGTGGGGTAAGGGGCAAGGGGTCAGGGCGCGTCCAGCACTCAGTAAGAGGTGGGGGGGGTGGAGGGGAGGACCTAAACATCTTAAAAGAAAACTATTCAGATCCTTAGAACCAGAGCACAAAACAGAAAATCCTTTGGCCAGCTGCTAAAAGAACTTCAATATGAAAACTCCCATGAATATTACAGATGAAATCCAGAGCTTCCATCCAAAAAAGCAAGAATTCAAGTACTAAGGAGGCTCTGTTGGGTGCACAAAGATGTAAGCCTCAAAATCCAGTGGAAAGATAAAAGTCATGGAGATGGCTCAGGATACAGTGGACACCCTGGCCTATTCAATATCTGACACCAAGCTCTAAGCCCTCCCCAGAACCTGCTTTCATAGACATTCAGAAATCTCTTAATTAGTTTAAAGATTTAATGAATTTGAAGATTTAATATAAATGTCTTTTTGAAAGAACTATAAAAATAACTATAGAAAACTGAAAGACACAGGCTGCAATCTATGTAGTCGTGAATTAGATACAAGTTTTGTTTCTGATACAGGTGTATTAGCTGTGTGACTAAACTATTCAAAGTCCCAAGGAATTCTCTTAGATTATGATTTGAGTGGTGACTTGTGTTCAATTAATGAAAAGAATTTCCTAAGTGTTCTTTTCAATGATGAAATCATAGGTCCAAACCAAAAAAAAAGAATAATGTGACTGCCTGCAGCCACAAATTAATATAATCTTGGGTAGACACCTGAGGAGAATTAGAAACTGGGGGAAAATGGGTAAAGGGGATATATATATATATATGGAGAGAGAACAACACAACAATGGAAGAAAGACTCAGAGACAAGGCTTCAAGAACATGGGATCCAGTGTGCATGCTCCTTTGATGGTGGAAGAGAAAGAGAGCCACACATGTCCCCCATCTTTTATTGGAGAATCAAGGAATGGGGAATGGGAAGTAGCTAATGAACATGTGAGATGGCATATTATTTAACATTGGCTTAACTGACAACCACAAGATCATAGAGGAGGAAGTTAATCAAACATGTGACCTGGTAGGGAATCTGGTCTGTCAAGGTAGGAGATAGGACTCTGTGGCAGCTAACACCCTGCCCAGGAATTCTCCTGACCTTTGGACTGTAGGTTTGGAGAATGGTCAAAATTAATAGAGTACCAATTAAATACAATGATCAAGAAATAATATGACCACGAGTCTGGTACATGAGTACATAGGTTACAATATTAATACATCAATAATACTTTCAAAATTAGAATATATATGGGATGCCACTAATAAAATTGTAAAGAAACATGTATAAAATAAAAACAGGAATATTGAGAATTAAATCTGGTGGCAGGAAAGCAAATAAAAGAGGAATTATTCTTCAAAGCTTTTAAATATATTAACACACTGTGATGAAGAAGCCCTGTATTCAAGTACCCTCTAACATAGACTAACTTGTGTGGCCTTGGGAAAGTCATATCACCTCAGAGTCCTCTTGACAACTCTCTCAAAATATGCATTGCCAAGAAGGTATCAGCCTGCATTGGCTTCTCTGGGCTTTGTACCAATGAAAGTAAGATAATGACTTGAACACCTACGTCATACTATTTTTACAGAAAACCTGGGGAGACACTGACTAAATGGTAATACAATTAGATGAACTCAGAGCAATGTGAATGGCCAGATCCAGAGTCAACTTGATGCTAACTTGGCAGGAAGTATTTAGTCAACTGCAACAGGGATGTCTTGGCCCTGTGCTTACATCTTTATAAAAAATTTGGATAAGGGAATGAATAGCAAAAGTATCAAAAAAGATAAAAAATTTGTGAAGGACAGCTAGCATAGAGAATAAAACACTAAGATCCAAACAGATTTTGTCTGCCTGGAGCATTAGGCTGAATTTAGTAAGACAAAATCCAAAAGAGAAAAATAAAAAATCTTAAACTTGGGTTAAAAAGTACAAAATAGTGAAGAGAATATTAGACAACAAGTGGTATAAGAAAATCTCCAACAAATAGATGGGCCTTTTCCTTTGCCAAAGTCAACCTTTCTACATGTCTCCCTGATTCCATTCCCTTTTCATCTTCTCCAGCAGACAGTATCCTCAGTCACTCATCTCTTAAATCTTGAACTTTTCCATATCAAATACTTCCTTTTCTAAATCTTTAATGTCCCCAACCTTTAAAAATAAGAATAAAAACGCTATCATCCTGTATTACCACTTCCTTTCTCTGCCAAATTCCTTAAAAAGCTGTTTACACTTGCTACTACCACTACACATCTCAACCTTTGGTAGTCTGGCTCTCTACCCCATCACTCAACTAAAATTATTCTCTCCAAAGTTACTTAAACTGGACTCTTAAGTGCCAAATATGGTTTTTTTCCTCAATCTTCAATCTTTCTCAATGCATTTTCTGCATTTCTTAACTACAGAATACTTTTCTTCTCTGGGTTTTCATGATACTATTTATTCTCTCTTGGTCAGCCTATTTAATTATACTCTCAAGTCTCCTTTGGTGGCTAATCTGAGATTTTAAAAACAGGGTCCTCAGATCATAGGCTACGTAGCCTATACCACTCCCAAGTGAGGCCTGAACCTGAATAAAATACAACTGGTAAATATTCAACAAAATGAATAAAAATACATGAAAACGTAGTTAATATTACATTTTAAAACTAAGTCAAAATGCAGCTGGCAGGGATCTTTATGAGTAGTTTAGCAGTTTGTTTCTACTTGAGTTTGACATCATGAATCCACATCATGCCCAGAACTACAAGTGTTGTGGTTCTATGCTGGGATCTCTTCTTCCTCCTTACTCTCTCGGTAGTCTCATAAAAATTCAAAAACCTAGCAGAAAATTCACTTAAGAAAACAATTCCCTAAAAACTAGGAAGGGCCAAATGGAAATTGAAGCAAAAAAAAACGAACCCCTTTAGAAAATAACTTCTTAAAGACTAAAAACAGCCAAATAGAAAGAGAAACACAAAATCTCAAGGAAGGAAAAAACTCCCTAAAATTAGAATTGAGCAAATGGAAGATAGCAACTCCATATGGCAACAGAAAATAAGATAAAATTAAAAGCATGGAAAAAATTGAAGATAATCAGACATATCTCACTGGAAAAACAACTGAGCTGAAAAATCAGTCCAGGACAGACAATCTAAGAATGAATGAAGTACCTGAAAGCTACGATTTATTTTTTACAAAGAGCCTGAACATAATATTACAAGAAATCATCAGGGAAAACTACCCCGATATCCTCAAAGAATAGGGGAAAAGAGAAATTGGAAGAATCTACCAATGAACTCCTGAAAGAGACTCTAATATAAAACATACCAGGACTATCATAGCAAAATTCAAAAATTCCAAAGAAAAAGTACTACAAGCAGCCAGAAAGAAAGAATTCAAATATGATGGAACCACAATCAGGATAACAGAAGAAATGACTGACAGCTGCAGAATATGATTATTTCAAATGGCAAAATATCTAGGCCTACAACCAAGAATCACATTCCTAGTGAAAATGAGCATAACCCTTCCTAGGGGAAAAAAAGTGACATTTAATGAAATACAGGAATTCCAAGCAATCCTGACCCAAAAAAAAAAACCAAAAACAGCTGGAAAAAAAATATATGATAAGGAAATTCAAAACTCAAGAGAAGCATAAAAAGGTAAAGTGAAAATTTACAGATTTCAATAAGGTTAAATTAAGTGCATTCATACCTGGGAAGGTGATAATTAAGATATCTATGATACTTGAGATAATGAAGGTACTTAAAGTTTTCAAGATGCCTAACATACTTAAAATACTTAAGAACTTTATCACTATTAGGACACTAAAGAGGAGTATGAATAGAAAGAAGGAAGGCAGTATACAGATCAGGATGGACTGACATAAAAAAAATTAAGGGATAGTAAAGAGGAACACATGGGGAGAAGAGAAAAGGAGAAATAGAAGAAGACAACTTATCTCATGAAGAAACGTATAAGAATTAATACAGTGTAAGAGAAGGTAGTGGTTGTAGCAGGCAATGTTTGAACTTTACTTTCAATGGAATAAGCTCAAAGTGGGAATGACATCCAAATTCAGCCAACTATAAAAACCTACCTTACCCTATAAGAAAATAGGAGGGAAAAGGGAATATGTGGAAAGGGGGAATGGACAAAAAGGAGGTTGAATTGGAAGAGATAGTGGTCAGCAGTCAAACATATCTGAACAGGGAAAAACCGAAAAGAGAGAGAAGAGTAAACAGAGGGGAAAAATAAGATGAAAGGACACATACACAATCAGTAACCATTCTATGAATATGAATGAGATGAATTCACTAATAAAATGGAGATGTATAGCAGAGTATATTAAAAATCAAAATCCCGCAAAATAGGATCTACAAGAAACACATTCAAAACAGAGACACAGAGTAAAAGTAAGAGGGTAGAGGCAAAATCTATTATGCTTCAGATGAACTAAAAAAACAGTAGTGATGATGATGATGATCTCAGACAACACAAAAGTAAAAACAGATCTAATCAAGATATAAGGAAAAAATTTACACCTTGACAAAAGGCACCACAGACAATGAAACAATATCGATACTAAACATATATGCAAAGGAATAACAAAGCATCCAAATTCCTAAAAGAGAAGTTACATGAGGTAAAAGAGGAAACAGAGAGTAAACCTTTACTACCAGGGGACAGCAAATCTTCCTGCCTCAGAAATAGATATACCCAACAAAAATATAAGTTAAAAAAAAAAAGAAGAAGAAGNGAAGGAAAGAAGGAAGGAAGGAAGGAAGGGAGAGGAAAGAAGGAACAGAGAGAGAGTAAGGAAGGAAAGAGAGAGGGAGAAGAGAAAGGAGGGGGCAGAAAGGAAGGGAGAAAAGAAAGGAGGGAGAAAGGATTGAGGCAAGAAAAATTTAAATAGCGTCTACTAGCATCATGCTAAGCACTTTTTACAAATATGATCACATGATCCTCACAACAATCCTGAGAGGCAAGTGCTATTATTATCCCCATTTTACAATTAAAACCTATAAAAGAAGAAATGGGTTAAATGGTTTGCCCAGAGTCACATAGCTAGGAAGTGTCTGAGGTAGGATTTGTTACCTACCTGACATATTGTAGTGTTATTTTTTCTAATAAATCCAATTCAGTGATTAATATTACAGAATTTTAGAGTTGGAAGATATCTCAGTAACCAACCCATACCCAAAAGGAATTTCAACTATAATATAATGACTATGACCGAAAATATCTTACTCTTCAAAATGATTCCATTACCCATTATGCTTCATCATCAGTCCTCTAGAACTGTTGTTGGTCATTGCATTGACCAGAATGCTTCAGTCTTTCAAAGTTGTTTTTCTTCACAACACTGTTGTTATTGTATAAATTGTTTCCTGGGTCAGTTTAAACTATTCCCTTCATTATTTATACCACAACCGTATTCCTTTACACCCATATTCTATAATGTGTTCAGCTTTTCCACAACTAAAAAGCACCCGCTTAATTTCCAGTTATTCCCACCATAAAATGAATTATATATCTAGTAATGGCATCACTTGGTCGAAGGATATGTATAGTTTGTAACTTTTAGGACATAGCTCTTTTAGAACATTGCTCTTTGCAAAATGGCTTGACCAGGTCCACCAATAATATATTAATGTATCTCTTTTATCACAGTATCCTCCAATATATGTCATCTTCCTCATCTGTCAACCCTGCCAATCTGATGGGTGTGAGGAAGTATCTCAGGATTGCTTTACCTTGCATTTCTAAAATTATTAATGATTTGGAACATCTTTTCAACATGACTATTTCTTGCTTGTATTTTTGCTTCTGAGAACTACCTGTTTATGTTCCCTCAGATTGATTTATTTTTTTTTAACCAATATCCCACCACTTTTATGATGATTACTTTATAGTATTGTGTGAGATCTGGTACTGATGGGCCTCTTTCCTTTCTACTAGCAGTCATTCATGCCCTTGAAATTTCTGACCTCTTTTGTTCCTCTACATCAGAGGAGTCAAACTCAAATAGAAAGAGGGCCACTAAACCATTATGTATATAAGGACCACAATCTTGACTTAAAAAACCAGTGATTAAATCTTCCATCCTATTTTTATTAAATTGGGAGTCTCTCTGGCACTACCCCTTCATTGTGTTGTGTGATTATAACAGACAAGTCTCTACTAGACAGAGAATTTGACAATGTAATGTGAAAGGTTAAATTTTGGGGGTAGGAGTTTGAACAAATGTCAGGAGAGCAGTTTCTCAAAAGCAAAACACATAGTTTATTAGTAGGAAAGTACGAATAGGAAATAGAACAGAGGAAAGTGAGCGTAATCTTATAATAGCTTAGACCCAAGATCCCAATCTTAACTAAAAATTTCAGAAAACAAACCCTAAATTTATCTGCCTTTGAGGGTAGCGTCTTCTGCTAGGCCAATGCCTGGTCTACTCTCCCATTATGTCTATTAATATACCCACTATCTATCTACCTATCTATCCAAGTTAATCAATAAGCAATAAAGCTACTAAGGTCTTAATTCCATTTCTCTATCTCCAATTATCAGTTAGAAAACTGGCAGTCTGAGAGAGAAAGAGTGTGAGAATGCCATACACTCCTTTCCCCAGGGGACCCAGAGACCAAAGACTCTTTCCAACTGCCTGCAACTTACTAACCACATTCAGCCACACCCTTCTGTCACCAATTGACAACTTGCACAGCAGGGAGTCTCTCCTACTCAGAAATCTTTTTGCTCCTTTGCTTCTTAAATAGAAAAAGGGAGAAATTAATAAAAACTCTTTTCTTCTTCTTCTTCTTTTTTAAACCCTTAACTTCTGTGTATTGGCTCCTAGGTAGAAGATTGGTAAGGGTGGGCAATGGGGGTCAAGTGACTTGCCCAGGGTCACACAGCTGGGAAGTGTCTGAGGCCAGATTTGAACCTAGGACCTCCCATCTCTACGTCTGACTCTCAATCCACTGAGCTATGGAGCTACCGAGCTGCCCCAAAAACTCTCTTAACAGTAGGAGGGACAATGTCTTTGGTCAGTGTTATTAGGTTGCTCCTCTCTGTGATGTTGGCATCCGGTGTTGTTGTCTCCTCTGTTGTGCTGACTTCATCTAATATTACGGCTTGGTTGTCTTGTGTGGTTATAGCTGATGAGTTTCTACTGGACAGAGAGTTCAACACTGTAGGAAGGACAATATTGTTGGTCCCTGTTGTCTGGTTGTTCCTCTCTGTGATGTTGGCATCCCATGATGTTGTCTCCTCTGCTGTGCTGACTACATCTAATATTTCTGCTTTGTTGTCTTGTGTGGTTGTAGCTGACAACTCTCTATGAGACAGAAAATTCTGTATAAATGACCTGTGAACTCATCATTCAAAAACTGTACACCTGCCAAGAAACCAGACTGCTTTAAGAAGGCTCAAGTGTGCTTCTAAGGGGACCTTGCATTGCTTCATTTTACAAGAAGTTGTACTTTGGGATCTGATGCTTCAGTCTGCTTTTAGCTCCAGACTAAAGCTGGAATCTTCATTCAGCTGCTCCCTCTTTTTCATGAGAGGAAGACTGGGTTCTGCTCTCTTAGCTTAAAGCCCAGGAAGCTTTTCCCATAGTACATGTCTTTTACAAGGCAAGAGAGCCCTCAGACACCAAATCATGATATTAGAGGGAAAAAATTAGAAGGATTTTCCCCAATAAAGGGGAATGGGATCTCTTTTCCCAGCCCTGGCTATGATGGGCATTTCCTATCCAGAAAAATTCCTGACTGAAGTGCCAATCATTTTGAAACAGAATTGTCTTTGTAATTAGTTGCTTGTCTGTTTTTTTACTTCTCTTTACTGGTCCCCAAGAATAAGGTCTTTGTCAGAGGCCTCTCTGCCTGAGAATTAGAATTCTGTGCCACTTGCTACTTAATTTCTGATTCTTCAACTGTACCGTATTACTGTCATTAGAGGATACCCTCCCAGAAGATTATGTGGGGTTCTCAGTTTTTCCATTCCCAAACTTATGGAAATGAGATGGAGGAGGAAAAGATATTGAAATAAAACACTGACCAAGAGATAAAACCATGTTCTTCCCATGCCTATACCTGACTGGCTTCATTCTTGCCTTTGAGATATTGGGGGGGGGAGGGCTATGAAGGGGTTGTCTTACCTATACAGATCATTCTCAGTCTGTAGTTCTCCATTTAACTTCGAATCCATCTCAACATCCGTAAGTTGTCTCACTGGTTCTGTTTCATAACAAACAAAAGATGAAATGACTGAGGAAGCAAAGGTTTGACTTTCTGAGCAAACTGATTTATTATGCAATGGATGCTAATTGCCTAACAAATGAAGACCCTTCCTCAGCTTGAGACTGGACCTCACGTATGGGGGAGACAGGCTTGTATACAGTAAAATCAATTAAAGAGGGCCAATTAATTAAAAGGAAAGACTACACTGTTAGAGAATCTGAACCCCAATGGGAAGAAAGATCAGGAGCTTTCCAAGTTGGAAGGGGGAAAAGGAACAGGTACAATTCCCAGGAAAAGGTGTTTCACACTCTACCCAAGTTTATGCATACAATCAAAGGAACATGGAAGAGATCACTGATGGATCAGTATGGGGCCAGTTTTCAGACAAGACATAGAGGTTGCTGCTTGAGATGGACAATTGTGAGAAAACTGCTTCTATCACTGTTTTTGGTCAACCTAACCTCAGGGCTTACTTAAAGGACTACAGAGCAGGTATAGGTGCTCCTGTTTCCCAAACACACAGGGTCAAGTTCAAACAATGCAATCAGATTTTCTTCCAATTCAGTAAAGTGTTTCTCACAGGACGGAATATGCCCTACAATTATAACTGAATAGAAAGGGACCTGAGTTAACTCCAGACTTGAATTACAAGGTGAAGCCAGTGTGGTTCCATTAATTCCCACCATTAACCTTTGGCTGTCCTCATCTCCTCAATTCTTCCTCAAGGAGGAATGCATCTGCTTTTTCCATTGTTGGCTGGAATGGGTATTTCCTATTCTTCCTGACCCAGGAGCCTCTCAGTTTGAAACAGAATTGTTCTTTGTAACTAATAACTTTAGACAAATCTATTTTCTTATTTCTATTTACTGGTAATCAAGGTCTTTGTCAGAGGTCTCTCTGACTTCGAATTAGAATTCCTTGGGGTTTGCTACCTAATTTCTGATTGCTCAACACCTGATTTCTCTCCTTTTGGAGGATAAACTTCCAGAAGACTATCTAGGGCTCTCAGGGTTAGAGCACCTTTGGTTTTTCAAATTTATGCAAATCAGGTAAAGGAGGAAAAGACATAGGAATAAAACTAAGATCAAGAAGCAAGACCACATTCTTCCCCTTGCTTATACCCAACAGTCTTTGTTCTTGACTTTCCAATTTATATGTGGCTACTACAGAGCTGTCTTTACTATAGGTGTCCCTCATTTGTTTTTGTTTGGATAGGAAGCTGTCTGGAGAAGTATGTATTTTTCCTCTGGACTTTTCTCACGACTGGAGTTCACTGGTTCATACAAAGATGAAATGCCTGAGGAAACAATGATTTGATTTCCTGGGCATATTGATTTATTAAGCAATTCATGCCAATTACTAACAAATTAGGACCAGGCTCCCTCCTCAGTTTAGGGCAGGACCCCACATTCAGGAGGAGACAGGCTTTTATACAGAAAAACAAATAATCATAAAAGACCAATTAATTAAAAGAAAACAATACAACATTAGGTAATTTGATTCTTGATTGGAGGAAAGACTAGGGGCTGTCCAAGTTGGGAAG
>NC_058133.1:137300598-137312170 GCF_016433145.1 Gracilinanus agilis
CCATAGCTAACTCACATTTCCACTGGTTTTAACATGTATGGTCAGTCAAGACTTATTTACATATTATTGATAATTACTTTTGTGTGGTCTTTTCAGATCTACACCCCCAATCATGTCCTCATCAACCCAAGTGTTCAAGCAATTGTTTTTCTTCTGTGTTTCCACTCCTGTAGTTCTTCCTCTGAATGTGGGTAGCGTTCTTTTCCATAAATCCCTCAGAATTGTCCTGGGTCACTGCATTGCTGCTAGTACAGAAATCCATTACATTCAATTTTACCACAGTGTATCAGTCTCTGTGTACAATGTTCCTCTGGCTCTGCTCCTTTCACTCTGCATCAATTCCTGGAGGTCTTTCCAGTTCACATGGAATTCCTCCAGTTTATTATTCCTTTGAACACAATAGTAGTCCATCACCAGCATATACTACAATTTGTTCAGCCATTCCCCAATTGAAGGGCATACCCTTGCTTTCCAGTTTTTTGCCACCACAAAGAGCGCAGCTATAAATATTTTTGTGCAAGTCTGTTTATCTATAATCTCTTTGGGGTACAAACCCAGCAATGCTATGGCTGGATCAAAGGGCAGGCATTCTTTTATCACTCTTTGGGCATGGTTCCAAATTGTCATCCAGAATGGTTGGATCAGTTCACAACTCCACCAGCAGTGCATTAACGTCCCAATTTTGCCACATCCCCTCCAACATTCATTACTCTCCCCTTCTATCATTTTAGCCAATCTGCTAAGTGTAAGGTGATATCTCAGAGTTGTTTTGATTTGCATTTCTCTAATTATTAGAGATTTAGAACACTTTCTCATGTGGTTATCGATAATTTTGATTTCTTTATCTGAAAATTGCCTATTCATGTTCTAAAGCATGGTAGATAGAGTAAGTACAGAATGCAATCTGGAGATGATGGAAAAGACTACCAATTATGACTTTGTATAACTGTACTATAATTTTGCTTTTGATTCTTTAATTTTTAAAATAAATGTTGTTGTATTTAATATCTAATTTTAAATAAAATATTTACAGTTGTCATAAAACCTTTAACCTTGCCCATCACAATAAAAGAAACTTTATCTATGCATATTACTATATATACATACCCAGTTTATAAGGAAGGCATGTTTAATTCTTTTTTCTACGCAAACATTTATGCAACTAAAATATATGATTGATGATATTAAATGCAAGTGCTTTATTACTGTACTAGTTCAATTTTTTGTAATTCTCCTCAATTACATAAAATACTATAAACAACTGAGAACCATCTTGTTTGTAGAATAATGTGGAAGAATTGCCAAAAACTTCAAAGATATAGTCAAATAAATCTTAAGAAAATGAGCAAACAGTATATAGGCCCAATATAAGTATTTTCTCCTAAAGTAGGGGAATATGATACATAACCCAGAAGTCCAATATTTATATTTGGCTTTTTGATATTATGTTTATGTTTATATTTTAGTAGGAAACGTATCTAATGCTTAGGAATTCATTTTGAATAAAATAATAGAACTACACCAAAGCTCAGAACTACCAGGCTACCCATATTTCCCATTTTATTCCATTTCTCAGTTCCTTCCTCATATTGTTTTTTAATAAATCCTTACCTTCCACCTTAAAATTAATTCTAGTATTAGTTGCAATGCAGAAGAGCAGTAAGTGCTAGGTAATGGGGGCTAATTGACTTGCCTAAGGGCACAAAGCTAGGAATCATCTAAGGCCAAATTTGAACCAAGAATCTCACACCTCCAGGTTTGGTTTTCTATCCACTGGGCCACCTAGGTATCCCTATATCTGTTCTAAGAGATCTCCATCAGACTGATGTCTATCTAAAAACTATTAAAATTAGGACGTTGTTCTAGATAAAGTCCTCTTCTATGGCTAAATCTATAATCCTAAGACCCTCAAGTAGAAGGTGGGACAGAAGGTAGTCAAATAAGTGTTTGGGTTTCAAGGAGATTCCCTCTACTCAATGTGTGGAAACTGATTAATTTAATAAAACTCTTAATTGCTCTAATTATGTTCTATCTATCCACAGTGAATACCTGAGATGTCAACAATGCCATCACGTATAAGGAACAAGTAGCATTATTAATAAATTTGAACAATCTGATTCCTAAAAGTAAAATACAAATGGATCCACCAGATAATAAAGTCGTCATAAGGATAAACTAATTTTACTCAGTTTCATAGACCCTATGATACCCTTAAATCTTAATCAAGTATCTCAAAATCTATATATACAAGGACACACATACACAAACACACACACACACAAATAAGTGAGTGAGAGAATAAGCACACAATAGCATTATTAGAAATATGACTACAAGGAAAAATATGCTTAAGAGGTCAGCAGTTTAATCTGAGTTAACAAAGAATACAGTTTTATTCAGTTGTATCCTTCAAAGGAAGGAACCAAATTATCATCTGCTTCTTTTTTTTAAATTCACTGACCAATAAAATTCATTTTGGGGAACTCAATTAATGCTGTAACCTAAATGGAATCACGAGATGACTCAAATTCACTTTCTCTGCTTCCTTCCATCCCTACTCACTGCCATATATGTACCTGGACAGATTATTTAACCTTACTGCACATCTCTTTCCTAATCTGTAAAAATGAGGGAATTAGATTTGTTTACCTGAAATTAAGATTCCTTCTAATTCTAGATTCCAAGACAATATGTGCTCACAAAATTGGATGTGAAGGAAATAAATTCAGGTCTTACAGTCACTTGAACACTGATTTTGGTTTAGAGTTTGATGAAAATATCCAAAAACAAGAAGCAGGTTTTCAAGATTTGTTTTTCAACTTGGGTCAATTAACTGACAGGAGAAGGAGAACTCAATTACATCGTTCAATTAAAATGTTTGACTTCCATGATTCTATTAAATTCCAAGTCATCTTAAGGTTTAAAGCCAGTTGATACTACAAAATTACCAGTGTGAAAATTCTATATAATCTTTTATCTTCACGCAAAAGGGAAATAAAACTTTGAAGGATTTTTATAGTGATCTTAATCTTCTAAAGTGATTAGTACAATTGCATATTTCAATAATAACTACTGATAATAACATCTCCCAACCTGGATAGTAAATATACATGCTTCATTTGTGGCACTGTAGAATAAGAAATTGAAGGACACAGTTTAAAAGGTAGAATTATAAACAAGTAAAATTAAGATATAAATCAACAGTAATGGAAAAAATCTAAATCAATTTAAAAGCTTGCAGTGAAACCAGGTTATATCAGTGTCTAATTACATATAATTTACCAAAGTCTCTCCCTTTCCCTGAGTAAAGTAATTATAAAACAAACAGATCATCAGTACTTCCCACAAAGTAGGAGCTACTTAAGCCACATATTTATATTTTAAAGATGAAAAGGCAGCCAGCAAGGGCTATTTCTTATTCTCAGACTATCTTGCAATTTCTACTGCTTTCTTCTCTTTCTCTCCCTAAAAGTTATTAAATTACAAAAAATGAGCAACTAACCTTCAACAAGTGGATAACTCCTTTAATTCTAGGCTTATCTAGGACAATAATTCTTAATTTATTGTGCTGATTCCTTAGGCAAAATCGTGAAGACTGAGGATCCACAGAATTGTTTTAAACAAAATAGATTTAAAGGATTTCAAAGGAAACTAATTATGCTGAAATAATCTGTAGACAAGAAGCCTAAAATTATGAGTGATCCGGCAGAAATCTACAGTAATTTTGAAGAAGTGACAAGCATACACAATGTTTTGAATTCTACAAAAAATTTTATGAAAATACATTTAATTTCTATTGGTGACAAAGACATGGATACCCCAAAATGCTACTGTGGCTTACTGTCTACATTAATAATTGAAAGAAATACTAAGTTAGAAATTGGTGAAAATTAAAATGTCATTTTTTTCCAGCTGAATCATAGACTCTCTGAAATCTGCCCACAAATCACTCTCTAGAGCATATAAGTGAAGCATGGCATTCAGTCTACAAAGTTTGAGGTACGTAATACAAATATCCCTTCTTAAAGTAGAATTGTAATCCCAATCCTTGAAATAATTATGCAATAATTTTATCATGAGTTAGCATGGCAGAGTGAAAAAAGAAGTCTAACCTTAAAGTCAGAAAGATCCTAGGTTCAAATTCTGCCTTTTACACATAACAGCTAGATGACCCTGGACAAATCAGAACTCTACACAATTCTATAAGGCAGTTAAATTAGAGTTGCTAATGTGAATTGGCAAACAATCCCCACTGCTTTCTTCCCTCCATGTGTTATTGATCTTCACAAAATTTACATTGCAAATACTAATAATATGGAAATAGGTTTTGACCAATGATACATGTAAAACCCAGTGGAATTCCTTGTTGGCTATGGGAGGGAGGACGGAGGAAGGGAGGGAAAGAACATAAATCATGTAACCATGGAAAAATATTCTAAATTAAATAAGTAAACAAATAAATAAATGGGAATTTACCATACTCCTCAATTTAGAAATCATGGGTCTATCTAGTCCACCCCAAAAAATGTAGTTCTAGAGAATATGCTATTTCTATTTATCCAGCAGTGGTTGCTATGATGTATGCTATGGGGTATTAAACTAAAACACAATGTTAACATTTATTAATCACCACCAGTACACAGCAAAGCACAAAGAATAATGAAAGTCTCTGCTCTAAAGGAGTTTATACCTCCTATAATAGTGATTTTCTCCATGGTATTACTAATGGAATTAAGTTTAGATAAAATGAATTTACATTACTCCTTTGTTTTATAGATAAAGAAACTGACATACAAAGTCAACAACCTGGCCAGGGTCACACAGCTAGTAAGCTTCAGAAGCAGAATTTAAATTCAGCTTTTAACTCCATTTCCATCCAGTATTCTATCCTCCATGCCACCTAGCTGACCAGCTATCAAGTTTTTAACTTCTCTGATCCTCAAGTGTATGAGGAAAAATAAAAACACTATATATCTCAAATAATTGTTGCAAAGAAAAAACCAAATCTTAAAAATAGTATATTACATAAGAAGTTATTATTAATTGATCAGAGCAAAAAATCTTGTCCAATAAGTCATTTGCTTTGAAAAGTAATTATCAAAATTATTGATAATCTATATGTACAGAAAATTATACTGGCCAAAGAAAAACTTATCAATTCAACAAACATTTATCAAGAATGGAATCTGCAAGGAGATAGAGGGGAAAAATGTGATAGATTCTATCATCAGGAACATTATGAAATCAACTAGAAAAAATAACTATCCGTCTAAAAATTGCTTTATGGTGCTTGCTTTGGCAGCACGTATATAAAAATTGCTTTATGTCTTTGACTAGACCCTATTTTGCAAGAATCACCAATTTAGAAAGGGAAAAAATAATGAAGTGTTTCACCAAGAGTTCAACTTTTCAATATGCTACACAAAGTAATTGTCATTTTTCCAGAAGTAGCTACACTTTTTGCAGGATGCAGTTAAGATAGTCTGTGCCAATGAGTATAGCAGAAAATTTCTTTTCTTTCCAAAACTGTCCTACTGCCAAGCAGGGCCTATCAACTAAAGTGCTATACTATCTGGTACTAAACTTACTAACTAACCCTACCACCTGATTCTCTTACCTTACTCTTCACAGTGAGTCTGAGATGATCCATTATTCAATTATTTTTAGAAACATCTTTATTCATACCTTTTATTTTTTTATCCCCTATATTTTTCATTGCATTCCTATCTTCTCCCTTCCTTAGAGGCATTCTTTATAACAAAGATTTTTTTAAAAAAGAGGAAGAAGAAGAAATTCAATAAAACCAATAAGCACATAAAAAGTTCAAATTATATACAATGTTGCATGCTCATGAACCTACACCTCTGGAAGGAAGGGGGAAATAGTGTGGGGTTACCTTCTCATATCTCTTCTTTGAGGCCATGTCAATAATTTTAATACAGCAATGCGATGACTAACAATCTATCAAAGTAAGAATAAGGGAGCTAAACAGAACAAATAGAAATTTGTAGGAGCACAGATAATGTACCTAGCTCTAACATACAAACCCAATATTCAAAAGGTCAACAGAAATGAGGTCAGTAGGGATTTATGGAACTAGTTTCTTCTGCCTCCTTAAAGCTAAGGAGTTCAATGGAAACAGCATAAGGAAGTCAATGATAAGAGGACCCAAAGGAAAGCTATTCTTGGCAAATGGGGCTATTGTCCTTAATTTAATCCTCCTCCTGCCTTTTCCCAAACCTCTTTCACAACACCATCTCTGCACTACTATAAAAAGAATACTGCATTTATGTACACATTACATATGTATCAGAGAACACATCCCATGGTACATGTGTAAGAATTCACTGGGAAAAGTCCAGGAGATCCAGGAGCACATAGAGTTCTTTACTGTAGGAACTCAACTTTGAGAGGATAAAGCAATTCCCTTATTGGCCACTGAGCAAGAAGAATAGATTACACATTGCCTAAAAAAAAAAAAAAAAAAAAAAAAAAGGAAGAACCATGAGGCAGTGCCAAGATAGCAGCATAGCTATCCACAATTCCTCCAAACTTCTCTAGAAAATGCACCAGACTGAATAAATTGGGGGAATCCACGACAAAGTTACAAAAGGCCATTTTTCTGATTCAGGTTGACATAGAAAGACAGAGGTCCATCTGTGAACAATGGAGATGGGGGCTGCTCAGGATTGTCAAATGAAAAGCATTCCAGCACAGAGAGAGGCTATTTACCAGAACAAACAAAAATCTGAGATCCACATCAGAACATCACCCATCCCATATGGGGTATCTTAATACAAACAAGTACAAACGGTAAGTTTTGTCACCCCACTACCCAGTTGCAGATCACAGATCCAAGGTAGACTGATTAGCCAACCTGTAGCAGGGGTGGTATTCCTGAGGGATGAACCAAAAAAAGAGAAAGTTCTGAAGCAAGAAACAGCAACGACTCTAATGCCTGCAGAATAATAACAAAGGTAATGATTAAAGGGGAGTCTAAAGTTCTGTTACTCTGGTAGCAGAGCTAATTTTGTAGCTGAGCCTAGCTACAATTTATTATTATTGAGACCCAAACCCAGGGCAGAAATTATCAGAGCTGAGACCAGAGAGAATAATATCAGACTTACTTGGGATCAGACCACTTTGAAAGAACAATCCCTGAGACACTGGAACAAGTTAGCACTCAATGGTCTAAGAAAGTAGCAATAAGACCAGCCCAGATCTTCCTCCATACAGCCTGACCTAAACATCAAGACTATCAGATTAGAAAAATGTGCCAACAAAAAAAGAATCCCACTATAAAAAGGTATTAAGATAACAGGGGTGTACAAGAAATAAACCCAGAAGGAGATAATGACTCTAAAATATTTATTAGCAAGGGCTCAAAGGTAAAAAATAGTGTGGGCATAAATTCAAATTCAACTGGAACTCTTTAAGAGAAAAAGAGTTGGTCTGTTTAGGGTTTTTTGAGAAGAGCTTTTTTAAGAGTTAAAAAAGTTAGCTCCTGTATCTGAATTTCAAAGTTTCTACATGACTTTGATCTTTCTATTCAGAATGCTTGGAAGTCCTCTTATTTTTAGTCAATGAATGATAATGCTAGAAGAAATAACAAGAAAACAAATGAGAGCTATGGAAGAAAGAAATGGAAAGGTAATTAACAGTTTGGTTTTTTTTTTTAGTTACACAATCCTGCCAAAGCAATAAACTCCCTAAAAATTAGATTACAATAAGTAGAAAACAATGATTTTATGAGACAACAAAAAATATTGAAAAAATAAAGTCAAAAGGCTGACAAACAAAAGAATATCTAAGGAATCTCATAGCAAAAACAGTTGAACTTGAAAAAAGACCAAGAGGAAAAACATTAAGAATCACTGGACCATCTGAATGCCCTAGATATTCCATTTCAAGAAATCTTAAAAAAGAAAAATTTCCAGATTTCGTGAAACCAGAAAGTTTCATAGGATAGAATAGAAACAGAAAGAATTCACATCATTTTTCTGGGGGGTGGGAGAAACCTCCCAAATGAAAACTTCCAAGAAAATTATAACTTAAGTCAAGTTTCCAGATCAAATTAAAAAACTATAAGGAGCACAGTTAGATTCATACATGTTTTGGCAAATACAATTATCAAGGAGCGGACACTTCAGAATTTTCCAGAAGGCAAAATGTATAGGCGTTAAGCTAAGAATAACTACCAAGCAAAATTTAATATAATTGTAAAGGAGGGAAATGGAATTTTAATGAAATAAGAGGACTTCCAAGCATTCTGAATAGAAAGATCAAAGTCATGTAGAAACTTTGAAGTTCAAATACAGGAGCTAAAAGAAACATAAAAAAGTTAAAGCAAATGATGATAAAAGATTAAACAAAGATAAGCAGCTTACATTCTATATGGGGAATAATAACTGCTTCCTAACTGAACCGAACTGAAATGAATATCATCTTGAAGAATCAAAAAGGGAATCTAGTTAGACATAAGGCCTGGGAGTGATTCTGTTCTGTCTTCATGATCTTACAAGAAAAAGAGTGGGGAAGGAAAAGAAAAGTTAGGGGAAATTATCTCACAGAAAGAGCAAGTAGACATCTACACAAATACAGAGGAAGGGGGAAATGGAAGGAACCTGACTGAACCTCACTCATCTGATGAAGGAAAAAATATACATACACACACAAATAATTAAGTACTAAATAAATCTTACTCAAAAGAGAAAGGGGAGAAGGAAGAATTGGTGGAAGAGTAATTTAAGGATTTAGTCTTAAGTAGAACAAACTCAAAAGAATGAGCAAAGATATTTAAAGATCTTTCTGAGAAAAAATGTAAAGGCAACACTTCTGCCAAGCTCTCCCAACATATACCCTGCTCAACAACCTAAAAAAAAAAAACATGCCAAACCAAATTCTGGGAAGGAAAGCCTCCTTCACCTCCCTCCACCAACTCACAGAAGTCTTTTTCAAAATAACAATTTTTTTCTTTCCAAATTACATGTCAATGCAATTTTGATATTTGCTTCCTGACATTTTAAAAATTGTGCTCTCTCTCTCCCTCCCTCCCTACTCCCTATGATATAGGTTGTACATATATTATCATACAATATATATTTCTACATTTATCATGTTGTGAATGAAGACACACAATACCTACTCCAAAGAAAAATTCTTGAAGGAAATAAAGTAAAGAATGGTATGCTCCAATTTGCATTCAGATCCCATCTGTTTCTTCTGTGGTAACAGACATCCTTTTTTGGTCATGAGTCTCTTGAAGTTGTCCTGTATCTTTGCCTTGGTAATATTAGTCATTCATGGCTGATTATCATACATTATTGTTGTTACTGTGTACAATATTCTGGTTCTGCTCATTTTACTTTGCTTCACACTTCATATAAGTGTCAGGTTATTTTGTGCTCATCTTGTTTGTCTTTTCTTAGGGCACAAAAGTATTCCATTACAAGCATATACCACAACTTGTTTAACCATTCCTCAATTGATGGACATCCCTTTAATTTCCAGTTCTTTGCACCACAAAAAGAGCTGCTATAAATATATTTGTACAGGTGGGCTCTTTTGCCCTATCTTTATTCTCTTTGCAATACAGACCTAGTAGTATAGTAGCATTGCTGGGTCAAGGGATAAGCACAGTGTTATGGCCTTCTGGGATGGTTCATATTACTCTTCAGAATGGTTGTATCATTTTATAGCTCCACCAGCAGTGTTAGTGCCCAATTTTTCCACATTTTGCCCAACAGTTATCATCTGTCATTTTTTGTCATGTTAGCCAGTTTGATAAGTATGAGGTCGTACCTCAGAGTTGTTTTAATATGCATTTCTCTAATTAATAGTGATTTGGAGCATTTTTTCATATGACTAAAGATAGTTTTGATTTCTTCATCTGAGAATTGTCTTTTCATACCTTTGAACATTTGTTAGTGGAGAAATGCTTTGTATTCTTATAAATTTGATTGAGTTCTCCATATATTTAAGAAAGGAAGACCTTGTCAGTAAGATTTGCTATAAAGATTTCTTTTTTGTTTTACGATATATTTCTATACCTGAGTGTGGACGTTATTCCCACTTTGTGCCAGTTCCAATGGGTAATATTTAAGCATTAGCCTCTACTTTCTACATCTTCCTTTCACTGTATTATTACATGCCACCTCATGTGAGACAATTTACCCCAACTTTCTCTCCTTTTCTCTTTTCACAGTATATTACTTTCTTATTCCTTGATTTTTAATATCATCCCATTATATTCAACTTATTCCCTTTTGATTATATATACACTCCTATTCACTACCCTAATATTAATAAAATTCTCAACTATATCCAGTACTGTAAGTATATTACGTATCTTAGGTACTTTAAATATCATAGATATCATAAGGATCTTAGTTATGACATTCTTACGAGTAATGCACTTTAGCCTCATTGTTACCCTTGACTACCCTAAAGTATCTTAAACATCTCTTGTACCATAAGTATCTTAAATAATGTAGTTATTACTTTCCCATGCCAGGAATATAATTAGTTTAACCCAGCATTTCACTTGATTACTTTAAGTATATTAAGTATTTGTTCTTTCCCTGAAATATAATGCTCAATTTCAACAGATAGGTAATTTTTGGTTGTAGGCCTAGATCCTTGGCCTTAAAGAATATCATATTCCATGCTTTTTTATTCTTTAACATAGAAGCTGCTAAATCCTATGTAATCCTGATTATGGTTCCATAATATTTGAATTGTTTTTGTCTGGCTGCTTGTAGTATTTTCTCCTTGGCTTGAGAGTTCTGAAATTTAGATATAATAGTTCTTGGATTTTAAAATTTGAGATTTCTTTCAGAAGATGATTGGTAGATTCTTTCAGTTTCTATTTTCCCCTCTTCTTCAAGAACATTAGGATAGGAGGATTCCCAGCTGTGTGACCCTGAATGAGTCACTTGACCCCCACTGCCTACACTGCCTACCCTTCCCACTCTTCTGCCTTGGAGTCAATTGACTCCAATTATTGACTCCAAGACAAAAGGTAAGGGCCTCAAATAAATAAACAAACAAACAAACAAACAAATAAATGGCCAGACAAACAAAAAAATAAATAAATGAATGGATGAGTAAATAAATAAATAAGTAAATGGATGAATGAATAAAAAGAAAAAGTAAAATAAAGTAAAAAGAAAAAACATTAGGACAGTTTTCCCTAACAATTTCTTGAAATATGGTGTCCAGGTTCTTTTTTTTTTTTGTCATAGCTTTCAGGCAATCCAATGATTCTTAGATTATCTTTCCTGGATCTATAAGAATTCAAATTTTCTTCTAGTTTTCCATTTATTTGAATCTGTTTTATTGTTTCCTATTGTCTCATAAAGTCATTAGCTTCCATTTGTTCAATTCTAATTTTTAAGAAGCTATTTTCTTCTTTGGGGCTTTGTACTTCCTTTCTTAGGGTGTTATTTCCCTATTTGAGGTACCGTATTTCCTTTTTTTAGGAAATTATTTTCTTCAGTAAGTTTTTGTTCTAAGCCAGTGATTCCCAAAGTCGGTGCTACCACCCCCTGGTGGGTGCTGCAGCAATCGGCGG
>NC_058133.1:137315830-137354329 GCF_016433145.1 Gracilinanus agilis
AACTCTGCAGAGGCAGCCTAGTTAGTCAGCGGTGTGGAGATTTGTAGCTATTTAGTTCGGCTGGTTCAATTGGGTTCTGCCTAATCCCAACAAAGCTGGTCCTTATTGGGTCACTTTCCTTCTCCTGTTACTTGTTTTATATTGTATAAATTTCTGTTTTTACCCTACTGAGGTTAGACAGAGCGAGCTGTACTCTTTCCTCTGAAGCTTGCATCTAGTCTGAATTCCACTGAGGGTTGTTCAGTGACCTCTCATTGTACTCCAGTGAGATGAGTCCTCCTTGATATCTCTCCACATTCTCTAGGCAAAAGCACTGTTTCACCCCTTCTTCTGTTGGTTCTGCTACTCCAATATTCATTTTGAAGCATCTTTGTTCTTTCTGTGGTCATATGGAGGGTGACTGGCAGGCTTTGATTGTTTCTTACTTCATCATTTGGCCTGATCTCTTCATTATTCCCCAACTCAGTTGCTAAGGTCCATGGGCTCTGCAGCCACTGCTACTGCCACTGTTTTTAAGCATAAGCTCTTAATGTGAGTTGTTTTTCTAGCAAAGGGCAGTTTAGGAAGACAAAAAGAGTGGTCTATAGACACTAGAGTTAGGGATAGCCAAAATCAGTGCAGCATGGTGGAAATAGGACCAGCAATGATAAAAGCAGTGAGCAGCCCAGTACCTAAATACAGTAAGATGACTGAACATCCTGGTCATAAAGAGACAAGGGATGCCAGGACTAGCACTAGGTATAAGACTGGCATTTGGCAGATCTATAATCCATCACCCAGTTCCAGATAACAGATTCAGGACAATGAGAAGCAGTCTCAATCATGAAGGAATGGGAAATAGAACACAGACCAAGAGGAGAATGAAGACACCTTTCCATGGATCATATCATATTGGAAGCACCAAAACCTCAAAGCTTCCTGACTATGCTGTGAAAGCAGCAGCAGAACATAAAAATATAGAGACCCAGGCCAAATACTACCTCCTTGCCATCCAAAGCCCAACTCTAACAAACTCCAAGTCAAGAAATAAGCTATAAAAATAAACAAACAATACAATAATATGACCACAAAAAGCTACTGAAGTGACAGGGAAGCTCAAAACAAAAAGTTCAGAAGAAGACAGTAACTTAAGAACATCTACAAGCAAAACCTCAAAGAAAAACACAAGTTGGACATAAATCCAAGGAGAATTCCTAAAAGACCTAAAAAAAAGAACTAAAAAAAAAACAAACAAAAAAATCATTCCAAAGATCAAATAAGTAAATGAAAAATTAGGAAAAGAAATTAGAAAATTAGTATATGTATGTACATATATATATGTGTATGTGTATATATATGTGTGTATATATATATATATATATATGTGAAAATTATAATAAGAATTAATAGCTTGGTAAAAGAGGCCAAAAAATGCTGAAGAAAATAATTCCCTAAAAATCACATTTAGCCAAATGGTAAAAGAGATACCAAAAATTCAGAGGAAAAGAAATCCCTAAAACCCAAAATTGATCAAATGACTTCACAAGACATTAAGAAATAATAAAGCAAAATCAAAATACTGAAAAATTGAAGAAAATGTGAAATACAGGAAAAACTACTGTCCTAGAAAATTTATCAAGGAGAGATGATTTTAAAATTATTGGAAACCTTAAAGCCAAGATTAAAATAGAGTCTAGACCCAATATTACAAGAAAATACAAAGGAAAACTGGCCAAATATCTTAGAACCAGAGGGCAAAGTAGAACTGAAAGAATCCACCAATCAAAATCTGAAAGAAATCATGAAGTGAAAATTCCTAGGAATATTGTAGCCAAAATCCATAGCCCCCAGGTAAAGAAAATATTACAAATAGCTGGAAATAAATAATTTAAAACTTATGGATTCAGTCAAAATCAAACAAGATTTAACTATTACTACTATAAAGGTACAGAATCTGCTTAGAATATGATATTCTAGAAATCAAAGAAACTAGGATTACAATTGAGAATTACCTAGCTAGCAAAACTGAATTTAATTGTTTAGGGAAAAAATGAATGCCTTTTAAGCATTCTTAATTAAAAAAAAAAACAGAACTAAATAAAAATTCTGCTATTCAAACACAAGACTCAAGAGAAGCATAAAAAAGTAAACACAAACTGTTTAAATTAATTTTGAGATAATTATATATGCAACCCCTAAGGACTTTGTCATTATAGGGCAGTTTAAAGGATTATACTTAGGGGGTATTAATGTGAGTTAACTGTGTTGGGATTATCTCAAAAGAATAAAGGGTGAGAAAAGAGAAGGCAGTGAGAAAAAGGGGAAAAGAAAGAAATACAATGAAAATTATCTCATATAAATGAGGCACAGAAGGAGGAGTTTATAAAATGAAGGGGGAAATGGAGTAGGGAATAAACCTTGAAACTTACTCTCATCCTCATCTAAACTGTTTCAAGGAGGTAAGAAGTATAAATGTATGCACAGCTAGGTACAGAAATTCATTTTACAGGGAATTAGGAGTAAAGGAGCTGTGAAAGGGAGAAAATAAAAGGAAGTGAAGATTAAAGGTGGGGGTAAAGGGGCAGCTGGATGGCTCAGTGGATTGAAAGCCAGACCTAGAGATGAGATGGAAGGTCCTGGGTTCAAATCTGGCCTCAAACACTTCCTAGCTATGTGACCCCCGGCAAGTCACTTAACACCCATTGCCTAGCCCTTACCACCCTTCTGCCTTGGAGCCAATATACTGTATTGCCTCCAAGACAGAAGGTAAGAGTTAAAAAAAAAGGTGGGGGTAGTCAAAAACAAAACAAGCTTTTGAGGGGGGGGGAGAAGAAATACAGTTTGTCATCATAATTGTGAATATGAATGGGATGAAGTCATTCACAGAACAAAAGAAGATAGCAGAATAGATTAGCAACTAGAATACAAAAATAAATTGTTGACAAGAAACATCTGAATCAGGAAGATGAAAGAGCATAATCTATTTACTTCAGTTGAAGTAAAAAAAAAAAAAAGCAGAGAAAGCAATCATCATCTCAGAACAAAAGTAAAAGCAGAATTAAAAGAGAAAATCAAGGAAACCATATTTTGTTAAAAGGTACCATAATGAATAAATGCACATAAATCATCAGTATTTCTATATAATTCCAACATATCACAGCAGCAAGAGATAGAAAGAGAAACACCATTTAAAATCACCCTAGACAATATAAAATACTTAGGAATATCTATCTACTAAAACAAACACAGGAATTATATGAGCACAACTACAAAACACTTTCCAAACAACTAAAACTAGATCTAGAGAATGCTACCCACATTCAGAGGAAGAACTGCAGGAGTGGAAACACAGAAGAAAAGCAAATGCTTGAACACATGGGTTGAGGTGGACATGATTGGGGATGTAGACTAGAAACTAACACTCCAATGCAACTATCAACAATTTGGAAATAGGTCTTGATCAATGACACATGTTAAAACCAGTGGAAAAGTGCATCAGCCATGGGTGGGGGGAGTGTAGGGGATGAAGGGGAAAGTAGGAGCATGAATCATGTAACCATGTTAACTTTTCTAAAAAATAAAAATTATTAAATGAAAAAAAAAACTAGATCTAAACAATTGGAAAAACATTGACTGCTCGTGGGTAGGACGAGCTAACAAAAAAAATGACCATTCTACCCAAATTAATTTACCTATTTAGTGCCATACCTATCAAACTACCAAAAAACTTTTTTACTGAATTAGAAAAAACTATAACAAAAATTCATTTGGAAGAAGAAAAATCAAGAATATCAAGGGAAATAATGAAAAAAACATGAAGGAAGGTGGCCTAGCAGTACCAGATATTAAACTATACTATAAAGCAGTGGTCATCAAAACAGTATGGTACTGGCTAAGAGACAGAAGGGAGGATCAGTGGAATAGACTTCGGGTAAGTGACGTCAGCAAGACTATCTATGATAAAAACCCAAAGAGCCCAACTTTTGGGACAAAAATCCACTATTTGACAAAAACTGTTGGGAAAATTGGAAAACAATATGGGAGAGATTAGGTTTAGATCAACATCTCACACCCTGCACCAAGATAAATTCAGAATGGGTGAATGACCTGAATATAAAGAGGGAAACTATAAATAAATTAAGTCAACACAGAATAATAGTATACTTGTCAGATCTATGGGAAAGGGAAATTTTAAAACCAAGCAAGAGTTAGAAAAAATTACAAAACGTAAAATAAATGATTTTGATTATATCAAACTAAAAGGCTTTTGTACAAACAAAAACAATGTAGCCAAAATCAGAAGGGAAACAACAAATTGGGAAAAAATCTTTATAATGTTAGGGTTCAAAATGGGTGGCCTCCAGAGGAACACAGGAGACAATGCAATCAAAGCAGGAGAAAGTTTTATTGCCAGTACGCACTGGGGAAACTCATCAAAGAGAGTCCCGAGGGGGTATTCAGAATAAGGAATATATATATATGTTTCTGGGATATAGGTGCCTTTGTCTTAGGGTGAGCTAACAGCTAGACAGAGGGAGTAGGGATGCTTTCAGGTGCCACAGGACATGATTCTTAATCTTCAAGGCTGTTCTGTCTAGGAATCTTCAAGGCTGTTTCATCTAGGGGCCCTGGGGCTTTCAGCCAGGCATTGTCCCTGGGACTGTGAGTCAGAGATAACTGCCCTGCTTGAGTCGGGCATGATGTTATCCAAAAACCCCTTGCTTAATTGCCAAGTTTAGCTTTTTGGCTATAATATTCTTATAAGCTATAAGCTATAATATTTCTATAAGCTTTTTTGGCTATAACAATAACAAAAAACTCTGACAGGGGTCTAATTACTCAAATATACAAGAAGCTAAATCAATTGTATAAAAAATCAAGCCATTCCCCAATTGATAAATGGGCAAGGGACATGAATTGGCAATTTTCAGATAAAAAAAATCAAAACTATCAATGCTGCTCAGTGGATTGAGAGCCAGGCCTAGAGACCAGAGGTCCTAGGTTCAAATCCGGCCTCAGACACTTCCCAGCTGTGTGACCCTGGGCAAGTCACTTGACCCCCATTGCGCACCCTTACCACTCTTCCACATAGGAACCAATACACAGAAGTTAAGGGTTTAAAAAAAAATAAGCACATGAGAAAGTGTTCTAAATCTCTAATAATTAGAGAAATGCAAATCAAAACAACTCTGAGGTATTATACACCTCACACCTAGCAGATTGGCTAAAATGATAGAAGGGGAGAGTAATAAATGTTGGAGGGGATGTGGCAAAATTGGGACATTAATACATAGGGTGGAGTTGTGAACTGATCCAACCATTCTGAATGGCAATTTGGAACTATGCCCAAAGAGAGCTAAAAGAATGTCTGCCCTTCGATCCAGCCATACCATTGTTGTGTTTGTACCCCAAAGAGATCATAGATAAACAGACTTGTACAAAAATATTTATAGCCGCGCTTTTTGTGGTGGCAAAAAACTGTAAAATTAGGGTAGGTATGTCCTTCAATTGGGGAATGGCTGAACAAATTGTGGTATATGCTGGTGATGGAATACTATTGTGCTAAAAGGAATAATAAACTAGAGGAGTTCCAGGTGAACTGGAAAGACATCCAGGAATTGATGCAGAGTGAAAGGAGCAGAGACAGAAGAACATTGTACACAGAGACTGATACACTGTGGTAAAATCGAATGTAATGGACTTCTGTACTAGCAGCAATGCAATGACCCAGGACAATTCTAAGGGATTTATGGAAAAGAACACTACCCACATTCAGAGGAAGAACTACAGGAGAGGAAACACAGAAGAAAAACAACTGCTTGAACACATAGGTTGATGCAGACATGATTGGGGAGTAGACTCGAAACTACCACACCAATGCAACTATCAATAATATGTAAAAAGTCTTGATAGATGACATGTTAAAACCAGTGGAAATGTGCATTGGATATGGGGTGGGGGGAGGGTGAAGGGAAAAGTAAAAACATGAATCATTTAACCATGGAAAATTTTTCTAAAAAAATATTTAAATCTTTTTTAAAAAAAAAAGGTACCATAATGAATCAATATCAATACCGACTATATATGCACCAAATAGCATAGCATCCAAATGCTTAATGGAAAAGTTAACGAGTTACAGGAGGACATCGACAGTAAAATTATACTAGTAGGGAACTTCAATTTATCCCTCTCAGACCTAGATATATCTAAGCATAAAATAATTAAGAAAGAAGTATAGGAGATGAATAGAATTTTAGAAAATTTGGATATGATTGATTTCTATAAAATAATAAATGAGAATAGAATATATCTATTTCTCAACTGTGTATGGCACTTGCACAAAAAAAAACTGACCATGGATTAAGAGTATAAAAAACTTACAAGCAAATACAGAAGAGTAAAAACATTAAATATCTTTTTCTGACCATAACTGCAACAAAACTTTTATACACAATAAAGAATCTCTGAAGTCCAGATTAAAAATTAATTGGAAACTAAATAATTTAATCCTAAAAAGTAAGTGGATCCAAGAAAACAACTTAGAAACAATCTATAATTTTCTTAAAGATAATGACAATTAAACCGCATACCAAAATTAATGGGGCATAGCCAAAGTAGTACTTAGGGGAAAATTTCTGCCTCTTAAGTGCTTACAGCAATAAATGAGAAAGAGTAAAAAATTGAACTAGGCAAAGATCTTTTAAAAAAAATTAAAAACTAAGAAAAAAGTAACACATTTAAAACCACCAATTAAACAGCAAAATAGAAATCCTGAAAATCAAAGGATTAATAAAATTGAAAATAGTTTTTAAAACACTGAACTAAAAAATAAAACTAAAAGCACATTTTTATAAGGGGTGAGAATAGTTAAATCATGGATAATTTGATTTGTTTTGAAAAGAAGAAAATCAAATTATCAATATCAAAAATAGAGTGAATGTACAATCATTAAAGATGAAATAAAAGCAATTAAGAGTTGTTTTGCCCAACTACATGCCAACAAAATTGGCTATCTAAATAAAATGGATATTTACAAAAATATAAATTGCCCAAATTATAAGAGGAAATAAAACGTTTAAAAACTCTTAGTAAAATAAATTGAACACATCTTAAATGAACTTCCTAAGGATAAAACATGAGAACCTAATGGATTTACTAGGGAATTCTAATAAGCATTTAAAGAACAATTCATTCCAATACTACATATATAAATGGTTTTTAGAATGGACAAAGGAGTCCTATCCAATTCCTTTTTTGACACAAATATGGTTTTGATACCTGTACCAAGGTGAACAAAAACAGATAAAGAAAACTATAGATCAGTTTCACTCATGATTATCAATGCGAAAATTTTAAATAAAATACTAAATAAGACAACAACAATATATCACAAAGATCATATATTTTGATCAGGTTAGACTGATACCAGTAATGCAGGGCTGATTCAATATTAGAAAAACTATAA
This sequence comes from Gracilinanus agilis, assembly GCF_016433145.1. Taxonomy (NCBI): domain Eukaryota; kingdom Metazoa; phylum Chordata; class Mammalia; order Didelphimorphia; family Didelphidae; genus Gracilinanus; species Gracilinanus agilis. The sequence continues at coordinate 137,323,275 of NC_058133.1, forward strand.
GCATAAACTGACCATATCAATAACAAAAGATTATGACTATTTCAAAAGATACAGGAAAAGCTTTTAACAAAAATACAATATCCATTCCCATCTAAAAGTACTAAAAAATAGGAATAAATTATGCCTTTCTTAAAATGTAGGATCTATCTAAAACCAAGAACAAGTGTTATCTATAATGGTGATAAACTAGGAGTCTTAGAAGGATCAAGGCTGAAATATGCCCATTACCAACATTATTATTCCATATCATACTAGAAATGCTAGCTATAACAATAAAACAAGAAGAAAAAATTGATGGAAAAAGCACAGGCAATGAGGAAACAAAACTATCACTTTTTGTGGATAATATGATGATTTACTAAGAGAACTCTAGAGTCAACTAAAAAACTAAGTCAAAATCATTAATAACTTCAGCAAAGTTATGATATAAAATAAATGCACATAAATCATTGGCTTTTTTTATATTATATTCCTAAATACAGTGGGAAGAAAGAAAAAAGAAAAATTCCACTTAAAATAACTGCAAAAAGTATAAAATACTTAGGGAGTCTACCTAAAAAGCATACACAAGAACTAAATGAACATAATTAACAAGATACTCTGCACATGAAACAGACTAGATCTAAATAAGTGGGGAAATATTAATTGCTCATAAATAACCCAAGCCAAGATAATAAAAATGGCAATAATAAATTATTTTGCTTACCCAGTATTGTGCCAATCAAACTACCAATAAATTACTTTATAAAACTAGGGAAAAAATAAAAGCCATTTGAAGGAACAAAAGATAGAATATCAAAGGAATTAGTGGGGGGGTGTGGGGGAAATGAGAAGGAAAGGGATCTAGCAGTACCAGATTTTATACTGTACTACAAAGCAATACTCATCAAAACAATTTGGTATTAGATAAAAAATACAGTAGTTCATTAATGGAACAGATTAGGTACACAATATACAAAAGCAAATAAGCACAAAAAAATAATCCTGATAAACCCCAAAATCCTAGCTATTGTGCCAAGAACTCACTATTGGACAAACTGCTGGAAAAACTGTAAAGTGGTTTTATATTATATACCAAGAAAAGCACAAAATGGGCACATTATTTAGACATAAAGGGTGATGCCATAAGTAAATTAGAAAACATGGAAGAAATTGTCTGTCAAATCTATGTACAGGATAAGAGTTCATGACCAAGCAAAAGCTAGAGATTCAAAAGAGGTAAATGGATGATACAAAATATAAAAGTTTTTACACAAATAAAAACAATGCAGCTAAAACTATAAGAAAAGCAGAAACTGATGGAGGTGGGTTGGGGGGAGGGGGATTTTGCAGCAAGTTTCTCTGATTAAGGTCTCATTTCTCAAATATATAGGGAACTAACCCAAATTTATATTAAGAACCATTCCCCAACTGATAAAAGATGAAGGCTTGTTTGTGAACAGACAGTTTTCAGAGGAAGAAATTAAAACTTAATAGTCACATGGAAAAAATGTTCTAAATCACTAATAGAGAAACATAAATTAAAACAACTATGAGGTACCACCTCACATCCACGAGATTGGTTAAGATAACAGAAAAGAAAATGTGGAGAAATAGGCACACTAATGTAGTATAGTGGAGCTGTGGAACTATGCCCCCAAAGCCATAAAATTGTGCCTACTCTTTGACACAGAAATATCATTAGTAGGTTCTATTCATCAAATATAAAGGGAAAGAATCCATAGATACAAAAAATATATAACTTCTTTCTGGTAGAAAATAATTTTTTTATGTGGAAAAGAACTGCAATCTGAGGAGATGCCCATTAAGTGGGGAATAGCTGAATAAGTTATGGTACATGAATGAGATGGGAATTTTGTTGTTCAGTTGTTTCAGTCGTGTCTGACTCCCAATGAACCCATTTGGTTTCTGTTGTTGTTGTTGTTTGGCAAAGACAGTGGAGTGGTTTACCATTTCCTTTTCTATGAAAAAACTGAGGCAAACAGTGTTAAGTGACTTGCTCAGAATCACACAGCTAGTAACTATGTCTGAGGCCAGATTTCAATGAAGGAAGATGAGTCTTTATGACTCTAGGTCTAGCATTCTTTCCAATGCTAGACCTAGAGTCTTTCCAATGCATCTAGTTGCTCTCATGATAGGAATACTATCATGCTATATAAGAAATGATGAAGGTGATTCAGGAAACCTAGGAAGATTTATATGAATTTATATGTTTCAGGAAACCTAGGAAGATTCAGAGTGAGGTGAGCAGGACCAAGGTAACAACTTACAAAGCAATTGCAATATTGTAAAGATAATCAACTTTCAAGAGTCTAATAAGTCTGATCAATACAATGCCCCGCCACAATTCCAAAGGATTCTTGATGAAAAATCCTATCTACCTTCAGAGCAAGAACTGATAGACAAGTGTAAAGTGAACCATATTGTTGGGGAGGGAGGAGTTTGGAGAGAATGGAACATGACTAATGCAGAAATATGTTTTGCATAGCTTCATATTTATAACAGTTATTATAATTTTTGACTTCTCAAAGGGTCAGGGAGGAGACAGAAGAAGGACAAGAATTTAGAAGCTAAAATTTTAATCCAACTTTTTTTAAAGCTCTTTTTAAGGTGTCAAAGAATGGTAATCTGAGAGGGTACCCATAAATTGGGGAATAAAAAAGTAATGGTACATAAATAGAATGGAATATATCACTGTATAGTAAAAGAAGATGAAAGAGATGGTTTCTGAGAAATCTGGTTAGAGTTATATGAACTAATACAGAATAAAATAAACAGAAGCATGAGAATAATTTTATACAGTGACAGTAATATGGTAAACAACTTTTAAAGAATTGGGAACAAAAATCATTGTAATCATCAACCATGATTCCAGAGGACTAAAGATGAAATAGACTATATCCATGATAGAAGGTGAAGGATTCAGGGTGCAGAAAGAGACATATTTTTTCTGGACATGGCAAATGTGGAAATGTTCTTCACTTTATTATACATGTTTTTAACAGCAGTTTTGTTTTTCTTTTATTCTTATTTGTACAGAAGGAAGAGAAGGTGGATTTCGGGTGATTTTTTTCTAAATAAAAAAAAATTTTAAGGAACGATTAATCCTTCCTTTGGTCCTTCTCTTCATGTCTGCAGATCATGGCAGAACTTTTCAAAACCCTCCCTGAAAGGATGAGAAAGAGGTTGATATTCTTCCACCAACATGGCAAGTGTGAACATATGACAGCCAAAGAACATATCCTGCTTATGAAAGCTGTCCCTTCTGCTTTGTGCTTCTTTCCTGGGCACAACCTGAACAGTGACCATGAGAGAAATGTATCAAGTCTTAAAGGTCACCTTGGAAGTTCAAAAGAATCAGAACTTGTAGATTCTATGCTGGAGATGCCATCTTTAAATCAACTACAGCCCTTCTTGGAAGGGAAACCCACCAGAAAGCCAAAGGACCTGACCACAAGACCTAAGCTCTGACTGCAAGACATGGTCCTGGAGGGAATCATTTGGAAAACAAACGCAGAACTGAGATGAACTGAAAAATGCCCATTGAGCAGTCCCACAAACTGCTCCTTGTTTTGACAATTAAAAGTCTCAACTTCTTGTGAAAGTATAACATTAGTATAACATTATCTTTTGAGTGAATACTTGTGAGTCATTTGTGCTTAGCATTTTGTGTGTATGTGTAGAAGTAGCAAACAGCTAACTAAACTATATCTAATTTACACCATACATTTCTACTCTTCCAAACCCTCACTCCTACCCTTTGTTGGAGAGATCCTAAGAAGCCAAAACTTATAAGCTTTAAGTGTTTCTCCCAGGTCCTGGAAACAAAATCATAAAAAGCCAAAGAATGTGAGAAAAAGAGCCTGACTTCTTTTATGTGGTTAGGCTTCCCCAGGACTAAACCTGATCTGCATGCACATATGTATTCAGAACTACTTGGAATCCCTCAGTAGAAAAAAGGGTTAAGTCACTCTAGTTCTTGGCTGGATCATGCAGCAGTAATTACTGTTAGACATTCATGATCTCATTTTATTTTCTCAATAATGCAATAGATATTTAGGCAGCAGAGATGAGATTTGAACTGAGGTCACTTGACTCCTAATCTTTCCTTCTTTTTCCAGTATATCAACTATATTTAAAATCAGGACACTGACACCCAACAGAATATATTAGCATTTTCCACTTAAAAGCTTAAATTACAGTAGGCCTTGTTTAATGCAACCAATACATTCAAAAACCCTTCACATAAGTTGAAAACCACACATGATGAAGAACCCCATTATTTAATAAGTATTTCTTATATGTGCATATCTTGGCAATTATGACTATTCTTAGGCTTATGAGAGCTACAAGTATCACAACTCTTGTACTCTGAGAAGCACTGCTCTAATGCGGATACAACTTGTTACAAGGGAGAACTCTGGACAAAGACTGATTCCAGAGATAATGTTTGGAGCAAAACAATGTAAATGGCCCACACTAATGTTTCTCAGAGTGAGAATGACCAAGATTGGACAAACTGCTTTAAGACTTTACATGGCTTAGGGAAATGATGTGGATTTAGTAATTAATTTTTTTAATTTTACATGTTTTTCTGCCTTTATTTTTTTCCAATTGCCATTTGAGAATACCCAAGATCATATGTTAAGTTCACATAAAATGCAACCCTACTGTATTGTTATATGTTCAATTATACATACATTAAACAAAAGATTCTCCAAGGCTCTTGGGAAAATTACATAAAATGTGTAAACTGAGTATTCATATTTGGGGGCTGAAGGCCTCATAATTATTGTCTTTGTCACAGAATCACCGAGCCTCAGGTTTGTTAGAGACCTCAAAGACCACTTAGACTGGCCTATATTGAACAAAAAATCAACTCTCTAACAAATCCGAAATTCCAAGTAGTATCTTGATGATTCCCTTACTACTGTCAAGTGCAAATTAATATAGGGTAACAAAGCTAATAGCTATTTTTGTGGAGAATGCCCAAGGCAGAATTCAAATAGAAAACAGATTCCTTATAGAATAGATGAAAAGGTATTCAAGATGTTTGAGTATGATATTGCATTGATTGTATCAAAACTCAGAACACTGAAGAGTCTTTTTAAATATTATCCAAATCATCCAAAAGATTTCTTCTCAACTCTCTTATATTGACCCTGAATGAACTTTCTTAAACAGATGGATAGGCAACTCATATGGTTGTTTCTGATCTGGGGACTATAACTGGAAGAGAGTAAGTAGGATCACTTTTAAGAAATTAGACAGGGGCAGCTAGGTTGCTCAGTGGATTGAGATCCAAGCTGCCTAGCCCTTACTGCTCTTTTGCCTTAGAACCAATACTTAGTATTGATTCCAAGATGGAAGTTAAGGGTTAAAAAAAAAAGGAAGAAGAAAAATTAGACAATGCTTTTAATAATCCTAAGCTTTTCCCTTAAGCAAGGCCCATTTCTCTTTTAACAAAAGTAATCTTCTGATCAAGTTATATGGCTACAATTTATAGAAGACCAAACTATCTTAAAAATTAAAGTTGTGGGTCTCCCAAAAAGCTATAGAGGGGCACATGATGAGAATGAATAGGCAGCAATATAGAACCAACTAAGAACTCCTTCTATTATACCATACAACCTTTCACAAATACTTACTGGAATATGCTGCTATTTTGATAATATTTTAAAATAAACACTATAAAAATCTTTAATTTAATTACGCTACTATATTTGATGCAATATGATACAGTGAAGGGAAAAGAACAAAGTTGGGAGTCAAAAAACCTGGGTTTAAATTCCATCTCTTAAACTAATCTCCAACAAGTCTCAGTCTCAATTTCTTTATCCATGAAACAAAGCTGCGAGTTCTTTCAAGCTCAAAAATTTTTCCATATTTATTATAATTATCAATGATTCTCCTCACTTAAAGCACAATTCATTTATGCAAATATATGCCAAGTCTCCTAAACACAGATCTAATCATATGTCTATTCTTACACTTTTAATTCTTAAGAGGGGCTTGTGATCTCAATCATGTAGGCATTCCTACATGATTTACATGATCTGTTCAAATCACAACCCATTCAATACATCTTACCTTCTGTGATCCTTAACCAATCACTTATAAGCATTTATTAAGCACCTACTATGTGCTAGGCACCATGCTAAGCACAGGGGATACAAAAAGTGGCAAAAGACAATCTCTGCCCTCAAGAAGCTCAAGCTAATGAATATATAAATAAATGTATATAAAGCAAGCTATATACAGAACAAACTGGAAATAATTAAAAGGGAAAGCACTGAAATTAAGAAGGCTAAGGAAGGCTTTCTGAAGATGGTAGGATTTTTAGTTGACTCTTAAAGGAAGCTAAGGAGGTCAGCATTCAGAGTGAAGGGAAAGCATTTGAAATAGGCGACAGCCAAAGAAAATGCCCAGTCAAGAGATGGAGTATTTTCTTCATGAACAGTCAGGAGGCCAGTGCCACTGAACTGAAGAGTATATATAGGAGAGTAAAATATAAAAAGACTGGAAAAAGGAGGAGGGCCTAGGTTACAAGGGCTTTGAATGTCAAACAGAGAATTTCGTTTTTGATCCTAAAGGCAAGAGGAAGCCACAGGAGCTTATTGAATAGAGGAGAGTAACATGATCAGATCTGTGTTTAAGGAAAATTGCTTTAGTGGCTGAGTGGAAAATGGTTTGGAGTGGGGAGAGAACTGAGGCATGAAGACCCAGCAGCAAGCTATTATAGTAATCAAGGTGTGAGGCAAAGAGGACCTAATCTTGACAGATCTACTTAATGTGCTGGAGACCTCCCTCTAATTTTTTTTTTTGCATTTTGGGGTACCAGTACAGTACCTGACCTAGTTAACTATTATCTCTAACCCAAGTATATACTATATGATCAGCCCATCTCCATTTCCAATGTGTAATTGTCATAAAATTCTAGATTTATAAAAATTTTTCTTGTTTGAGAGTAATTTTAGGATAAGAAACTTGCTACCTCCCCAAATTAAGAAAGTGAACTGTTTGGAGAAACCTCACACTACACCAAAGGATCCAGAATGAACTTTGGGATGTAGTGAAATTGAACTGTGTGAGGTGAACGCATTTATTTTGAATGTAAACTCTTCTGCCAAAGGGGACTGCCCCCTAATTGGCTTTTTGTCAATGTGCCTAGCAATCATTAGTTTTGTTCTCTTTTCTCTTTTATTTCCCTCTTATTCCCAAATTATTGTAATCCCCCTTAGAAAGTGCAATATTGTGTGTACCTCTAGTTGAAGACCTTTAGAGATATAAATTGGTTATGTGTACTGATTCCATGGGGAAACTAGGCATGTAAATCTGGGAGATTTCTACATGCTCATTTCCTGTGGGAATCACAGAGGGGATTGTGTAATTACAATTTGAACCCTAGAACTACAATTCCCAGCATCCCATGTTTCTTCTCATGTTATGTGCTAATGTAGAGAAGATAGATTTTGGGTAGCCCCACCTCTCTCTCTCTCTCTCTCCTTGTGATCATGGCTGGCTGAAGTGGGCTTTTTGGGAGAGGTGAGAGAATTTACTCGCATCTTATTTTATTAGATAATTAGGTTTTTATTCCTTCTACTTCAAGTGATTATTAATAAACTCTATAAATATAATACTTAGAATTATTGGACATTAATTTAAATCTTATGCCAATCGTTTCCTGAATAATATGTATTATACCACAACTTGCAAACAAGTGATTGTCATCACCACAAACATGCTGCAGGCTACTCATAATAATGAAAATAGTTAATGGATAACATTTATATAGCATTTAATTTAATGTGCTTTACAATTATCTCATTTGGTCCTCACAACAACCCTGGGATATAGTTGCTAGTTTTTATACCCATTTTACATTTGGGGAAACTGAGGAAAACAGCTATGCCTAGAGTCACACAAGTAGTAAGAGTCTGAGGCTAACTGAACTAAGGACATTTAGACTCCAGGCACAGTACTCTACCCACTGTACCACCTAACTCTTCATACCTACTAAGCAGTAGAAGGGCCACTAGGTAGCATAATAACTAGCATGCCAGGCCTAGAGTCAAATCTAGCCTTACATATTTACTAGTTGTATGCCCCGTGGCAAGTCACTTAACCTCAATTTCCTCGTCTATAAAATGAGGCAGAGAAGGAAATGGCAAACCATTCCTGTATCCTTACCAAGAAAACCCCAAAGGAGATCATGAAGAATCAGACACAATTTTAAAACAAGTGAACAACAAAACACTATGCACTTAATCATTGCCCTTTGGCGTATGTCAAGATGATATATTTCTTTCTTTTTTTAAAAAATAAAACCCTTACCTTCCGTCTTGGAATCAATACTGTGTATTGGCTCCAAGGCAGAAGAGTGGTGTGGGTTAGGTAATGGGGGGGTGACTTGCCCAGGGTCACACAGCTAGGAAGTGTCTAAGGCCAGATTTGAACCTAGGATCTCCCATCTCTAGGCCTGGCTCTCAATCCACTGAGTCACCCAGCTTCCCCCAGGATAACAGATTTCTTGATAAATGTAAACACAAAGAAAAATCTATTCAACAATCTTTTAAGAATTAACATTAAGTATAGAATAAATAAGGAGGCATGCTTGCTAGTACCACTTGTTTCAGGCAATATTCAACACAGAATTCTTGCATGAGCTCTAAATGCAATAAGTTCCCTGTAGATGTTAAAGTCTTCCATGTGATATGGGCTGCAAGGTCCCCACAAACCCTGCCAAGTAGCTGCACACAATCAAAAGAACATGGAAACAATAACTAGTTGATTAGATTGGGACCACCATTCTTAGATTCACAACTATGAGAGAACTCCTCACATCAAACTTTAGACATAACCTAGTCAGGGATGGAGAACCTTTTAGACGTCAAGTGCCCAAACTGCAACCCTCACACTGCCTGTGAGCTGCCACCTAACCCCAGACAGGAGAGGGAGGAAGCCCCTCCATTGGGCTCCTGGGCAGAGGGGTGGGTCATGTGAGAAATGTCCTCAGGTGCATGTAGACAGGGGGAAGGGAGCAGCCTCCCTCCAGCATGCTCTAGCACACATGCCATAGGTTTGCCATCACAGACTTAGGTCATTGGTTGGGGTCTCTGGACAACAAGAACAGGTGATTCAATCTCCCAGTCATACAGGACTAGGTTCAAACAATGCTCAATTTCCACATTCACTGACTTTCTTAAGAGTCTGCACTGAAAAGAACAAAACTTGACCCAAAGTTGCCCTAGGGTGTTTAACATATCATTAACATCTCATTTACATTGCAATTTGCAAACAGAGCAAACCATGGGTAAAGCCAAGCAGACAATGGGTAAAGTAGCATCAGTTCCCTGGTGATACGGTGCAACAACTATCAAAACAAATTACCCCTTCCTTAATAACTAATCAAGATAAAAAGCATTCCTGAAAACCTCTACCCACTCCCTTTTACTGTTATCTTTCACTCTCTCTCTCTCTCTCTCTCTCTCTCTCTCTCTACCTTTACTTAACCACACCCCCTTACCTCTTCAGCTTACCTTAATTACTTCCTCAAAATGAAGTCAATATGGGTCATCAATCAATTCTTTGGACAAGATCCAAGTAGCATTCACCCCATCACAAGTACAGGTTTGTGGATGGTATCGTGTTGATTGCCTCATGGCCGAGATCATTCTAGGTGAAAAGTAGTTTGGTTGGGGTTTTTTTCCCTCAATTGTCCTCCTTTTTAACACTACTGACCTCATATCTTTATGGCATAGTTCTCAGTTCTCCTACCAATCAGACCATTCCACTATTTACTATCATTCATTTCCCACTCCTAATTTTTGCGAACCCAAGGACTCTGTCCTGAGTCTTCACTTCTCTCCCTTCAGTCAATCATTCTTGATTCTTCTCCAAGATGAAATGCTAGACTTTTTCTATCATGCCATAGAAACTTCTTTATCCTGGAAGCTTGTTCCTCTTATGTACTATTTTTTACACTGTAAATACCCTCTGCCCTGAGGATTTGTTTCTGATTGGCTAGTTCCTCCCAGAACCTCCAATTTAAGGAGGAGTCACGGGCTATCCACATCTTCATAGCTCTCCAAACTTACTACTTTCTCTTCTCCACAAGACTTTCTCTACTATCAACAATGCCTTGTACCAGTTGATTTCTTCTCTCCTCCCTCCCCCACCCACTTCTCCCACCTCCTCAATTACTCTTATGTATAGGCTTTTTCCATCTGAATATAAATTCTTAGGAGACAATGACTTGTTTCTGTCTGTATTTGTATTCCCACAAAGTTAAGTGCTTAATAAATATTTGATGGATGACTACTATCTACATACTATTTCTCTACATAAATTCATCAGCTCATATGATTACCATCATATATTTTATGATATATGTGTATATTTATATACATATATACTATATTGCACTAGTCTGTAATAGTTAATAATTTACATTAGTTATTCATTCACTCTTGAAAAATTTATTGTCAACTTAGCATGAGACTGTGCTAGATTCTGAAAGAAATATAAAGATTAATAAGTTCCTTAAATTCAAAATTGTCTCAATCTAAAAATCACAGAATTACAGAGTGAGAAATCTAGTCCAGACCACTCCAGAACAAGAGTCCCTGCTAGCACATACCCAACAAATGATCATTCATTTCTGCTCTCAACACAGTCCCATTACATTTTTTTTTAATTTTTATTTTAATATTTTATTTTTTTAGAAAAATTTTCCATGGTTACATTCTTTTTACTTTCCCCTTCACTCCCCTTCTCTCCCCCCCAGATCAAATGCGCATTTCCACTTATTTTAACATGTGTGATCAATCAAGACTTATTTACATATTATTGATAGTTACATTGGTGTGGTCCTTTTGGACAATCAAGTCCTCATCAACCCAAGTATTCAAGCAGTTGTTTTTCTGTGTTTCCTCTCCTGTAGTTCTTTCTCTGAATGTGGGTAGCATTCTTTTCCATAAATCCCTCAGAATTGTCCTGGGTCATTGCATTGCTGCTAGTACAGAAGTCCATTACATTCGATTGTACCACAGTGTATAAGCCTCTTTGTACAATGTTCTCCTGGTTCTGCTCCTTTCACTCTGCATCAATTCCTGGAGGTCATTCCAGTTCACATGGAATTCCTCCAGTTTATTATTCCTTTTAGCACAATAGTATTCCATCACCAGCATATACCACAATTTGTTCAGCCATTCCCCAACTGAAGGATATCCCTTCGTTTTCCAGTTTTTTGCCACCACAAAAAGCGCGGCTATAAATATTTTTGTACAAGTCTGTTTATCTGTCGACGTGGAATCTAGAGACCCCCAAACTTGTGGCTTAGTGAAATCTGATGAACCCCAAGTTCTAGAAATAGCTTGTAGGCTGGAGACCCCAAAGCTTGTGCTTCCCTGTTCCAGTAAGAATCCACCCTGAAGGGAATCTCAGGCTAGCAATTCCAGCCTGAATAAAGGACCCTAGGGTAAATGCTAAATACCCTTTTGTCTTCCCCATAGTAACAAAGACTCTTTCCCAGGAAGACACACCTGGGCAGGGACCATCCTTTAGTATCCATAGTGTAAGTAGCCCCTTCCCTAATACCCTAGCCTCTGCCTAGGATTCCTTTCCCAAGCTTGATTGTAAGTCCCATCCTGACCAGTATAATGTCAAACATCTTTCCCAGCCTTTGGATCTTCCTAAATGGTATATAAGTTCCCCAATTTCCTTTGTTCCTTGGAGTCGGCATCTAGCTCGGTGTCACTCACAGGGGGTCAGGGATCAGAGCGAAGCAGTGTTCAATCCTTGAACTCTGCATAAGAGGCCTAAGTAGCCCTGTTCCCCCTTTCCCTTGATTAAAGAGTGACCTTATGACTATTTAATAGTTCTGTGTTTTTTATAAGTTAACATATCTATGATCTCATTGGGGTACAAACCCAACAATGCTATGGCTGGATCAAAGGGCAGGCAGTTGTTTAGAACACTTTGGGCATGGTTTCAAATTGCCATCCAGAATGGTTGGATCAGTTCACAACTCCACCAGCAATGCATTAATGTCCCAATTTGGCCACATCCCCGCCAACATTTATTACTCTCCCTTTCTATCATTTTAGCCAATCTGCTAGGTGTGAGGTGTATAATACCTCAGAGTTGTTTTGATTTGCATTTCTCTAATTATTAGAGATTTAGAACACTTTCTCATGTGCTTATTGATACTTTTCATTTCTTTATCTGAAAATTGCCTATTCATGTCCCTTGCCCATTTGTCAATTGGGGAATGGCTTGATTTTTTATGCAACTGATTTAGCTCCTTCTGTATTTGAGTAATTAGACCCCTGTCAGAATATTTTGTTATAAATATTTTTTCTCAGGTTGTTGTTGTTTCCCTTCTGATTTTGGTTGCATTGTTATTGTTTGTACAAAACCTTTTTAATTTAATATAATTAAAATTATTTATTTTACATTTTGTAATTTTTTCTAACTCTTACCTGGTTTTAAAATTTTTGCTTTCCTATAGATCTGACAGGTATGCTATTCTATGTTCACCTAATTTTCTTATAGTTTCCTTCTTTATATTCAAGTCATTCACCCATTCTGAATTTATCTTGGTGTAGGGTGTGAGATGTTGATCTAAACCTAATCTCTTCCATATTGTTTTCCAAATTTCCCAACAGTTTTTTTCAAATAGTGGATTTTTGTCCCAAAAGTTGGGTTCTTTGGGTTTATCATAGACAGTGTCTTGCTGACACGTCACTTACCCCAAGTCTATTCCACTGACCCCCCCTTCAGCCAGTACCATATTATTTTGAGGACCGCTGCTTCATAGTATAGTCTAATATCTGGTACTGCTAGGCCAGCTTCCTTCACATTTTTTTTTCATTATTTCCCTTGATATTCTTGATCTTTTGTTCTTCCAAATGAACTTTGTTATAGTTTTTCTAATTCAGTAAAAAAGTTTTTTGGTAGTTTGATAGGTATGGCACTAAATAGGTAAATTAATTTGGGTAGAATGGTCATTTTTATTATGTTAGCTCGTCCTACCCATGAGCAGTCAATATTTTTCCAATTGTTTAGATCTAGTTTTAATTGTTTGGAAAGTGTTTTATAGTTGTGTTCATATAATTCCTGTGTTTGTTTTGGTAGATAGATTCCTAAGTATTTTACATTGCCTATGGTGATTTTAAATAGTGTGTCTCTTTCTACCTCTTGCTGCTGGGATGTGTTGGCGATATATAGAAATGCTGATGATCTATGTGCATTTATTTTGTATCCTGCAACTTTGCTAAAGTTGTTGATTATTTCTACTAGCTTTTTAGTTGATTCCCTAGGATTTTTTAAGTAGACCATCATATCATCTTCAAAGAGTGACAGCTTAGTCTCCTCCTTGCCTATTTTAATACCTTCTATTTCTTTTTCTTCTCTAATTGCTACTGCTAGTGTTTCTAGTACAATGTTAAATAATAGATGTGATAATGGGCATCCTTGTTTCACACCTGATCTTATTGGAAAGGCTTCTAATTTATCCCCATTGTATATGATGTTTGTTGGTGATTTTAGATATATACTGTTTATTATTTTTAGGAAATGTCCTTCTACTCCTATACTTTCTAGTGTTTTTAATAGGAACGGATGTTGTATTTTGTCAAAGGCTTTTTCAGTATCTATTGAGATAATCATGTGGTTTTTGTTGGTTTGTTTGTTAATATGGTCAATTATGTGAATGGTTTTCCTGATGTTGAACCATCCTTGCATTCCTGGTATAAATCCCACCTGATCATAATGCATAATGTACCCTTTTGCATCTATGTTCATTAAGGAGATTGGTCTGTAGTTTTCTTTCTCTGTTTTTGATCTACCTGGCTTTGGAATCAGTAACATATTAGTGTCATAAAAAGAATTTGGTAGAACTCCTTCTTTGCTTATTATGTCAAATAGTTTGTATAGTATTAGAATTAGTTGTTCTTTGAAGGTTTGATAGAATTCACTTGTGAATCCATCTGGCCCTGGCGATTTTTTCTTAGGGAGTTCTTTGATGGCTTGTTCAATTTCTTTTTCTGATATGTGATTATTTAAGTATTTTATTTCTTCTACTGTTAATCTAGGCAATTTATATTTTTGTAAATATTCATTTATCACACCTAGATTGCTATATTTACTGCCATATAACTGCACAAAATAGTTTTTAATGATTGCCTTGATTTCCTCTTCATTAGAGGTGAGGTCTCCCTTTTCATCTTTGATACTGAATATTTGGTTTTCTTCTTTCCTTTTTTTAACTAGAATGACCAGTACTTTGTCAATTTTGTTTGTTTTTTCAAAGTACCAGCTTCTAGTTTTATTTATTAATTCAATAGTTCTTTTACTTTCAATTTTATTGATTTCTCCTTTAATTTTTGTAATCTCTAATTGGGTCTTTAGCTGGGGATTTTTAATTTGTTCCCTTTCTAGTTTTTTAATTTGTATGCCCAGTTCATTGATTTTTGCCCTCTCTAATTTGTTAATATATGCTCTCAAGGATATAAATTTCCCCCTAAATAATGCCTTTACTGCATCCCACAGAGTTTGGTAGAATGTCTCATTACTGTCATTCTCTTTAATGAAATTATTGTTTCTATAATTTCTTCTTTAAATAACTGGTTTTGGAGAATCATATTATTAAATTTCCAATTAGTTTTTGATTTGCCTGTCCAGGTGCCCTCACTAATTATTATTTTTATTGCATTATGATCTGAGAAGGTTACATTTATTATTTCTGCTCTCTTGCATTTGTTTGCAAGGTTTCTATGCCCTATTACATGGTCAATCTTTGTGAATGTGCCATGTGCAGCTGAAAAGGTATTCCTTTTAGTCCCTATTTATTTTTCTCCATATATCTATTAAATCTAATTTTTCTAGGATTTCATTCACCTCTAATCTCTTTCTTATTTATTTTTTGGTTTGATTTATCTAGATCTGAAAGAGGAATATTTAGATCTCCCACTAGTATGGTTTTATTATCTATTTCCTTCTTGAGCTCAGCCAGTTTCTTCTTTAGGAATTTGGATGCTATACCATTTGGTGCATACATGTTGAGTACTGTTATTTCCTCATTGTCTATACTGCCTTTTATCAGGATGTAATTACCTTCCCTGTCTCTTTTAATCATATCTATTTTTACTTTGGCTTTGTCAGAAATCATGATCGTGACTCCTGCCTTTTTATTTTCTAATTTCAATCCCAAAAGATTTTACTCCAGCCCTTGACCTTAAACCTGTGTATGTCCAACCGCCTCATATGTGTTTCTTGTAGACAACATATGGTAGGCTTTTGGTTTCTAATCCACTCTGCTATTTGCTTCCATTTTATGGGCGAGTTCATCCCATTCACATTCAGAGTTATAATCATCAGTTGTGTATTCCCTAACATTTTGGTATCCTCTCCTAGTTCTACCCCTTCTTCTTATGCTATTCCTTTTTAAACCAGTGGTTCGTTTTAGACCAGTCCCCTTTGTCCCCTCCTCCCTTATTATTCCCTTTCCTCCTCCCTTATTATTCCCTTCTTTTTATTTTTTAAGGCCTAATGAATTCCCTCCTCCTTCTCCTCCCCTCCCTTTTTTGACCTCCCCACTCCCTGGCTCCCCTTGGTTAATCCCTTCTGACTTTCTCAGTAGGGTTAGATAGAATTCTATAATCCCAATGGATATAGCTACTCTTCCCTCTCAGGATTAAGTCCGCTGAGAGTAAGGTTTAATCCCCTTCCCATGCCCTCTTTGTATGTAATAGAATATCTTAGTTTTCTTATTCATTCAAGTTTCTCTTGGTGTCATCTACTATTCACCCCTCTCTTTTTTTCCCCACCCTGTCTCATCTTAGACCATTTAGTGCTCCAACCTCTCCCTAGAAGAATTCTTCTAATTACTATAATAGTGAACACAGTTTTTGAAAATTATACATAACATTTTTCCATATAGGAATACGAATAATTTGATCTTATTAAAGCTCTTAAAGAGGCAAATTAAAGAATAAAGAGTTTTCTTTCTTTCCCCTCTGTTTCTTATTTACCTTTTCATGTTTCTCTTGGTTTTTGTGGTTGGATATTGAACTTTCCATTTAGTCGTGGTCTTTTCTGTGCAAATACTTGGAAATCTTCTATCTTGTTGAATACCCATACTTTCCCCTGGAAGTATATAGTCAGTTTTGATGGATAGGTGATCCTTGGTTGTAGACCCAGTTCTCTTGCCTTTCTGAATATCATATTCCAAGCCTTGCAGTCTTTTAGTGTGGAGGCTGCCAGATCCTGTGTGATCCTGATTGGTGCTCCTTGATATCTGAATTGTCTCTTTCTGGCTTCTTGTAATATTTTTTTCTTTTACTTGGAAGCTCTTGAATTTGGCTATTATATTCCTGGGGGTTGTCTTTTCAGGGTTTAGTGTAGAGAAGGGGTCAGCAACCTTTTTGGCCATGAGAGCCATAAACGCCACATTTTTTAAAATGTAATCCCATGAGAGCCGTACAGTGTTCACAGTGCGCGCTCCTGTAACAGCGCCTGAAAAAAAATTGACTTTATGGCTCCTGCAGAAAGAGCCATATCTGGCCCTCAAAAGAGCCAGATATGGCTCGAGAGCCATACGTTGCTGACCCCTGGTATAGAGGGTGACCTATAGATTCTTTCAATGTCTATATTGCCCTCTTGTATAACTTTAGGGCAGTTTTGCTGAATAATTTCTTTTAGAATGGAGTACAAATTTCTATTAGTTTCTGCTTTTTCAGGAAGACCAATGATTCTCAGATTGTCTCTTCTACACCTGTTTTCTTGGTCTATTAACTTCTCATTGAGATATGTCATGTTTCCTTCTATTTCTGTCAGTCTTTTGACTTTGCTTTATTAATTCTTGTTGTCTTGTGAGATCATTGGCTTCTAATTGCCCAATTCTAGCCTTTAGAGACTGGTTTCGGCTAAAATCTTTTGGTTTTCCTTTTCAATCTGGTCTATCTGGTTCTTCAAGGTTTCCAGCTGGTCATTTCTGGTCTTCAATTTGCTTATCAATTCATTTGACTTCAGAGACTCACTTTCTAATTGTGAAATTCTGCCTTTTAAACCGTTATTTTCTTGCCAGATCTCTTCCATCTTTCTTATGATCTCAGATTTGAACTCTTCAAGATCTTGTGACCCATTTTCATGTTTTCGGGAAGGTTTGGATGTCTTTGTCCTCCTGTTTTCTGGGTTTTTTCTGTGCAGAAGTTATGAAGTGTTAAGAGTTTTTTTCTTGGTCTTCTTGTTTATTTCTTGGGCTTTGTTTGGCATCATTGTGGTTTATCCTGAGTAAGGCAATCTGATTCTCTTTGTATAGAGTTAGGAAGCAGTTTTTGTCTGAGGCTACTTTGTGAGTCTCCTGGCTTCTCTCAGGACCCTCCTGGGGTCTCTGGTCTAGCTGTTTTCAGGGTCAAGCCTCCGTGGTCCTAGCGGGCTGCCCAGACCCCAGAACTTGGACCATGCTTGCTCCTCCACCTGAGATTTTCCCCTGAGTCTGAGAGAGCTGGGTGCTGCTGCTCCCTCTCTCAGCCCCACTCCAGTATCCAAGGTATGAGTTTTCTAGCCACCTGGGATCTCAGGTCTTGCTGCTCTCAGGAGTAAGCTCCTGGTAGTGCCAGCTAGCTGCTAAGGGCCTAGATTTTGTGCCCCCTCTCACTCTAACTCTGGAGGGCAGCCTCTGACTCTGGTACTGTAGGTGGGGGAGGGGTGATCTGCTCACGTTTTGATGAGAGCTATTGCCCCCCCCTATGGTGTGGAAGTGCCCAAATCTCACATACTTTCGATACTGAGCCCTACTGTGGGGTCCCTTCTTTCATCTGGATTTTTTTTTTGTTTGTTTGTTTGTTTGGAGGTACTTTATATCCATTGGTAAGGAGAGAAAGTCGCCCTGCCTCTACTCTGCCACCATCTTAACCCAGAAGTTCTATATCAAAAGTCTTGCCCATTACACTTTTGATTAGGTCTAACTAAGAAGTTTTCCCAAACTGACCTCTTGGCAGTTTCTACCCATTGCTGCTATTTCTGTCCTGTGAGAGCTTATTTTGCCTTGCATCTTACCAAATGTATAATATATATAGTATTTTAAGATCTACAAAGCTCTTTACCCATATCATCTCATTTTATCTTAACAACTCTGTAAACTAAGTGCTATTATCTAGAAATTTATATAAATGAACTGGAACTCTTTACATTTTATCTTGCTTCAGGTTTATAAAGTGTTTTATTTAAAAGAAACCTGTGAGATAAATGGTTTAACAATTATCCAGTATTTTGCAGATAAGGAAACCTGAGGATCAGAGTTGTTAAATTTCTTTTCCTCAGTCGCAGAGCTAATAACTGTCAGGGCCAAGGTTCCTTTTATCCTTCCATTAAATATTGTTGAACGAACATGTGAGTGTAGAAATGCATATTGATTGGAAATACTAAACTCATACATATTACTTCACTCAATGCTTTTTGACACTTCTAGCATCACACAACTAAAAATCTGTACAGTTTCTCCAATTTGCCATGACATAGATGGATATAACTAATTTCAATCCTTATATATGAATGTGTTTTACTTCTATTCTTAGTAATAAATTAATTTTTAAATGTTAGGTGAATTAAAAAAGTTGTAGGCATATAGGCACACTCTATTTTGGTGGAGCTATGAATCAGTACAACTATTTAGGAAGATAAATTGTAATTATGTGAATAAAGTGGCAATATCCAAACCCTTGGATACAGAGAATTCACTATTAGACTGACCAAGGAGAACAAGAAAATTACCCAAAATAACATAAAGGAAAATAATTGGCACAAAACAATCAGCAATGAATGTCACAAAATTAAAAATATGCCTCCAAAAAGAGAGAGGTCCAAGACTATTGCATATTTGAACACATTTTAAGACTTTTTGATGCATTGACCAGTTTTGCTCATTTTTTTCTTTATCTATTTCTTTTGTTTCTTTGTTTAAAAAGATTGTTATACAGGATGGCTCTTTGGTAGGAGAGAGAAGGGGGATACTAGAGATAAATATGGTGATGTTAAAAAAACGCATCCAGTAAAAATATTTTTAAAAAAAGGAATTATTAGCTAAGTTACCTTACTCAAAAGATGACATCTGAATAGAATTTTAAACTTTTTATAAACCAACATGTCTCTCTCCTTATCCATAAAATAGAAATTTCCTAAGTTGCATAAGAAAATATCCATTAGTTTGAATATGAAAGATTTAACAGAAAGACTCATCATAGTTGGGTCAAATATGGATTCTATCCATGATAGCTAAATGTAAACCTAATTAAGGTATAGCACTATGAACAAAGCAAAATTCATTAAAATATTGTTTTTACCCTCAAAAACGTCAGATTAGACAATTATAAATAAAATGCCTATAGCTAAATGACTGCACATGGCTGATCTCATTTGGAAGCATTTTTAAAGTTTTTTTAAAGATTTTTTAAAATTAGCTTTAAATCTTAATTTGATTTTTAAAAATTAGAATGGTGAGAACAGAAGGATGCTTTATAAAGAAACAAATATCACCTAGATTATCTACCAGTAAGACCAATTAAATATCTTTAAAAAGTTGTTTCCATCCCATCACAAATAGTTTTCTGCAAAATCAAAAAATCAAAAAATATGATCTCATTAAATATTGACCTCAGTTCCCCTATGGTACTGGAACTGGAGTTCAAGTTCCAATTCAGCCACAAACTTCCTATTTTACTTTAAGTGTCAGTTTTCTCATCTGTAAATTAAGGAGGTTGAATAAAAATGACCCCTTCCAAATTTGCAGTGTCATGAGTCTTTTAGAGTGAGCATTTTGTTGCTACAAATATTAACATGTTGTTGATGAGAGACAACGTATTCAAAGCGGAAAACTAACTGAATTTGGAGTCTAAAGGCCAACGTTTCAATCCAGGACATCTGGTGCTTTATTATGTTGTGCAAGACACAGGGAATGTCTATAGGCTGTGGTTTCCTCATCTCTAAAACAAGGCAGGGCTGGTCACTATGCTATCCTGACCATTCTCCTTCAGCTGCAAAATACTACATACCTTAAAACACAGAAGAAAACAATTTACAGAGAAGCTACCCATTAGGTCACTGGTTTCCTTCAAGTCTGGACTCAAGCACCCATTTCTGCATGAAGCTTTTCCGGTTCCACAAGTTCCTATATGTGTTTTTATGTGTTTTATATACCTATATATTTGTCTCCTTTCTTATAGAATATATATGCTCCTTGAGGGCAGAGGCTATTTCTCTTTTATGTATCCCCAGAGCTAAGTAAATTGCCAGGCACCCCAAGGTACTTACTTAATATTTATTGATTAACTGATTGCAATACTGGGAAGAGGGTAATGAAAATTTATCTTAGATGGCTTTTCCTTGTGTATCTAAAATGCTAATCCTTGAGAAAGCTAAGTTTAATTAGACAAGTATGAGGAACTAGATGGAAACATCTGTAAGGTATTTGGTATATTTTCAAGGACTTTGAAGATTATAAAAATAATTGTTGTGAATATTTTAATGAGACGATACATGTAAGGGAGTGGTGACCAGGCAAGAGGCTTAGTGGGGAGATCAAGCAATCTACAAGCATTTATTAAGATGTGCAAGACATTACAAAGTCCATTGGTTTTTTAAGTCCTTCACAACCTGGCTACTTATATTACCTTTCCAGTCTTCTTACATTTTACTCCCCTCCACATACTCTATGATCCAGGGGCAATGGTCTACTTGCTGTCTCCCAATTCCACATCTGTCTCACCTGCCACCCAGCCACCTTATCTGAAATGCTCCAGTCTCTTCACCTTCTCCCCCTCTGGAAGTCCTTCATTCAAGCTCAAAGCCTATCTTTTGCAAGAGGTCTTTTCTGGTTCCCCACACAGTGCCAACCCTCTGAGATTAGTACCATTTATACTGGGTATATCTCATTTGCATGTTGTCTCCTTCATTAGAATTTTATATTCCCAGAGCTTTGCAAAGTGTCTGGTACATAAGAACTTAAAAGTCTGTTGATTATCTATATGCATTGCCAATGTAAATACAAAGAAACAATTCCTACTCTTAATGAGCTTACATCCTAAGTGACAAATGGTAGACTATGGTATCAGTTAACTAGGATGAGTTTTCACCAATCAGAATAGCATGACACAAGGGATAAGTTCCAAAGCTGAATGGATTTAGGTATTCAAGGTATGATTTCTAGAAGCCCAGTTTTGAGGATATAGTAGCAACAGGGCAACATGTCAGAATAAAAGCTGGGGTACCCTGGATAAAATGAGCTCTATAGCACATCACTTTCCCTCAGAAGGTAATAAAATTTCCTCAACCCTGAAAGAAAAATTGCCCTGCCATTCTACTTTAGAATTTCTTATTTTCAGTGTCTCCTCTGACATTCTTAGTCTCTTTCTCTTGGATTGACTGTCTGATTAAAGATAGATGAAACTAATGAAGAACAAAGATTGAAGAACCAAGAGAACACTTTATATAAGGGAAAACAATGCAGAGAGCCATCAGAACCCTCATAATACAAAGACAAATCTTGACTCCAAAGAACTGTCAGTAAAATACCTCAGGTGGCAGGCCACGGATGCAGAATACAGCATATGTTGTGAGATATGACCAACATGTTGATTTATTTTACTTAACTTCTTTGTTACAAGGAAAAGGTAAAGGGAGAAGGCACTCCAACATGATGGTGATGGGGGGATGGGGAGGGGAGGAATTGGCAGGGGTAGTGGTGGTAAGCATCAATAAGTTTTCTTCTTAAAGATAACAAATAACATACTAGAGTCACCATTATCATGTCTAGAGTTTGGTCTTATATCTCCTCCAAGCACTAGATACTGCTGAGAGGAATAACCATCTACTCAAAAGAGTCTTGAACTTGGCATCAGTGTGTCAAAGGCTCTTTTATTTCATCCTCAGGAGAATGAGTACTCCGGAGCCAGAGTTATAAGTGTTACTGTCAGCAAGCAAGTACGAAATGAGAGCAGGCAGCTTTCTTTTATCCTATTCCCTAATGCAAAGATGGTCCTGCCCCTCATTCACCATTGGGTGGTTACTTGAGAGTTACAATCTTATCTCCAAAAGTAGCTAATCAGAATGTACAATTTACAAAACCAATTATCAAGTCCAATCAACACACACACACACACACACACACACACACACACACACACACACACATATACACACAGGCTCTTTTAATCCTATCTGCAAAAATCCATTTATCTAATCAAAACAAGGACTATTTTAATCCTATCTATCTGAATTGGGCTTAGGTTAGGAACATGAAATTTAACTTTTTTTGATAAAAGGCTCCCAGACTTCATCTTGATTCACTGAGAGGAGTTCACCATCTTTCTGAACTTCACCTCTCAGACTGCCAACCTGCCAGAGTCCTAGACTGACAGTAATCAACCCTACCAAACCTGGCCAGGGAGAAGAAACAAGGAAACACATCCCTCTTGATAATCAGAAAGCAGGACATTATCTGTTTGCCAGAGGATACCTTCTATGGTGTGGGGAAGGGAAGGAAGGGATGAAATACCTGGACATAAATTCTATTAATAAATTTTTTAAATAAAAAGACATCAATAAAAATTATTTTTAAAAATAAATTAATCAAATTTTTATTATCAAATACAAATAAATACTCATGGGACTAGCTACTCATGACCTCTTTAAAACAGAACTTTTAAAAGTATCCTAAATATTCAATTCAATAACAATTCAATAAATATTAAGTACCTACTATGTAGAAAACATTGTACTAGATCAGTGATAATGAACCTTTTAGAGATAAGAGTGTCAGGCCCCACCCCCACCTCACTCCACTCCAGAAACCAAGTGGTGTGTCCACCCCCAACCCCAGAGACCAAGTGCAATACCCCTTCTGAGTGCTGGATGCACCTCCTACCCCCACCCCACACAGGGGAGGGAGAAAGTACTCTCATTGGGCTGCTAGATGAAATGAAAAAATGTCATCAGGCTTGGTGGAGAGAGGGAAGGGAGCAGCAAACCCCAGAGTTCCTCTGCCTTTATAATAAAAAACTAGGGGATGTGGAGGGGAGGTGTGTGCAGGGGGAAGGTGGTTGCATGCCCAGAGAGCACTCTGTGCCATCTTTGGCACCCGTGCCACAGGGTAGAGATATAAAGACACAAATAAAATTGTCTCTACTTTCAAGGAGTTTATATCTCCTGGGGAAACACAATACATACACAAGTATTGCTACTATTCAGGGAATATACCCTTAACTTATACTGATACTTGTGGAGTGAGTCTCCCGGAGGGTACCTAATTGAACCTAAGACCCCATAGGGCTAAACTTCTAACAGGGTGGCTTCTGAGCTCCTAACCAGTCAGTAAACTTACTTTTTAGTTAAGAGTCATTTACTATGATAGTATAAGCAAAAACAATTGGCACAAAACATTCCCTGGAAAAGTCTGGGTATATAATCTCCCATAAATACACATATGTCCATGGGACGTCATGTGAGACACATATACAGGGAACACACATAAAGGAATAGCACAAATTCTGACGATAAAAGTCCTTTCTCCCTCTATAGAGGCTTTACTACTTTTGGTGTAGCTCTCCACCTGAGTTCCCAGGATTTTCTCCTTTTTTGAATCCATAGAAAGTACTTTGCTTTTTTTTATTTTGAGGGGGTGGGAGGGTGGGAAAATCACATTCCCTTAAGTAGTCTCTTTAGTTCTCTTTACATATTAATGTGGGTCCACAGACCTCTGCTCCTGATATAAATGCTTTTGCTGCCATCAGTCACTAATGTTCTAGGGCAGAGGTTCTTAACCTGGGTCTCCTAAGAAAGGGTTTGTCTGTGGACAGTTTTCAGGAGGGCTAGGAACTTGTTAAACACACACACACACACACACACACACACACACACACACACACACACACACACATCTTTATTTTCACTAACCTTTGTTTTTCTTTGTAATCACGCCTTGAAAAACATTCAAAGAAGGAGTCCAAAGCCTTCACCAGACTATCAAAGAGGTCTATGAACACAAAAATGATTAAGAATCTCTTTTATGGAGCTACTGCAGCTACCCCATGCCAGGACCTCTGGACTTTGCAAAATTCGTAAGATTACTAAGTTCTCGTTATGTCTACCATGTGTCGATGTGGAATCTAGAGACCCCAAACTTGTGGCCTAGTGAGATCTGATGAACCCCAAGTTTTAGGAATATCTTGTAGGTTGAAGATCCCCAAAGCTTGTGCTTGTTCCCAGTTCCTGGTTCCCCAGAGAATCCACCCTGAAGGGAATCTCAGGCTAGCAGTTGCAGACTGAATAATGGACCCTGGGGTAAATGCTAAATATCCTTTTGTCTCAGGTAGTCTTCCCCAAAGTATCAAAGACCCTTTCCCAGGAAGACACACTTGGGCAGGAACCAGCCTTTAGTATCCATGGTAAGCAGCCCTTTCCCTTATACCCTAGCCTCTGCCTAGGATTCCTTTCCCAGGCTTGATTTGTATCCTCTCAGTATGATAATGTCAATCATCGTTCCCAGCCCCTGGATCTTCCCAAATGGTATATAAGTTCCCCAATTTCTTTTGTTCCTTGGAGTCATCATCTAGCTCGGTGGCACTCCCAGGGGGTCAGGGACCAGAGCAAGCAGAGTTCAATCCTCGACTGACTCCGCATAAGGCTCGTGCGTGGCCTGTGGCTCTGAGTGGAGGCCTAATCAGCCCTGTTCCCCCTTTTCCTTAATTAAAGAGTGGCTTTTATGACTATTTAATAGTTCCATGTTTTTTCTAAGTTAACACATAGAATACTTGTGTTCCTAAAATCAGGGAGAAAACACACACAGAAGAGGGAGCCAATCATATGCTGAGCCACATGAAGGCTGGGTGAAGAACCTCCATTCTCTTCCCTAACTGACTTTTTAGACCATCATGAAATCGTCCATATGCCTAACAGTCAAAGAGAATCTCTAAAGTCCAGTAACCTGCTTTTGTACAACCCCTGAGCTCTTTTTGGTCAACAAGCAATTAAGATTAGGGTAACCTTCATTGCATAATGCAAAGCACTAGTTCACAAATGGCAGGAAAAGGTTTCCTCAAGCCTCCATGAAATCAACTAAAACTATGCAGAGAACACACTACAAAGAATGGCCTCAGAAGGCCAACTTACCTACCTTATTTGAGTATAATAAAAAGAAAATTAAACAGGGAGAGAATATTAATACCTATTGATATCAGAGAATGCCTCACCTAGAAGGTTGTACCTGACTTGAACCTTGTAAGAAAGATAAGATAAGATTCTATGAGCTGAAGATGAGGAGGAAGTACTTTCCAGACATGAAGGTTGACTTGTATGGATCCATGGAGTATGGATCCATGAAAGAATATTGAAAACAACTCTCATTTGGCTAAAATAGAGTTCAGGAGGGAAGTAATAAATTAGGCTGATAAAGTGGATGGAAGTCAGATTGTAAAGGGATTTAAGTTGCAAAGGTTAATTAATCTTCATTTTATCGCTGAGGCATTGGGGAGCCATTAAGGGTTTTCTGGTTTTGTTTTTTCTGAGCTAAAGATTTGTAGACTTTGATGACTTTGAGTTGGATGGACTGGATAGAGGAGAAGTCCATGCAAAAGGTGCTGAAGACCTGAAATAGGACAGTGGTCTAGGTAGAGATAACTAGTCAGATACCAAGAGATGCTATCACTGAACAATGACAAAATTTAACAACGGACAGTATTAAGTATGACAGAAATGAATTCCCTCAACAGAAGTAGGGAAGTTCCTATTTTTTTCTTAAATATGTATTTAATTCAAAATATTTCAAAAAAGGTTTGCTCCACAATATGAGGGGAAGGTTTAACTTCTTGATTCCTTTCTAACAATCTTAACTGAGAACTTAAATGAAAATAAATTCTGTAGGTCATTTCATATCAATTGAAAACTAGAATGATTAGTAAGGTCTGCTAAAAAAAAAATTAAGAATGACCAAAAGTGAAGTATAAAGTATACTAGAAAAGATATATATATGTTCAATAAGGGCCATTACTCCTCGCTTAATTCAGCCACCACTAAAAGTTGGGTATAAACTTTAAGTTTATTGCAATAAAAGGAAACATTTGAAAATAAAAAAAAAATAGTATCCTTAAGAGTACATATTATGGCATTACTTATATAGAACTCATTAATGTAAACAGAATAACTTTGTCAACCATGAAAATTCCTATTACTTTGACAATTACATAAAGTAATATTTAGAAAAAAATCAAGGATACAGAAATAAACTTCTCTGTAGTTTTACATGTTTGTTTTATCAAATATTAATACCTTATGTTCATTTATGGTAGAAAAAGCAGTAAAAAAGCCCACAAAATTCCAACTTCCCATTTCTAATTATCATGTTCATAGATTAATAAGCAACATTGAATTTAAAGTACAAAAGTTGTTTCTTTTTCTACAACTATAATACTTATTATAAATATATTCTGGAGAGTTCTGCAGAAAACAATACTCAGATAAACAAGCCAACAAGGGTCTAAATATAGTAAATTTCAACTCCTTAAAATGAAAACAAATGAGTTTAAACAAAGAGATTTATGTCCTAATACTTCTACCTCTTTTGATCCATTTCTCAATTGTTAATCCTCTATACTCCTAGATAGCTTCCTCCCGGAGGTCATCAGCAACGCCAGTAACGAATGTTTAAGGAAAAACAACACAATATTTGAAATTCTCTACTCTTTCCCACTGGCAGTTCTGGTTGCTATAATCAATATACCAACATAACAGCTTAAAAATGAAACAAATGATAACTAAGAACCCAAAGGGTAACTGTTTCAAAACAAGATCTAAATCTGAAAGGTGCTTAAGGAGTCAAACTAGTTCAATCACTTCATTTTACTGATAATGAAAGAGTCCGGGTGAGGTTAAATGACTTGCCCAAAATCAGACAACACTAGAATCTCAATGCTCCAAAGACAGTGCTCTTTCCGCTGTGCCACCCAAAAAGGACTCAAGAAAGCCAAAGCCAAAACCAAGATTCTGGTCATACTCTTTAAGGGTTTGATGTATTCTCATTCATAAGCAAGCTTCCATAAAGATGGTGTATCTACCATCTGCATAAAAACACAAGATATACCTGAAGTTAGGCTACTTTAACATCCTACATAACCAATAATTTTGCATTACACACTGGATATTTGTACTCTTTTTTACACTTTGAAAATTCAAGAAGATTCAACCAAGTAATCAACAAAGAGCATTTTTAAATGTTTCCATGTCACTTTAAGCATCTTTCTCACTGAGAAATTTTCTAAAAATATATTTAATTCTTGACAATTCTCAATTTAGGAAATATTCAGTGTTACAGCACTTAGCCATTCTAGTATAAAGTAGGAATTCAACAAATATTTGATGACTTTATTATTAGTCAACAAAATCTGCATTATTTACAAAGTAATTAAACTAACAAATGCCCATCATAAAACAAAAGAGCAGAAAAGCAGTCATTTCAAAATGTCAAACTTGTTAAATAACTAAAATGCAGTACAGTAATAATGCTACACTAAACCTTATAGACCATTATCTTCTGAGTGATCCCCCGCCCCTTTATACAACTTTGCTAAGTGTATAACATAAATTCCTTCTTATTTAATACTTAGCAAACCCTATCTAGTCCAAGAAAGAGGTTTAAACAAAAGAATTTCCTTAAGAATTCTGGACATTTCTTCCAAAATACAGAAAAACACCATAAGGATTTAAAGAAAATATATATTTCTATAATATCAAAGAGAATGAGATTTTTAGAATTAAGGATCCCTAATAAAAAATATTTCATATTTTAAAAAAATAATCAACATTTTTGGACATCGGTACTGTAATAACTTGAAATACTTTAAATTATGTCACTATATTCTTTTTGTCTTAAACATGATTCCATTTTACATATGAATGAAATAAAATGAACTTTAATAGAAAAAACAGCATGATCCAAAGTGATAGAATTTGCATTATTAACATTCAATTTAAACTGGTATAATTGAACTTTAATCATTATGAGGCATAACAATACTTAAATGATTTCCTTTTTTTAAAAATCACAGCTTTAAAATTTTCTTTGGCATATGAAATTTTTTCTCCATTTTGCAGATGGGAAGGGGGAAGATAGTGGTGTTAAATGACTTGCTCAAAGTCACAAGAGAAAGTTGGAGTCACTTTTGAAACACATTATGGGGCTCAAATACCACCTTTATAAAAAAAGACCAAAAAGTCCTGAAATGACTTCTCACACAACATGATACCTACATATTGTTTTGTTTCCTTTTTGTCTTGTTTTCTAATCTAAGCTTCAATCTCGTTAATTAAACTTGAGCCAAAAATAAGAAATATTAGAAATGTTTTTAAAATTCCTAGATTTGTAAAATACTCATTTTTAAGGACAGCTAAGAAAGTAAATATATAAAAAGTTTTCAAGTTACATGAGTCTTGAGATGTCACTCAATAAGAGCCCAGATAACTACATATGATAACTACATATAATTACCCTTCACACATTTCTACATTTAACTTATTTCATGACATCCAAGTGCTGGTCATTTCTAAACAGGAAAACATGAAACTGATTAAATGCAAGCACACCTTATTGCTTAGCTATAAAGTTGGCTACAAAATAACTCATTAGTCTTTATATGTGAAAATAAGAATTTTACTAATTTAATTACCCATCAAAATGCTATCAATGTTCTAAAAATATGAAAAATGTTTTCAGTCCAGTGTTCTCCAGATGATAAAGTAGCTAAAGAACCTAGAAGATACTATTCTTCTAATCACAGATTCATGAAGTCTGTTATAACTTAACAATTAATTGATTTCATAGTATTCATTTTCTAAATGGAAGAAATTATTTTTAATGTGAAGCAATACTTTAAAAGTATACTTGGTCAAAACAATAAGTTTTATAGCATAAGGATCACATGAAACACTAATTCTCGTCTTCCATCTATGGGAATATCTTCTTAGTTACAGCTATATTTAGAATAAAAAAGAATCTAGCCAG
This sequence comes from Gracilinanus agilis, assembly GCF_016433145.1. Lineage (NCBI taxonomy): Eukaryota > Metazoa > Chordata > Mammalia > Didelphimorphia > Didelphidae > Gracilinanus > Gracilinanus agilis. Next base: position 137,352,325 of record NC_058133.1, read on the forward strand.
TTCAATCAAGATAATGCTACCAAGCATCCCTTCCCAACCACACAACCACAGAATTCTAAAAACATGTCAATATGTTGATCACAAATGAACTTAAAAAAATACACACAAATACTCCCCTTTATTCATTTCATGTATTCTATTATATACAAACTAATGTAAAATCCTCTACAAGTCTTTAGGGTTGCACTGTCTTTTAGAGCTGTTATTTTAATTTCAATTTTACAATTATTTCAAATCTATCATGCATTGAGGTTAAATTTTTCAACTGCTATCAGTACTTTTCAATTTCATGCCTACCATGAACTTCAATGAATATATATACCAAAGGCCTTTGGGACAAGAGTTATTTTTTGCCTTCAGAGAATCCATCCATCATCTCTTCCTGCTGACCTGGAAATGTAAACTCTACATGGGCTAGGCCTTAAAATTAAGACAATTTAATAGCACTGAATTCGCACCTGAAAATCCATTTACCAAACCAGAAAATTTTCAACATTGAAAACTAAGTTACTCTCTTAATCGAAGAATAAAATACAAAGAAGACAATACATTCAGGAAAATCCTGAAAAATATCAAACCATTTTCCCACCAAAAAACCCCCCAAACATGAGGTAGTAAAAGAAAGTCATGCACTTACCCCATTCCAGGTACTCAACAATATTTTTCTCTCTCCTTAGTGGGGAATTATTACATTCATCATAAAGGCAGATGAGTATATCCAGCAATGTCTCCACGCTGAAGCACTGCCCATTGGTCTGAGCCGGTCCATCCAAAATAAACTGCTCCAGCTGCCTCAAACGCACCTCTCCAGACATGGTTGCTTCAATTTGTGTTGGTCGTTCTTCCAATTACTATTACTATTTTTATGATTGAACCTAACTTTTAAACATATGGTTTTTTAAAAAAGAAACTAGTAATGATGTAAACGACTGTCAGTGCAGTCCTGGTGCTGAATTAAAAAATCCAACACGGTGACAACCTCACTTAGCTGAAGCCTATTCAATTTCTCATACACATTTTTTTAATGGGGAAAAGTTACCCAAAATATACATATATATTTTACTGCATTTGAGGGGAGGGGAATACATATAATTTTATATTTAAATAACAAATAATTATTATAATTCAAAGTAAACAACCAAATAGCCAACACCTCTTTAAAAAAAATTCTCCTTCATTCAAAATTCAACTCATGCAACACAATCCTGAAATGAATCCCGTTGCATCATTAAAGAATAAAGCCCGATTGGCATCAGCAATTCACTTCTTGAAGGGTGGACAGAAAAAAGTAGCAAGAAAACAAAATATGTAACAAGAGGGAGGCGGAACCCCAAATGTAAATTCCCCCCACCAACACTTGAATGCATCAGTGGCCAATTCCTTCAGTGGCGAAGGTGGGGGGCTAGGGTGGAGGTCTATGGAGCGGCCCCTCCACAGAGCACGGCCAAGTCTTTCTCCTCCCCGAGTCGTCCTTTTTTTTTCCTTTTCCTAAAGCTTTGCAGTCATTCCTATTTCCGTGAGGTTCCCAATAAAACTCTTCATTTTTCTGCCCCCCTTCTCCTCGGGGGCTGGTGGAGCTGGAGGGAGGGGGGTGGCAATCGATCCACCCCCAGCTCCCACGGCAGAGAGCTGACTAACCCCACTGACAAACCCCCTCCATGGCTGTCAGGCCGGCCGGCTGGCTGTCCGTTGGAGCACCGAGGTCGTGCTCTCGGGTCTCTAGGATTTCCCCCTCACGGCCGGCCGCCGCCGCCGCCGCCTCCTCTTCTTCTTCTTCCCTCCTCCTCCTCGTCTCCGCGGGGCCGTTTCCGAGGCTCCTAAGGCCCCCGACTGATGTGCGGATAGACCGGACGGACGAGAGGGAGTGAGCGAGAGAAGGCTGGGGGGGGGGGTTCTGAATTCAGAGGACCGAAGCGGCGGTTCTGAAGGAGGCTGCAGCGACGGATCCTCTCTCTTCTTCACGCCCCAGAGTTAAGGGCATCTTTCTCCCGGGGGGGGGGGGGGG
>NC_058133.1:137362268-137380956 GCF_016433145.1 Gracilinanus agilis
GAAAGAGATAGAAAGGAGTTTGAGTATCTAAGCGCCAGTTAGCAGCATGATGATGATATTGGGAATGATTATCCTAGGAAGTGTGTCTTATTCCATGTAGATGAAATCAAGCAAAGTTGCTGCTCTATAAAATGATTGTGAAGAAGTCACTTCACATACCTCTTCTCTGACCTTCACTTTCCTTTTCTGTAAAATAATAAGATCAGCAGCAGTACCTACCTCCTAGGGTGGTACTTCTCAATCCTCAAAGTGCTCTAAATGATTCTGGGTATAAAAGTCAGTCATTGTTATGCTGAGGAAGTTTAGACCCAGAGATATGAATTGGTCACACAGGTAATAAGTGGCTGAGTTAAGATGAGCCAATCAAAGATCTTTCCACTCCTCCATGCTCTGTTACTATAACGTAAGTATCTGGTATATCATCAATGTAGTTACCATTTGGAAGACAATAATTTTCTGAAGCTAATGAGGCAGCCCTCAGACTTCAGAAAGGAGACGTTTTCAAAATGTTATGATTCTCAGCGTGGCTATTATTTGCCCAGGCTCACACAGCTAGTAAGTAAGAGGTCAAATTGGAACTCAGGAAAATGAGTCTGACTCCAAGCTTAGCACTTTATCCACTGTGCCACCTAGGTGCCCACATCTGATAAAACTTGTTGCTGTTGTTGCTTCAGTATTTTCTGTTGTGTCTGACTCTTTGTGAACCCACTTGGGGTTTTCTTGGCAAAGATATTGGAGTGGTTTGCCATTTCCTTCTTCAGGGTCACACAGCTAGTAAGTGTCTGAGATCAGATTTGAACACAGAAAAATGAGTCTTTCCAACTCCAGGCCAACACTCTATCCACTGTACTACACTAGCTGCCCAGACCTAATAAAAGTTGTTGTTCAGTCATTTCTGTTGTATAACACTCTTCATGATCCCACCTAAGGTTTTCTTGGGAAAGATACAGAAATGGTTTCCTTTTTCCTTCCCTACCTCATTTTACAGATGAAGGAACTGAGGCAAATGAGATTAAGTGATTTGTCAAGGCTTACACAGCTAGTAAGAGTCTAAGGCCAGATTTGAACTGAGGAAGATGAATCTTTTCTGACTCCAGACTTATGTTTCATATAAACACATAGATTTATCTATCGTTAGGCAGTTTTCATAAGTTTTCACAGATAAAAAAAACTACCAGCTGATAGATGTCCTAATCTAGTTTTGAACCTCTCAGACTTTAGCAAGAGAGGTCATTAGTTAATAGACACAATCCAAGGGGGCATCATGACTAAGTCATCTAAAAACTCTAATCTTCAGGGTACACATTTGTAAAATGAAGGAGTTAGTCTAGATAGTCTCTATGATTTGTTTTGGCTCTAAATCTGGATTTCTATTTATCCATTACTAGGTCAATTTTCAGTGCCTTTCTATCCCAGTATGACCTGACAGAGTTTTTGCTCTACTGGCATAGCCTCTGAAAATTCAGGGTCATATTTATATCATAATAAGGTATCACAGAAAAATTTTAGTGGAGAATATAGATATATACAGAGTAATTTTAGAAACCATCACTAAATCAATTCCCTGGAAGCAAAGGACAAAAAGCACAGTGATCTGGGACATATAACATTATCCTGATTTAAAAATTTTGAACATTTCACCCTTAATTACACATAGCTACAGCAATAACAATGGGATTCCAGAAGCAAGTGTTGTCAGAACATGGAGATATGAAGGATTTGCAGCAGAATGTCATTACTGAGTGCTTGGGATGGCTGTGGACCTAATAGACAACTAAAGCCTTGTGGCTCACTTCCAGAGGGATAGCTAAGGCACCTGACAGCACAACTGCCAACTAGAAGACACATTACTGAGATTCATTTTTCTTTGCTTAATGTACCAAGATGAAAAATTAAAGAAAGTAGTCATTACTAAGCCATCATTGCCACTTTCTCTTTCCAGTGGAACCCAGAAATTTTGTATGCTTAAGGCAAAAGAAGGAAGGAAGGAAGGAAGGAAGGAAGGAAGGAAGGAAGGAAGGAAGGAAGGAAGGAAGGAAGGAAGGAAAGAAAGAAGGGAAGAAAGAAACAACAAGAAGTATACAAGAAGACCTAGAAAGCACCAAAGGTATCAATTAATCAATAAACACATTAAAAAGCCTATTGTGTGCCAGATAACATTCAAATCACTTCTGAGAAATCAAAAAAATACCATCAGAGTAAACCATATCAATATCAGTACATATAATAATATTATACTTTATGCTTGACCAGAACCACAGAGATTAATAGTGAACACTTATTTTGACACCAAGTAAACCAATAAATTGTATTAGGGATGGCAACGTGTTAAAACAGAAACCAGCCTCACTGTTTTTTTCACTTTGCTTTCTATCTTTGTTTCTTCTTAGGGAGGGGAATTTTTCAGAATAGAAAAATAAAACACCTAATGATTGAGTATAAAAATCATTTCAAATTAACTTGAAAGAAAAAAAGATATAGCCCCTTGATTGGTTGGTTGTTAAAATTCATCAAACTACCAATTTTTTAATTAGTAGAGGAGGAACTCACCACAACATTCCATCTGTAATTTTTTCATTTAATTAATTAGTCTTGCTAACTGAATGTTAACCTTACTTGTTTATATTCTGTTGAAGCCCTGTAAATTCTGTGAGTATCCTCCAAACTTGACTCCTAAATTAGTCCCAATTTCTTTGCCGTGCTTATATCCCTATTAATATTGCCACAACTTTAAATTTTTATCCTAGCTCTATATTTTTAAGCAAAAAAACCCCCCTACATTATAAATGGAACCTTTTAAAACTATTTGAGGCTAAATACCTCAGTATAGTTTCCATTTCCTTTCTCACATACCATTCATAGCTATGCAGAACATATATAAAATACCTTTTCCTATGGTAGTCCTTTTACTAAGTCTTATCCTATATCCATATATCTGCTCCTCTTGAAGGTGAAATGATTGAATGAAAATAAAAAATAATGAGCAAACTTTTTAAAAAACAGTATCTATGAAACATTTAGTAAACTGATCTAACCAATGAAAAACCACTTAAAATAGCTAATATTTATATAATGCTATATAAATCTCATATACTCTTTTACTTGATCCTTACAATAATCCAATGAGGTAGATTATATATTATATTGTGTTGTTTTGTATTGTATCATTTCATATCACATCATATTATATATAAGGACATATTATAACTACATTTTGAAAAAGAAGAAACTGAGGATGAATGAAAGATGTTAATTAACTTGTCCCCAGCTAGAAAGTATCTGAGACAGGATTCAAACTCAGATCTTCCTGACTTCACATAATATAATGTCTACTTCATATAACATAACCTATGCACAAGAGCATTTGGGGAAGGAAGAACCTAAATAGATCAGGAAAGGCTTCGTGCAGACAAACCAACTCTCAGAGCTTGAATATAACAGTCTCTACCAATTTTTATCATTAGAATAATAGTATATTTCTATCTCTCACTAGGTACAGTGGGTAGAGTGCTGGTTCTGGAGTCAGGAAGACTCCCCTTCCTGAATTAAAATATGGCTTCAGGTAGGTACTATCTGTGTGACCCAGGGCAAGTCACTTAACTATTGTCCAGCTCAGTTTCCTCAACCAATGGGGATAGTGATAAATAGTACCTACCTCAAAGGGTGATTGAGAAGACCAAATAAAATATTTAAGTGCTTAATGCAATGTCTGATACGTAGTAGGTCTATAATAATTGCTTATTATTATAATAATATAATAATAATGCTTCCTCCCCTCCTATTGTGTATCTATCAACTCTTCCAATAGAATGCAAGCTCCTTGGGGACAGGAACCTTAAGTTTATATCTTTGTATTCCCATTGCCAGAAAAAATAGATGCTCTTTTAACTGACTACTTTTCTAGCTCAGCAGTCTACAACTTCTTTTTGATAACTCTTCATCTGAGTGCCCCCAGAGCTGAAGTCTCCAAGAAGTTTATCATTAATTTAATACTTTGATGGATCCATCTATATAGGTACTTCCTCCACTGTTAACATCACAACTGAATTCTGTCTTTTAATCTTGTATAATTCTTGTCCATGTCCTTCCACATCTACCACCTACTCAATATATCAAAGAACTTCCTCTAGTTTTTAAAAAATAATTTGTTCTGGTTCTTTTAATATTTTAATATTAATTATTTTGATATTTTGTGGGCACCAGTTCAACAGTCAGGCTGAGAATTTATTATCCCTTTCTTGCTAAATAATTGGCCTTCCTTCTTTTCCACTCTTTCTCTAGTTTCAACATTCATGTAGAGTTCCTCCAGAGGGATGGTGTTCCAGTAGCCTACTGTTATCATTTTATGATTTTAAAACAAATCATAAAATAAATAAAATAAATCATGAAATAAAAATAAAGTAAATAAAATTTAAATATATAGGGGTAAAAGACATTTTTCCACCAAGAGAAGGAGGACGTTATAGATATTATTGAATATGCTTAATAATTAAGATAAAGACAAGAACAACTTAATAGGAGATATTGGTGGCTGGAGAAGGAAATGATAATGTCCTCAAAATAGAAAGTTTCCGAAATCAAGCAACATTAGCTTGATTCAAACCAAATTAGGCCACAACCTAACCAAGATAAGAGAAGGCTAAAGCTACTAACTCTATAGATTTCATGAATATAAAGTGTTCTTGTGTTGTGGTTGCTGAATGAGTATGTTGTCATATGAAGAGAGAAGCAATCAAAAGCAAAGAGACATAGTAACATAGTAGAGATTCCTTTTGGACATAAAGGTTAACTTCAGTGTCAGAGTGATTAAAAAAAAAAAAACAGAATGAGCTTCTAAGGGAAATCAAAGAATCATAAAATATCATCCTCATCATCCTAAATAACATTTAGCCATTTACATGCCAGACACTGTAGTAAGTGCTTTACAATTATTATCATATTTGATCCTCTCAACAACTCTGAGAGATAGGTGCTACTATTATCCCCATGTATTGGATGAGGAAACTGAGGCAGACCAAGGTGAAAATGACTGGCTCAGGGTCATAAAGCTAGTAAATATTTGAGACTTCATTCGAACTTGGGTTTTTCCCACCTTCAGTGGCCACTCTTCCTACTGCACCAGCTAGCAAACTAGAAGGTGTCTCAGGGGTTAACAATCCAATCCATATCTACAACAACCCCAACTAGTATTGATCCGGCCTTTGTTTAATGACCTCTAGTGATGGGGTAACCAATTCCCCCATCCACCCAGGACAGTCTATTTCACTTGTGGAAGATGCTAATTATTGGGAATTTTTCCTGACATCTGCCACTCAGCTCATTACTCTTAGTCCTGCCTTCTGGGGCCAAGAAGAATAGGTATTGTCTCTCTTCTACCCTTCAGCATCTTGAAAACAACTGCCTTATCTCCACCTGCACCCTACCCTCAGCCTTCTTTTCTCCAAATTAAACAGTCCCGATTCCTTTAGTCCATTTTCCTGTGGAATGAACTCAAGACCCTTCGCTCCCCCTAATTGCCCTTCTCTTATTACTCACTGGCTTATCAACATTCCTTTTAAATTATGGCTTGCCCAGACTTTCATTCTCCAAGATAGAAAAGAAAAGCATAGGACCAGATGGCTTTAAAAATTCACCTGCCAGAAGGCAAGGGTCTGGAACAGATGCTCTCACCAGGCCCCTCGCAGCTCTAGGATTCGAGGCTGCTACATTGGTATGGGGACTAATTAAACTCAGAAGTCATATGGTAGAACGAATGATTATGTTTTAGTAACAGACTGTGACCTCTTTCTGACCCATTAGATAGCAGCGTCAGCACTTAAAGTCTCAGGGAAAGAAGGCAAAGTCAGCAATATTCCTGATAATAAAAAACCATCATATTAAAAGACCATCAAGGCAGAAACCCTCGAATAGGATGGCATCATCAGGAACATGCCAGATATTCAGGAGAAGAGGGACGTGACATTTTAAGGGAGTTCAGTAGGAAATCAGCCAGATAGTGAGGTAAGAAGACTCCAGGCTACCATAAGGCTTGCTCAGATGGCTGCAGTTAGCAACTTGGGCTCAGAAGGGATCTACTAACCATTTTTCTTCATTGATTCCTGTCACCTGGAACATTAGCTTTCCCATCACTTGAAACTTGCATCCTTGTATCTTTGGCATTGTGTGTAATGATAATGGGCTGTTCCCTAGAAAGGGCTGATGCACTATTAATGGGGACATGGATTTCCAAGTTGTCTTTTCTAGATAAGTTTCTCACACTTTGGGGCTCATTCCCTCTTGTGTGGAAGGCATGCTTCTTTGAAGAGTGGTGGGAATTTGGAAAAATAATAGATGGCTGGGAAGCAGTTTTATTTCATGCAAAAGTTAATTTGCCAAAGGGACAGGAAGGTAGCATGGTAGACGGAGCGCCATACCTACAGTTGTTTTTTGTTGTTGCTGTTTTTTGAACCAGGGTTCAAATCTGGCCTCAGACACTTTAATAGGTATATGACTCTGGGCAAGTCATTTTAACCAACCCATTGCCTAGCCCCGTTATGGCCTTTCTGCCTTGGAACCAATGCTTAGTATCAATTCTAAGACAGAAGGTAAGTGTTTAAAATAAGTAAATAAATAAAATGCTAGTCAACTGGTTAAAATTTAGAAGGGCAGTGATAACACTCTGAAGTTCATAATTTCAATCAATAATCGATAATGATAATAATAACTTAGCTGCAAAGCACCCTTCTCACCCCTTCTCCCTCTTCTTTTCATCCTCTCATCTTCATTTCCTCTTTTTCACTTTAGTCTCACTCCTTTTTGTGTCTTCTCTCTTTCCCTTTCTTTTTCCACTTATGTTCATTTTCATATTCTCCTTTTATAGATTATAATATGAAATTGAACTATATTCTTACATATTTATGTATTTATCAAATAACATTTTATTCCTACTCTAGGAGAAGAGTAGTGCTAAGCTGTTAAATAAGGCTATCAATCACTTTGACTCAGGCCAACTAAGTCAGGCTGTTCCTCCCCTTTTGCATGACCATGGCTCCCTTCTTAGAGGGGTTTTCCTCTTAAACCAAATGTTGGTTGGGGGTGGGGAGGAATGATGGAGACCCCACCTCATTCCCAGCCCAGTTAGTCACAGCTCCTAGCAACTGCTGACTCATTAATTGTCTGAGGAATCTCAATATAAGTATTTTTTTTCTCTACTTTGGGAAAGTTGTAAAAAAAGGATCAATAATTTTCTTTTTAAGCTCCTTGAACTGAACCACTGGATTGCTAATGTTTTTTGTCTCTGTCTCTCCTCTCCCCTCTAATTACCTCTTCCCAATAAATGCACCCAAAAACATTCCTAGGAGCTATTCCTATGATAAAGAGTTTATTATTAGTGTCAGCTTGAGAGACAAAGTAAACTTTTAAACAAAGAAAGATTTTTTAAACACATATGAAAGGGGCAGGTAGGAGACAGGAGGTCCTGGGTTCAGATTTGGCCTCAGACATGTCCTAGTTGTGTGACTATGCACAAGCCACTTAATCTCAATTTCCTAGCCCTTGCCACTCTTCAGCCTTGGAACCAATATTTAGTATTGTTTCTTAGACAGGAGGTAAGGACTTTTTGTTTGTTTGTTTTAACTGATATGAAACAAATTTTTGCTATACAAAGAACCTCAGAGAGGGGAGCAAAGAAAGCTAAGGAGAGGAGAGAAAAGGAAGATCACTGACCTGAGCAGTAACACCTTTGATATTTCTCCTGTATGATCTACCCACTGAGCCTTGTCCTAAAGTCCTGGTCACTGTTCCTCATGATGGCTGCTTTCTAGGAGCTTCTACATTCCATGCAATAGTGTGTTGGAGCCAACTCAGATGAGTTCATGTAATGTCAGATTTCCAGGGTGAGCATTTATTCCTCAAAAATCAACAAACACTACAAATCAGGGATTGATGTATTGTTTTGTTGATTGTCTAGATTTAAGAAAATGGTGAAGAAAATGTTAATAATGTAGATTAAACTTAAAATTGTGTTGTGGGTATTTTTTCTGGTGATCTGGTTGTTAAACACTCACCAGCATATCCCAAGAATATGTTTGTTTGGTTTTTTTTCATTTTCCTTTAAACTAGCTCTTAGTAATTTCACAATTTCTCTTCCAAACCCCTAGGATTTGCAAGCTGGTCAGTCAAAATCAGACTGTATCAGTCATAGTATCAGGGCAAATCCTTTAAGGAGTCAAGAAAAAGAACATTGCAAGAACATTTCCATCTGACCAATGGCTATCTATCACCTCCAATATACTAATTTCCTTGACAATGCCAAGACAGCACAAATTAAGATTTTTAGATTTAGATCTGGAAGAGACCTTAAAGGTCATCTAGTCCAGTCATCACTTTATAGATGAGCAAACCGAGGCCTAGAATTGATTTGCCCAAGGTCACATGGATAAGTGGCAGAACTGGAATTTAAAACTATATCTATTGTTAAGTCATTACTCTTTGTACTTTACCATACCACTATGATTTGATGTCTTTCTCTAAAAAGAAATATAAAACAACAAATTCCTATTATTTTCACTTTCACATGATTTTTTTCCCTGCTGACCTTCAATAGAAAATTTGTTCTTCACTCTGAGGCCAGAGGGTTATTTCCTGGTGGCCACCATTAAAATATGCATTACCTGGAAAGAGTCGCATATTAATATAGATTAATTTATCAGATTGGACAGCTATTGACCTCACAAATAACAAGGCATTAAGAGAATGAGATCCAGTACAGAGAAGTTTTGATGGCAGATAAGGAAGGAAAGGTTGCATATATGATGGAGATCATGAGTTTTGGATTCTCTGGGACAGGCCCAAAATCAAGAAAAGAAAGTCTACTTTTAATGAGGCTTTGCAAATGGAGCAGCCTTTGTCAGAACACATATCCCCATTTTTGCTTTAAAAAAATACGATCATTACTGTTGTTTATTTTGATGCTGAGTGAAAGCAAAGGGTATGTATTTTAGAGGATAGAAGAGTAGGGAAGAGAGGAAGAGAAAGGACAATGACACCTAAAGGGAAAAAGTCCCAAAAGCCATCCTGCTGTAGTACAGGCTTCTTTACTTAACACAATAATAGTATTTAATAGAAGTAGGGCCAAACTTGTAAGTCAAAAGACCTGAGCTTAATTCCCAGCTCTGATGCTTGCTAGTTATGTGGCCATAAGAAATTCCCTTTCTGAATACTGGTTTCCACGTCTGTAAAAAGAAGATGATTAATAACTGTATGAACTACTTCGCAGATTTGTAGTAAGTAAAACTCCTTATAAACTTCGGAAGTTATTATATACATAGGCTCTGGTCTCCTTTCCACCATCCTAATATTGTCCTTATAGTGAGTCTTCTTCACCCCTAAGGTTTCTAGGGGCTACCCTGAAGGGCTAAGATGCTTTTGTTTACTATTGTCCATGAGCTTCCATCTAGTTCCTTTCAATAGCAATCATTCAATGATTGACACCCCAATATCAATTTGGTAAGCTGATCTCTCTTTAATATCAGTTAACCAACTAACTAATATAAATTGGCATTTTACAAAAGGATCTTTACTGAGAAAATATAGTAAAGAAAAGTAAAAACACATTTTCCAGGACCAGGGCACATTGTCTCTTTTATTCATCCACTTGTCCCTGGAGAGTATCCTCAAACTTAAGGTATTCCCTATACAGTGTGTATTCCTGGTTGTGAAATAGTTGCTCCATTGCTTTGCAGGAAGGGATGTTTCCACTGCTGAGCCCCAGGTTGCTCTTCAGAGCTGGCTACTGGCTAGTTTTGGCTGCTGTAGCAACCGCCAAACTTTACTATGTACCCAAGTTACTAAACTTCTCTCCTGGCCCTTCCAGGCTTTTGAAATTTCATGAGGTCTCTTTAGAACTCACCTGGTCTGTTCAGTCCCCAAACTCATTCATGTAAGACCAGAAAAAAAGAAAAACATCAAAGACAAATGAATAGCAGCACTGTATATTCACAGATACATAGTGGTAAGGTGAGAAAAGGTTTGGGGTCCCTCCCCACCTAGAGGCTCACAGCAATTCTTACTTCACTTGCCACAGAGGGAAAGAGAAAGGTTTCATCCATTTGAACCTTTTGTATACACACTCAGTTCTGGCTCTGCAGCCAATTAAAAGGAATTTCATCAACATGTTAAATTATCAAGAAAGAGTTAGAGAATATATATGCTGCATACTATGAATTAAGGAAAGGGCCCATTGGTGTGCTTGTAAATATTTAACACCTGGCTCTTGGCAGGAAAGAAAAATGAACACAGGACACATTTTCAAGTTTAATTTGTATTACAAACATTTTCTCTAGTCACCTTATTAAGTCTAAACAATCAACAAAACAATAAGTCAAGCCCTTATGTGTAGTGTTGATTTCCAAGGTGTAAATGCTCACAATGAAAATTTTATAATCTGCTCTCATGAGTCAGTTTTCAGCACACCCTTGAAAGGCTCCCTTCATTCCTTATGTTGAGAAACAAACTCACCAAAGCTTACCAAGCCACAATTTGAACTGATGCCAGGCAATGTTTATTTTTCATGCTTTTAAGTCCTCTGATTATGCTCTTAGTAGGAGAAGTGAACAGTAGTCAATCATGTGAATCACCCGAAAGTCTTATAATCATCAGACTATAAAGGTCTCCTTGCTCTAAAAAAAAATGTAACTAAGAAGTTCCCAAAATGTAAAAGTTAGGAACTCCTTTCAAATGCCAAAAAAAAGAAAAAAATCATTTTGACTTCATTTCAACACGGTAGTCCAAAAGCAACAGAGACTCTCTTAGTAATCACTTTGATCTCATACAATGTTTACAAATCATCTATTGTCAAAATTTTCCAGAGAGCAATGTCAAATCTAATAACCTATTATTAAAAAAAACCTCAGCTCTCCCCTCATTCTTTAAAAATATGATAACCATTACCTAAGTTTACAGTCCCACTTCTTAATCTTCTCTCCACACTAAAGATATTATGATAGGATTTACCAAGTATTGTACTGAATCAAAATGTATGATACTTCCCAATTTTCTTTGGTAACTAGATATGTAATAGTTTTTAAAAAATGGAAGTGAGGCTAGTCTGGCATGATTTGCTCTCAATGAACCTTTACTCTCTCCTAGTGATCACTTTTATCCCCTACAATGTTTACAAATCATCTATTATTATGACAGTATTGCCCTATCTCCATTACTTGTTCCTCTCTTGTTCTCTGAATTCTGAATAATTATCAACAGTAGTTCCAGGCAAATCCTTTCAGAACTGGAATGCAAACAGTTTCTATCTAGAGATTTGAACTTATTTGATGTGGTTAGTGTACTCATCATTTTCTCTCCGTCTTAGACTTGAATTTCTTCTTTTTTTAAAGCCATGTTTGCTCTCTCTAGTCTGCACAGTCTGAAAATCATTCTCCTTGTGAGAGACAAAAAAGACAAGTGGAATAGTTCTTCTTTCTCTCTGTGTCATTTGTGTCATCTGCCCAGCCAGTAGGCCTAGATCTTCCTTATTCCTATTTTGACTCCAAATGGTAAAAATAGCCCTTTTTAATGTCCTTAGTATGGTCTTTTGGAGGTTTTTTGTTTGTTCATTTTTTTTTGTCCTTATCATAATCTTAAGTCTGTATCAGCCTCCCTGATATTGTTCATGTTTTGGGTATTTAATCTGTTTCTTTCCTTTACAGGATCATGGAATTTGAGTGTTAGAGAGACCTCAGCAGCCATCTAGGTCAACCCATCCCTGGAAGGAATCCTTATTCTGACATATCAGACAGGTGGTTCTCCAGCCTGTGTTTAAAGTCCTCCAGTGAGAGGGAATTCACCACCTCCTTAAGCAGTCCATTCCAATTTAGAGCAGCTCTAATTGCTAGGAAACTTTTCCTGACAGGAAGCCTGAATTAGCCTCTTTGCAATTATCAATCACTGCTTCTGGTACTGTTCTTTGAGGTCAAACACAAGTACTCTTCCTACTTGTTTGACATAGGCAAGTCACTAAACTTCCCCAAGCCTTAGTTTTCTCATCTTGAAAAATGACAGGGTTAGGCTAGATGGCCTCTGATGTCCCTTCCAGCTCTAGATCTATAGTCCTAAATTTAACATACCTCTTCCACGATAGCCCTTCAAAAGTATAGACAGTTCTCGGTCTCCTGTGCATATTTTCTTTAGGTTAAACATGAAGTGCCTCCAAAAGGTTCTTAAAGGACATTCTGAAATCAAGACTTTTCATCAACCTAGATATCTTTCTTTGCTCTATCTTTTGTACATGTCCTTTTCATCAGGTAGTTATCTATGTGTCTACACTAATTTATTTAGATGTTACCCTGTCCCTTTTTCTTCCTTATTTAGATAATTTGGGGATTATATTATCTGCATTTGTTTTCTTCCAGAATTGAAATCTCCTATCCTTTTTGAGTCGTCTTCCCTTTTAGAATTTATGGTCACTGGATCATACTTAATTTTTTTCTGAACTTTTTGAAATCTGCTTTTTTAAAGCCTGGGTTGCATGTCTGAGTCAACCCAAGATTCTTGAGCTCAGAAGCATAACTAAAGTGATTTTCACAATCACTAAACTTAGAAGGACCAGAAATACAACCAGAATTTTATGCCTTTAAGAATAAATTCTAAGACATGGCATGTCATTTAAAAGGTAATGATTTGGGTCAACAGAAAAATTTAAAACCCTAAAAATTGGTCACAGTACGAAGAAAATTTGACAATATCTAATACAAATATAATATTATTTTTAATTACCATAGTTGCTCATAAATTTCTTCTTTCCCACAAAAATTTGAGCAAGAGATGCAGAACTTTTTCCTATATTTAATAGCTCTTCTAATCAACAGTACCAGTCCTGAACCTTAGAAATTTGCAAATATATTTGCTATCTTGAGATTAGACTTACCAGTATTTCTTAAAGTAAAATATGGCATCTTTTTCTGCTTGTGTTAATCAAGGATTCATATTGGGGAGTTTGGAGTTCAAGCTCCTATTCTGCTTCTTACTAACCGGGTGACTTGTAATCTCCAATTTCCTCATGACTAAAATGAGTATAAAGACAGTTACACTAATTGCATAATAGAATAATTATGAAGATAAAAAGATATAATGTTCATAATACTTTATAAATCCCAAAGTATCAGGGAATATCAACTATCACTATTTTTATCATTTGTATACCTCTCTTCTGTGGATAGATTAAAGTTAGGCAGGGGGAAATGCAGAGAATTCTTTTTAAACATTTTATTGAGTTCAATTTTTTTCAGGTTTAAATTATCACTATTTCACTTCTCCAAAATACCCCTCAGAGAAAGCAAGAAAAAATTACACATATGTAAAAACCAAATAAATTCCAGCATTGATCATATCCAAAACATAGATAAATAGGTAGATAGATAAATAGATAGATGTATAAATGTGCATATATATTATGTTCAAAATATATATGTGTGTATATGTCATTTTGTTCAGGCATTTTTCATATATATGAATAAATATGTATACATGTATGTATCTCTGTGTGTGTAACCATATATGCCTTATTCTATATTCTGGGTCTTTCACTTTCTGTCAAAAAGTGGGTTGCATACTTTATCATTAGTTTTCTGGAGTCATGGTTGGTCATTTCACTTCTCAGAATTCCTAAGTCTTTCAAAGTTGACTTTACAATATTGTTGTCATTGTATAAGCATCAGAGAGTGGCCGGTGCTCCTCATAGTATTTTTGAGATGTCTTAAATATCAGTACCTTGGTCTCTCAAATTGTGGCACTACTAGCATTCTCTTCTACCTGATGAAATCCATCTGCTCATTTCCATTTCATTTCTTTAAGTACCACTGACACTGCCTCACCTAGAACATTGGGTACCAATATGGCAGAATCCAAATGGAATGGTTCCATTATTAACACTGATGAGAAGAGATCACCGTGGAAATATGCTGGCAAATCTTCCATTTTGGCTCTATTTCTTGTGGTCCTTTTGGTTTCGTCTAGAAATGCTATTGGAATGAGCTGGCTTTTGAGGGGAATTATATCAAAATTTCTCTAGGCTTCTTTCCTCAACTTCATTTCCAAGCAAAGCTATTTGTGATCCATCCTCCTCCTCATTAATGATGACAAAATTAACTTTTACTCTACAACAATGTTGGTTGCTACACCTCTCTGCTAAATAAACTACCAATAAACATTTATTAAGGATTCTACCATATATCTAACACTATGTGAGACACTGGGAATACAAAGACAAAAATGAAAGGGTCCATACTTTCAAGAAACTTCCTTTCTATTGGCAAAGACAAAATGTGTGTATATGTGTGCATATACACATAATATATAAATATATATGAATATGTACATACATGCTGGATAAATACAAAATAAATACAAGATAGCTGAGAGAGGCACTAGCACTTAGGACCATAAGGAAGTCAAGACCTTCAAATGATTGCTGTCTGAAAGTACGTTGTCACTCCTTTAGCATCCTTGCTGTGGCGTCTCTTTTTTATCCATTAAACTTCTCTAGGAAATGATGATAGTGTCAATATCATTATTTTGACCCATTTCCAATTTTTAAAAATTGGGCACACTGCTTAATTAGATCAAGTTGGAGCTGCTGCATATAATACTGTCTTATCTTTAGCTTCTCTTTTAATTTGGTATTGATTTTAACTTTTGTTCTCACTCTGTGACTACATCCAGAAAGCTGATTCTACAATAATTCCCAAGCAATTCACTCATTTGTTTCCTATTGTTAAAATCAATTTCATTTTTGTGATGTTCAATGTTTGCTACATCTAGTTCCTTCTATCTTCTTAAAAAAAGTATTAATGAAACATAAGTTTGTGTGTTCTTTCATTTCTTAATTCTGTTTTAATTGAATCGTATAATCTTTCATTTCTTAATTCAGTTACTTACATATACAGCTATATATGAATAATTAAATTAAGAAATGGAAGTATCTGCAAGCTCATGTATATATATACACATATATGCATAACTGAATTAAGAAATGAAAGACTATAAGTTTATATAGATATACAAATACACATAATCAAATTAAGAAATGAATGGAAGACTACACAAGATTATACATACATATGCACACGTGCATATGTATGTATGTCTGTGTATATATAAAATATATTACATTTTGCTGTCCTGTCTTGTGCCTACCTTAGCAATAAAGTCACCATACATCAAGATTTATATTGGTTTAGTCTGGAGGATCTGATCAAGTTCTTCATAGTATTTCTTTGCTTCTTTCACCTCTTTGACAGATATTGATACATATGCTACAAAAATCTTCATGGAAGTTATTGGTCTATGTTCACTGTAGGCACTCTAAGGCAAGAGAAACTAGCATCCTAGGAAATAAAGTTTCTTATTGCTTTGGGGCAGATGACAAAACAAACTCCACAAATCCTTTACCTTGTTTTCCTAAGGAGACCTCGTGAGTCATCCTTTCATTCATCTACAAGTATCTGATCTCCAAGTACAAGATCAGTATGATTCTTTAAGACCCTTTGCCGCCACCCACCACCATCATTATGGAAGTAATAGGGGATGAGCTGCACAGGACCAACGTCAAAAAGTTAAGTGTCATACATCCAGTGCTCTTGGTAAGCCTCTCCACATCTGCCTATACTTGACTTTCTTCAGAAAGTAGGCACATTACATTTTCTGTATCTACAGGCTATGAGCAAAGATTTTCTAGTTCTATAGAATCTTCCAGAGTTTGAATCCTACTGCATGCCTTTGAAACCTGGTGTATCTTCATCTCCACACTACGATGAGGCATGAATTGGGTTTGTTTTTCCTGTTTTCTCAAGTAATTAAAATTAAATCTGGAAATCCTATAGTCTTCAATATAAACTTGGCTTATTTACTAGTTACAATCCAAACATCTCATCCATAGCGATTTCAGGGATAATATTATTATGGTTAAGTGGCCATCAGGTTTTGAATTTGAATTGAATTAAGTGGCCATGTTTTGAAATTCTGATTAAATGGAGGCAAGACTATTTCTGCTTATAGTCTTGTGGTCTGCTAGGACAGAAATTATTCTCCCAGTTACAGTATCTGCCAGGGTTCATTTGTTGGAGCAGAATCTTCCCATAATCTCTCTTGTTTCTCCTTCCCACTAAGCAAATAAAATAAAGAGAATTATAGAATTGTGGATTTGTAAGGGACCTTAGAGGTCATCTAATATGGTTCCCCCAAATCGTATCTCATAAAAATTCTTTGATAATTTCTTCTGATAATAGTCAATGAAAGATACCATGGGAAAAATAATTGAAACTAAAGAATAATTCATGCTCTAAGGCAAGAGGTACACTTAGGCTGCTGACAACAAGGAAACTTCCTGATGGAGCAGATTTATGGATTCAACTTTTGCTTGGGGAAAAGGGTACTCTACAAAAGGGAGTTCTTAGCAACAGGATCCCTTGTTTCCCAATCCTTTGGGTCATAAACTCATTCTAGACTCCCTACTGAAGCCATAGGGTTCATGGTTCCTACCTGTGTGAACAAGAATCATTTTCTAAAGCCTTTCTTCAAAAATTAATCAGTTTGGAAGAGAAATGCTAAAATAATTACAGAGATATCTAACAATTATGATTGTTACTAATACAATAAAAATGATAATATTAAAAAAACTAATTTGTAGATTTTGTTTTCACAGCAGTCAAGTTATCAAGGGGATACTTTATAAAACTAGATAAAATCATAACAATGCATTCAGAGAAACTAAAGGTCTAAAACCTCAAGGGAAATAGTAAAAAGAAGGAGAAATGAAATACCACAGAGTTACCAAACCTCAAACTACACTACAGGGCACTAATCATCAAAACTACTAGCTTAGGGACAGTGAGGTAGCACAATAAATAAGAGGGCCAGGCCTGGAGTTGGGAGGTCCTGAGTTCATATATGGCCTCACATACTTCCTAGCTATGTGACTCTGGGTAAGTCAGTTACCACTGATTGACTAACCCTTGCCACCTCTTCTCTCTTAGAATTGATACTAAAACAAAAGGTAAAGTTTTTTTAAAAATTGCTGGATTAAAGAATAGCATAGTATTATGGTGAAACAGAATAAGTTAGAATCAGAAAGTTTTTTTTAAAGCTTTATATTAAGTGAACACAGAATAGCAAACTTGTCAGATCTCTGGGAAAGCAAAAATTTTAAAACCAAGCAAGAGTTAGAAAAAATTACAAAATGTAAAATAAATAATTTTGATTATATTAAATTAAAAAGGTTTTGTACAAAAACAATGCAACCAAAATCAGAAGGGAAACAACAAATTGGGAAAAAATCTTTATAACAAAAAACTCTGACAAAGGTCTAATTACTCAAATATACAAGGAGCTAAATCAATTGTATAAAAAATCAAGCTATTCCCCAATTGATAAATGGGCAAGGGAAATGAATAGGCAATTTTCAGACAAAGAAATCAAAACTATCAATAAGCACAGGAGAAAGTGTTCTAAATCTCTAATAATTAGAGAAATGCAAATCAAAACAACTCTAAGGTACCACCTCACACCTAGCAGATTGGCTAAGATGATAGCAGGTGAGAGTAATAAATGTTGGAGGGGATGTGGCAAAATTGGGACATTAATGCATTGCTGGTGGAGTTGTGAATTGATCCAACCATTCTGGATGGCAATTTGGAACTATGCCCAAAGAGTGCTAAAAGACTGCCTGCCCTTTGATCCAGCCATGCCATCGCTGGATTTGTACCCCAAAAAGATCATAGATGAAAAAACTTGTACAAAAATATTTATAGCTGTGCTCTTTGTGGTGGCAAAAAACTAGAAAACGAGGGTATGCCCTTCAATTGGGGAATGGCTGAACAAATTGTGGTATATGCTGGTGATGGAATACTTTTGTGCTCAAAGGAATAATAAACTGGAGGAATTCCATGTGAACTGGAGAGACCTCCAGGAATTGATGCAGAGTGAAAGGAGCAGTGCCAGAAGAACATTATACACAGAGACTGATACACTGTGGTAAAATTGAATGTAATGGACTTCTGAACTAGCAGCAATGCAATGACCCAGGACAATTCTGAGGGATTTATGGAAAAGAACACTACCCACATTCAGAGGAAGGACTGCAGGAGTGGAAACAAAGAAGAAAGGCAAGGGCTTGAACACATGGGTTGAGGGGACATGATTGGGAATGTAGACTCGAAACGACCACACCAATGCAACTATCAATAATATGTAAATGCCTTGATTGATGACACATGTTAAAACCAGTGGAAATGTGTGTCGGATATGGGGATGGTGGTGAAGGGCGGGTGAAGGGGAAAGTAAAAACATGAATCATGTAACCATGGAAAAGTTTTCTAAAAAAACCCAAACAAACAAATATATTTTTTTAATGTTAAATAATGTTTTTATTAGACATTTATTAATATTTGTTTTTAATCTGTTTACATACTTTATACCCCTACTTTCCCCTTCAGCCCCCACTCTCCCCCCACCCATGGCCAACGCATATTTCCACTGGTTGTAACAAGTGTCCTTGTTCAGGGTCTATTTCCCATTCATGTCCGCCTCAGTCCATGCATTCAAGCAATTGTTTATCTTATATGTTTCCTCTCCTGCAGTCCTTCCTCTGAATGTGGGTAGCATCTTTACCATAAATCCCTCAGAGCTGTCTTGTGTCATTGCAGTGCTGCTGGTACAG